>NW_026068155.1:374796-434402 GCF_014885135.2 Alexandromys fortis | reverse complement strand
ATGCCCGAAATAACAACACACAAACTGTATTCATTTAAGAACTGCTTGGCCCATGAACTCTAGCCCTTACAGGCTAATTCTCGCACCTGGACTAGCCCATTTCTAGTAATGCGTGTAAGCACCCCAAGGTGCGCTTACCGGGAAGATTCTAGCCTCCGTCCATCCTGGGAGAGTGGAGCATGGTGTCTCTGCTCCAGCCCTCTGGAAGCAGAGCAGAGTCTGACCTCACTTCCTCTTCCGCCCATCATCCTATTCTGTTTATTCCACCCACCTATGTTCTAAGCTATGAGGCCAAGCAGTTGGTTTATTATAATTAACTAATTACCTTCCTCCATCACCTGTCCATTGGTGAGAGAGGAGTGTTGAAGTCTCCTACTACTAGTGTGTGTGGTCTAATGTCTGCCTTGAGTTTTAGTAATATTTCTTTTACATAAGTGGGTGCTTTTATAGTAGGGGCGTAGATATTCAGGATTGAGACTTCATCCTAATGAATTGCTCCTGTTATGAGTATAAACATCTCGATCTCTTCTGATTGATTTTAGTTTGAAGTCAGTTTTGTTAGAAATTAGTATGGCCACACCTGCTTTTTTCTTAGGACCATTTGCTTGAAAAACCTTTTCCTAACCCTTTACTCTGAGTAGGTGCCTGTCTTTGTGGTTGAGATGTGTTTCTTGCAAACAGCAGAATGTTGGATCCTGTTTTCATATCCAATCTCTTAGCCTGTGCTTTTTCATAGGTGAATTGAGACCATTAATATTAAGTGATATTAATGACCAGTGGTTGTTTACTCCTGTTATTCTTATTGTTTTTGGTAGTAGAGTTTGTGTGTTTCCCTTCTTTGAGTTGTGCTGGTGAAGGGTTGCCAGGTACCTGAGTTATTGTAGGCATTGTTGGCAACGTTGGATTCCTTGGGTTGTGATTTTCCTTCTATTACTTTCTGTAGGGCTGGATTTGTGGCTACGTATTGTTTAAATTTGTTCTTATCCTGGAATGTCTTGTTTTCTCCATTGATTGTGAACGATAGCTTGGCTGGATATAATAGTTTGGGTTTGCATCCATGGTCTCTTAGTTTCTGCAGTACCTCTATCCAGGACCTTCTGGCTTTCATGGTTTCCATAGAGAAGTCAGGTGTAAGTCTGATCGGTTTACCTTTATACGTTACTTGCCCTTTTTCCTTTGCAGCTCTTAATATTCTTTCTTTAATCTGTATATTTTGTGTTTTGATTATTATATGGCAAGGGGATGATTTTTTTTGATCCAGTCTGTTTGGTGTTCTGTATGCTTCTTGAATATTCAAAGGAATATCTTTCTTTATGTTGGGAAAGTTTTCTTCCATAATTTTGTTAAAAATATTTTCTGGGCCTTTGAGCTGTGACTCTTCTCCTTCTATCCTTATTATTCTTAGGTTTGGTCTTTTTATTGTGTCCCATATTTCCTGAATGTTTTGTGATGAGAATTTGTTGGCTTTGCTGTTTTCTTTGATCAGTGCGTTAATTTTCTCTATGGTGTCTTCAGAATCTGAGATTCTTTCTTCTATCTCTTGTAGTCTATTGATTATGCTTGTTTCTGTAGTCTCTGATCGTTGACCTAGATTTTCCACATCTAGCTGGTCCTCAGTTTGTGTTTTCTTCCTTGCTTCCATTTCAGTTTTCAATTCTTGAACTGTTTCCATTACCTGTTTGATCATTTTTTCTTGGTTTCCCAGGGTTTCATTTATGTATTTACTCATTTCTTCAAACTTTTTGTTATACTTCTCATCCATTTCTTTAAGGGTGTTTTTTACATGTTGTTTAAGGGACTCTATTGCTTTCATAAAGTCAACTTTTTCCACTTCTTCTGTGTTAGGGTGTTCAAGTCCTTCTGTTGTAAGATCATTGGGTTCTGGTGTTTTCATGTTGTTTTTCAGATTGTTGGGTGAATTCTTGCCTTGGCGTCTGCCCATTTCCCCCTAGTGATGCTATCTAATGGGTCTTTTAAAACAGGATCAGGTTTCCCTGCTGGCCAGGGGCCCCACTTACAAAATGCCCTCGCTCCGTTTCCTGGGTTCCCGCCGCGGGCCAAGAATGCTCTCCCCACTCAGGAGGGTCTTCAGGGACAGGACCAGGCTCCCCGTTCGCCCATGGACCTCGCCAACAAAAGGCCTACCACTCTGGAGGCCTGGCCCCAAAAGACCTACTTGATTTAATTGTAGTGGGGCAATCTGCTCTCAGTGTGGGCTTCACTGTTTCATGCTTGGACTATCCCACATCCGCCGCGTCTGCGTGCCGGTGTCTCTGCTGTGCCTGCGCGCCCTTCCTCTATGATTCTTAAGAGTTTTTTTTTTCATCTTTAGCATCCTGAAGTTCTAGTAAGACCCCTTCTGCTTTGCATATGCCTCTCCTTCTGTTTGCTTATTACTTGTCTGCCTGCCTAAGTCCTTCCGTTTTCTCATACCCTCTATCAGAGGAATGTCTGACAGCCAGAGTCCATATAGGGTAAGCCAGCTTCCTCAGAGGAAAACTGAGGAAACTGCTTCAATTCACAGTTTGCCCAAAGAAGGTAAATCTCAGTTAAATAATCACTTTAGTATTACCTCAGCTGCTAGAGTGGATACCTGGCCACTGTATGAAGCCTTGGGTGCAAAAGCATTATACCATAGGCTGTTAAGTACATCCCAGTGACACTTAAGGACTGAGACTGGTCCTGTTGTTTCAGACTTGGCATGAATAGGCCTAAATGTGAGTCTCTCTGGGTCTCGGTGTGGAAAATTAGGAAGTAACCTCCTTACATTCTTTACTCTAAAACTGGAAGTAGATTGCAGCAAGGGGTGACAAAAGCTCAATACCCAGATAAGGGTATATCAGATTAATACACTTTCAGTGGTGGTGTTGACTTGAAAGGCTTTGGGACTATAAAATTTGTAGCCCATTCAAGTTTGCTGTGTTGAGACAAAGTGTAGAAGGATAAAAATGCATTTGATTAAATATTCAATGTTCAGGAAAAGCTATTTTCCAGTATATTATGCCACATCAGAAAGAACTCAATGCATTCTAAAAACAAAACAAACAAAATCGCCAACGCAGAAACCACTGGGAAGATCAAATTAAAAGATCAAATATGAAAGTACTTTGGGGCTTTTGAAATACAGGCTCACTGCAAATCTGGAGCTGAGTTCTGGACACAATGAATAGATGCTGATTAAACGGACTTTGAGAAACTGAGTTGGAGAAAGAGCTTTTCCATACAGTGTCAGAAAATATAAAGGGGCCGAGAATAGAACTCAGCAATAGAGTGCTTGCTGAGCATACACACAGTCCTACCACAAACACTGCCAAAAGAAGCAAAGATAAGAAACAACAGAAAGACGGAAGGGAAGGGAGGGGTGGGAGAGGAGGCAGTGGGAGGGGAGAGGAAGGGAGAGGAGGTGAATGAAAAATATTTAGAGCCATCTTCCCTGAGCAAGAAATTTTCATTTATTCACTGGGCAAATGATTACATAGCTCTTAACAGTGGGTCCTGCACAAGGCTGGAGAGACAATATGGAGCTCTGAGGGAGGTCACCCTCCTGGTCAAACACAGAGAGAATTGAGGGCAGGGCTTGGTCCAGAAGAAAATCAGTCTGTGTTTCTCCCCTCTGGAGCTCCAGCTGATCCCAGAAGTGCCTTCACTGACTTCTTCAGAATGTGCCTTACCAATGCTTTCAGCTATCTGATTAATAATGACTGCTGACCAGATAGCCAGTGATGTGGGATTCCCTTCTGTATTCTGTGAATATATTTTATTACCATTGGATAATAAAGAAGCTGATTTGGCCAATAGCCAGGCAGAACAGAGCCAGGCAGGAAATCCAAGCAAAGATATGGGGAAAAAGAAGGCAGAGTTGATAGGCACAAGGGTCCTTCCTAGGAGATGTGTTCCCAGAGTTGGATCATTTAGACTTAAGGAAGAATGGAGAAGAGAGCAGGCCTGAGGCAGCTATTCCACAATAGCAGGAGTGAGCTAGCAACCTGGGTCGGAGCCGGCCTGGGACAGTAAACTCCACAGGAACAGGAGCAGATCCAGACCAGGGACATTTGTAGAAGCAAGACTGAGCCAGTGAAATAGGCTGGAGCAAGCCTGAGACAGCAAGCTCCACAGGAGCAGGAGTGGATCCAGACCAGGGACATTTGTGAAGGCAGGACTGAGCCAATGACCTGGGCCAGAGCAGGCCTGACACAGCAAACTCCACAGGAGCAGGTACAGGGGAGTAACTGCTGAGCAAGTGGGACAGAGCCAAAGACCACTGCAGGTCAGGGCATGAATCTGGGACCTTCAAGGGAGAAGACTGAGCCAGGACCCCTGCGGGTCTGGGCATGAGTCTGGGACTTCTGAGGGAGTAAGCAGGAACCAGAGATCTCTGCAGGTCCAGGTGTGAGTCTGGGACCTCTGAGGAAGTACACCTGAATCAGGACCCCTATTGGTCTAGGCCTAGGTCTTGGACCCCTGAGGGACTAGGCCTGAGCCAGATAAGTTGTAACGGTAGGAATTTAGGGATATTAGGAATTTAGGTTGCTGTCCTAAAAGTCCTTCAGTTATTGGTACTTCTTTAGAATCAACTTTCCTACTATTCATTTTTCTTCTGTCTTGTGTTTTTTTTTATGAAATGGGAAAACAAAACAAACAACAGCAAAATAACAATAAAAATCCTATCATATTTCTACCTCAAAAAAAAGACAGAGGCTAACAGATTGGAAATGAAAACAGAATCCATCCTTCTGCTCCATATAAGAAACACACCTCTTAGTGTCCTCATTCTAATCTACATGGGATGTAGAAAAAGACAAGATCTCCTGCATAAATTGGGAGCCTGGGGACCTTGGGGGAGGGTTGAAGGGGAAAGGAGAGTCAGGGAGGGGAGCAGAGAAAATGTAGAGCTCAATAAAAAAAAAAAAAAAAAAAAAAAAAAAAAAAAAAAAAAAAAAAAAAAAAAAAAAACAAGAAACACACCTCAACCTCAAAGACAGACATTGTCTCAGAGTAAAGGGTTGATAAAAAAAATTCCAGTCAAATGGACATAAGAAACAAGCTAGTATAGCTGTCCTAATATCTAACAAAATAGACTTCAAACTAAAATCAATCAAGAGAGACAAATAAGGACATTTTACATTAGTCACAGGAAAAACCCATCAAGAGGAAATCTCAATACTGAATGCCTATGTCCCAAATACAAGGGCACTTTCATATGTAAAAGAAAAACTTCTAAAGCTTAAATCATACATCAAACCCCACACACTAATAGTGGGAGACTTCAACACTCCACTCTCATCACTGGACAGGTGAATTGGACAAAAAATGAACAGAGAAATAAGGGAACTAACAGATGTTATGACTCAAATGGACTTAACAGACATCTATAGAATATTCCATCAAACAGAAAAGAACATGAGCTTCTTAGCAGCTCATGGAACCTTCTCAAAAATTGACCACATAGTTGGTAACAAAACAAACCTCAACAGATACAAAAAAATTGGAATAATTCCATGTATCTTATCAGATCACCATGGCTTAAAACTAGAATTCAACAGCAATACTAATTCCAGAAAGCCTACAAACACATGGAAATTAAACAACGCTCACCTGAATCATGGTCAAGGAATAAATAAAGGGAGAAATTAAAGAAATTAAAGAAAATGATCACACAACATACTGAAATTTATGGGACACAATGAAAGCAGTGTTAAGAGGAAAGTTCATAGCACTAAATGCCTACATAAATAATCTGGGAAAATCCCACACTAGTGAGTTAACAGAACATTTGAAAACTTTAGAACAAAAAGAAGCAAACTCACCTAAGAGAACTAGATGGCAGGAAACAAATTGAGAACTGAAATCAACAAAATAAAAAAGGAAGCAATACAAAGAATCAATGAGACAAAGAGTTGGTTCTTCGAGAAAATCAACAAAATAGACAAACCTTTATCCAAACTAACCAAATAACAGAGAGAGAATATCCAAATTAACAAAATCAGAAATGAAAAGAGGACATAACAACAGACACTGAGGAAACACAGAGAATCAACAGGTCATATTTCGAAAACCTGTACTACACAAAATTGAAAAATTTAAAGGAAATGGACAACTTTCTGGATAAATATCACTTACCAAAATTAAATCAAGACCAGATAAGCAAATTAAACAGACCTATAACTGCTGAAGAAATAGAAAAATGGCAACCTACAAAATGGGAAAATGGAGTACAGACCTAAACAGAGAATTCTTAACAGAAGAATCTAAAATGGCTGAAAGACACTTAAGGAAATGATCAACATCTTTAGCCATCAGAAAAAATGCAAAAAAAAAAAAAAACCTCTGAGATTCCATTTTACACCTGTAAGAATGGCCAAGATCAAAAACACTGATGACAACTTATGCTGGAGAGGTTGTGAGGTAAAGGAAACATTCCTACATTGTTGGTGAAAGTGCAAGCTGGTACAGCCCCTTTGGATATCAATGTGGTGATTTCTCAGAAAATTATGAAGCAATCTTCCTCAAGATCCATCATTACTGCTTTTGGGTATATATGCAAAGAATGCTCAACCATGCCACAAGGATATGTGCTCAACTATGTCCATAGCAGCATTGTTTGTCATAGCCAGAATCTGGAAACAACGTAAATGCCCCTCGACCAAAGAATGGATAAGGAAAATGTGGTACATTTACACAATGGAGTACTACACAGCAGAGAAAAAAATGACATCTTGAAATTTACAGGCAAATGTATGGAGCTAGAAAACATAATATTGAGTGAGGTAACCCAGACCCAGAAAGACAATTATCATATGTACTCACTGATAAGTGGTTTTTAAACATAAAGCAAAGAAAACCAGCCTACAAATCACAATCCCAGAGAACCTAGACAATAGTGAGGACTCTAAGAGAGACATACATGGATCTAACCTACATGGGAAGTAGAAAAATACAAGATCTCCTGCATAAATTGGGATCATGGGGACCTTGGGAGAGGGTTGAAGTGGAGGGGAGAAAGAGAGAGGGGACCAGAGAAAAATGTAGGATCTCAATAAAAATCAATTTAAAAAAAAGAAAGAAATAATGGAGGAGCTGCATACAACCCCTAAAAAAGAAAAGATAAAGAAGGCAGAGTCAGGGAATGCCAGCAGTTGCTGGAGAAGCAAAATGTGAGGCCATGTGGCAGCACACAGATTAATAGAAATGGGTTAATTTAAGTTGTAGGAGCTAGTTAATAATAAACCTGAGCTAATAGGCCAAACACTTTGTCATTGCATTTAGACTCTTCAAAGTACTGAGAACTTGACCAGGTAGAGAGATAAAACAGAAGTGGCAACATATAAATAATAACATAGACTCTAATCCATGGTGACATTCTCTTCATTTAGCATTGACTCTAACTAAGCATTATGAAGCCTTTAACCCTATTTGTTATACTTTCATTATACTGTGAACCTTCTCAGAAGGCACAGGGGCTCTTGAATAGGCCACCTTTATCTCCGTGTCACCTCCTTTTACCTTTTCCTTCCATCTCCCACTTGCCCAGCTTTGGTCCTTTTTAAGCCCTGATTAGTTTGTCACAGTAGCAGGAATTTGCAAAAGTCTACAGTCTACAAAGTCTGACTCTTGAATATCTCTTGCTCTATTTTCACTCCTGGAGTAGAAGAAGTTGAAAAGCTTGTTTTGTCAAACAAGGAATGAAGAATCAGCCCCCACATTTGAGTTCTTTTCTGAGTGGTCCTCCTGGACTTCAAAGACATTTGCTTGAGAGCCCGAGTAAGGATCCAGAATTGGGTAGTTAAGTGAAAAAATAATGGAGGATAAAGAATTTTGAGGGCCACTTGGTCCAGAATGGAGCTAAAATAAGCAAGGTTCTGACTTCGTGCTGCCCAGGCCCAACAGAGGCCCAAGGGTGTTAGGCAGAGAAAAAGAAAGAGCTGGTTCCTGAATACAGACATTGTGTTCACTTCAAGTATGAGCTTGGGGGGGGGGGTAAACTCTCACTAACCTGGGGGGGTAGTTCAGGTTGAAAAGAGCTTTGGAACTTCTGGGTGAAAAGAGTAGATGGTAGGTTTAAATATAGTTCATCTTCAAAGGCTGGGGCTCTGTTGGACAGAACATTTATTTTAGTAATTAGGCATTTGCTTAGCAATGCAGCTGTGGGTTGAAAATAATGCTTTGTGCCTCATGGAAAGTTATGGGCTCCACCCCTAATTTTTCCAAGTCTCTTTTGAAAGATGGCACATTTGTTTTACCCTTCCCAAGTCTCCCACAAGCTCAACTGCTTTGTCAAAATTTCTCTGTGTTCCCCATATAAAAGCAGAGGTAATTATGGGGAACAATAGCTAGACACTCCCTAGCTCTGACTGTCAGAATTCTAAAAACTGTTTGACACCCCTTGCATTTTAAAAATAAAGGAAACTGAGTGCCATAACATCAAAGGACAAACAATACCCATTTATTGTCAATATGGTCATAACTGTCATCATCATCATCATGACTCTTGTCCTTAAGTCTTTTGTCATACTGTGCTATTCTTCAGGTATGGACCTAGCAGGCTATATTTCTTTCCTTTAACTTAACTAATTTTTTTCCACTTGAAATGTCTGACTTCTTTGAACATCTTTAAATAGTAATTTTACCTGGGTGCAGTGACACACATCTGCAATTTCAGCACTTGGGAGGTAGAGGCAGAAAGGTCAGGAGCTAAAAGCTTGGCCTTAGCAACACAGCAAGCTCAAGGCCAGTGTAAGGACTACATGAGAGGCTGTCTCAAGGAACAAGGAAGGAAACTTTATTCTGGCCATGCACATGCATTGTATAGACTTTATTGCCCAATTTATTTCTTTTTAATTTTATTGTTTTTAATATTTTTTATTAAAACACAATTATATTACTTCCCTCTTTTCTTTCTTCTCTTCCCTTCCCATGTCCCCTCCCTAAAACCCCTCCTATGTTTTCCCATACACTTGCGCATGCATGAGCATGTGCGCGCACACACACACATATATGTATATTTTATATATATTAGAGAGAGAGAGAGAGAGAGAGAGAGAGAGAGAGAGAGAGAGGAATATATAAATGTAGCCTACTGAGTTTTAGTTGTTTGTATGTATATGGATTCAAGGTTGAATAGTCTTTCCCAGGGATGAGTCCTCTGACTGATTATCCAATATTGCTCAGGTTTTTAACGTATTACTGGATGGAGGAATAGTTTGGGGGTGGAATACTTACCTAACATGAACAAAGCCTTTGATTCAGTTCTGAAAGAACAAGTATGCGCCTTATTGTACCACCAGGTACTTGAAGACAAAGACTGTGTTTCTATGTCATTCGTCATTAGTGTCTGCGGGATGGCCATCTGAATATGTTAAATCGCTGTTCAATAAAGTAATATCATATATGGCTGAGTTGTATTGAAATACATTTAACATTAATAAGTATGTCAAGACACGTTCCTCTTTTCCTCCCATGGAACAGAGCTGGAAGGACTTCAGAACTGGAGTAACGGCGTGGAATCGTCATATATCTTAAATGTGGAACTATGAAGCCAGCAACCTAGAAAGGCCAATGGCAGCAGACAAAGCTCTCTGAGAAGCACAGTTTCTCCCTAAACGACCAGGAAAGGCCCATCTTAGTCCGACAGTGACCCCGCTACTCCAGCTGAACACCACAGGGAAAAAAAATGTACCCCACGCATCCTTTATGAACAAAAATCTAACCAGGAGCCTAGACTTTTATACTCTCAGCTGTAACACAGTCATAGTGTCCCTAAAATGCTTGCCTCGCACGGTAAGGCAGGGTCAGAGAAAACTTAAGTAGTGAGCTAGGACTTTTGTCCTCTTTCAGCAGGAATAAGGCCCACTCCTCCCCTACAGCGCTAGAGAGGACCATGTAGAAAGCGTGGACTTTCACCTTTGCCAAACTGTCACCTCTGATCACACCTCCCTGGTTTCTGGCAAGTACCAAGGTGGTATCAATGAAGGTCAAGCAAGACATTAGGGCTTTGAGCATCACTTAGTGTAACGTCAGTTGAAGTCACACAGGAAACAGTACCAAGGAACCTCTGTCCTTCCCAGAAAAGTACCAGATGAAGCCTAGTGGTGATGTTGAAACATACACGGTCCCCTCAGCAATAACAAGGCACCTTTCTCCCCCAAGATGTCTAATAATGGCAGCTGAGAAAAGCACATGGACTTCTATCCCCATTTGGCAGTAATGGAATAGGATTTAACTGGCGAGTTGTTAAACGTGTCCTGCTTTTAATAAGAGCTGGAGACTTATCATATCCAAAAATGTCCAGAACAAAACAAAAAAATCATTTGCCAGAGCAAGGGCAGAAAAATTTTGCCTTTAGTGGAAAACAACCCGTTAACTGACAATACCAAGGCGACACAAAAGTGGCACATATCTGGCAAGAATGTTAAAGCACCTGTTATAAAAAAGTACTTAACAAGCCGTAACAATAACTTTTGAGTGAAATAAGAAATACACAATATCAACAAATAAATAGAAACCTAAACACAAAACAATGGAAAGTTCTAGAATTGAAAATTCTGATAACCAAAATCAAATAAGTCTTACTGGAGGGACTCCATAGCAGAATAAAGAGGACAGAGGAAATGGTCAGTGAACTTGAAGGTAGAACACTAAAAATTATGCATCGTGATCAACAGAAAGAAAACAGATAGGAAGAAAAAAAAGAACAGAGTCCTACAAGCCTATGGGACTATAACAGAAGATCTAACATTATTGTCATCAGATAATTCCCGAGAGAGAGAGAGAGAGAGAGAGAGAGAGAGAGAGAGAGAGAGAGAGAGAGAGAAAAAAGATGGCTTAAATTTTCCCAAAATGTAACAAAAAGACTTACATCCACAGTTTCAAAATGATGAGTAAATTCCAAAGAGGATAGACTCCAAGCAATCTATGCTAAGCCACATTGTAGGCAAACTTCTTAAAAATGAGCACACACACATTTAAACAAGCTTCCATCTAAATTCTTTATAAGAGAGGAGAAAACATGAGGTATTTTGTTCGGAGATGAAAAAGCCCTGAGTGAATGTGCAAAGAATCGATGATGTCCTGAGTATTGTTGACATGAGGACAGCCATATCAAGGACCAATGCCTCTTTCCCATGGGAATGGCAAAGCTATCCCAGTACAGTTGAAGCTCAGAGGGATGGCAACGCCTACTTCAGGTCTGAGTGAGAACTTTAACAGTGCATGCTGGTAGTAGTATTTACAAATAATTGAGCAGTTCGTGCAAAACGCAGCAACCGCAGCTTCCTCTTCCCAGACTTTTACACTCTGAGCCTGCTCACCTACTGAGACCTTGTACCGAAAGTAGCTAATTCCTTCCTGCTCTGCTGTCCATAGTAAACAGGATGAGGCTCTAGGTTGCTGCCAACAGTAGGTGTTCTCCATCAAAATGCAGATGGCCCACCTGACCCCAGCTCTTCTGTACAGGAATCTCTGCTTGTGTTCTTTCTTCATTTCCTCGCCACCCTAGTCAGGCCAAGGCACCAACCTGGCGGTGGGGGCTGCGAGGAGTGGCCCCTGAGTCAGACATGGATGGACCATCAGAAACTCGCGTCAGTCTGGCAAGGGGAGAAGCACACAAATAAAGACAAAGGCAAGACTAAAAATAGAAAGGGGAGCACGATTGTAAACATCAGAGTGAAAATGGGACAAGAAGCATCTAGAGATCGGTAGATAGATGCTAGCATTCTCAAATTTTATGTACGTTCATGGAGATTTTAAGGAACTACCGAAGTAGGGTAAAAGCATCGTAGCGTCATCAGTTTAGACTACGCTCAAGACAGATAATTGCCTTTGGTTTCCTGAAGGATGGGCAGTCAGTTTGACTGCTTGAGAGGAAATGCGAGAAGGATTGAGGAATAGATCTATTACCAAAGGACCAAGTGCATTCCCATTTTTTTCTTTGTGTTTGTAGAGTCTTGTGATTCCTTAGACTCCTGTGGTTTCCTCACAGGAAGGCAAGTTCCGTGAAATTGGATCCCTGGGGAGTCCAGCTTCTAGACACTTCTAGACATTGCCCCTTGGGCTGTGAAGGGACTGGCAACCAATTACATTACTCTTTGCAAGTTTACCAACTAATTAACATAGCTGTCTTAAGAGTAAGAGGGAAAATGCTCAACAAAAAGGAGGGGGTTCCTTGTTGCTGAAATTCACCCTTCCAGAAAAAAATTATGCCTAGTTTTGTGGCCCGACTCCTTCCAGACCTCAGCAGTGGTGCCCTTGGCTGTAACCTGGCAGTGAATGCCCTTTTGGGTGGGGACTCCTTGGCTGAAGCATGCAGACCACTGCCTTGGTGAGCTGGGCAGCTTGCTGTGGCCCAGTTCTTAAAAGCAGCCCTGAGAGAGGTGCATTTGAAGGGGGAGATCTTACCGGTTTTTAGTTTTTTCTAGTTTTTGAGTTCAAATAACCCTGGGCCAGAGACCACATGTTTTGTTTCTCTCTCTTCAGTAGGGTGCCAAACATTGCAGTGAACCACCCCCAAACTAAATGAAGACCCATCATGAACATCTAAGAAGTAGAAAGGGGAGGTGTGGGGAGCAGAGGAATCCCTGAGTGAAAGTGTATTGTTGACTTGGGCACAGTCAAGTCAAGGACCAATGCCTCTTTCCCATGAGAACGGCGAAGTTCTTATCACCTGTGAGTGAGGTTCAGAGACATGGCACAGCCTTCCTTGGGTCTGAGTATGAATGTGAGCAGCGAGCCACAGGTACTAGTGTTTACAAATGATTGGCCATGTGTGCAAAAGCTAGCAACTGCAGCTCCCTCCTTATCAGAACAGTCCAAGGGGCTGGAGAGATGGCTCAGCGGTTAAGAGCATTACCTGCTCTTCCAAAGGTCCTGAGTTCAATTCCCAGCAACCACATGGTGGCTCACAACCATCTGAAATGAGATCTGATGCCCTCTTCTGGCCTGCAGGCACAGACACAGAATATTGTATACATAATAAATAAATAAGTAAATAAAAAAAAAAAAGAACAGTCCAAGGATGGAGTCGTGTGTGGGATGCTCTGAGTGCTTGTGAGAAAACAAGAGTCTTGTGACCTCAGTTTCTTCAAAACACAGACTTGTTCTCTGAATGTGTTTTCATGCTTCTCCCATATCAGATATAGTGACTAGCAGAGAGTTGACTTCAGCTGTCGTTATTCATATGCCTCTATGAAAAAAACGGCTTTTTTTTTCATGTCCGTCTTGTCCTTGTGATTGATTGAACACCTTACTTGTGTGATTCGTCTTAACCCTCGGAGTATAAATTGCCTGATGCCCTGAATAAAATTAGCTATTGTATGAGACTTTAGTACACCTCATTTCTGCACACCTCCCCCAGGTTCAAACCACCAACTAGAGTGGTAAACACCTCCTCCCAGGTGTTTACAATACCTAAAGAGGCATCCTAAGAGACTAGCTAACTCCTTCTCTCTGTGTTACATATAATCAACACGCTAAGGTTCTGGATTGCTGTGGTAGTTGGTGCATCTCCATCAGAGTGCACACAGGCCAGCTGACCCCAGCTTTTCTATATGCATGTCTGTCTGTCTATCTTTTCTTCATTTCCTAAGCACCCTTAATCAAGTCGAGTCCCAGCTGTGCCTGTCATGATGGTATTTGTTTTTCTATTTATTTATTTATTTATTTATTTATTTATTTATTTATTGGTATTTGTTTTTCTGTATCTGGCTTATTTCACTTAGCACAAACATTTTCAGTTCCATCCTTTTTTAAGACTGAATAAAATTCCATTGTGTAACCCGGGCGGTGGTGGCGCACGCCTTTAATCCCAGCACTCGGGAGGCAGAGGCAGGCGGATCTCTGTGAGTTCGAGGCCAGCCTGGTATAAGAGCTAGTTCCAGGACAGGAACCAAAAGCTACGGAGAAACCCTGTCTCGAAAAATCCAAAAAAAAAAAAATCCATTGTGTAGATGTATCACATATTTTATCTATTCGTCTGCTAATGGACATCTATGTTGCTTCCATTTCCTAGGTTTTGTGACTATTAGAACACTAAACATGGATGTGCAAGTCTGTCTATGGTATGTTAACTTAGAGTCATTTGAGCCTATTCCCAGGAACTGGGTCATATGGTAGGTCAATTTTTAGGTTTTGAAAAATCTTCATAGGAATTCCCATGTTATCCACAGCAGTTTACATTCTCACCAGCGGTGTATAGGAGCTCCTTTCCCCCATATCATCGCATGCATTTGTTTGCTTTCATGATGATAGACATTCGCATTAGGGTGAAATGAAATCTCAAAGTAATTTGAATTTGCATTCCCTTGATGGCAAAGGATCATGACCACTTTTTCAAGTTTGTTTTTGTTGCTATTGTCGGTAAGAGGTTCTTATGTAGGTCTCAGGATCCCTCTAACTCATTAAGTACCTGAGAATGACTTTGAACTGCTGATCCTCAAGCCTCCGCATCCCAAGTGCAGGGATTATAGGCTTGTGCCACCCTATCTTATTTTCAAGTATTTATTGGCTGTTTATACTTCTTCTTTTGAGAACTGTTAAGCTCATTGGTCCATTTATAGATTGAATGTTGGCATTTAGTTTTTGTGGTTCTTTATATGTTTGGGATAGCAATCCTCTGTCCGAATTTATAGAATATATATTATGCATATAATATATCTATAGCACATATTCTGTCTCATTCTGTGGTTTTATCTTCACCCTGGTCATTGTTCTCTTTGTTATGCAGAAGTCTTAAAAGCAAATTTCAAAAGACCACATACTACATTTATATAACTTTTTAGTATTTTTTTTTTCTAAAGAGAGTCTCATGGATCCCAGGCAGAACCTGGATTCAATATGTAACTTAAGCTGGCCTTGAACTCCTGATTCCCTGTCTCGGAATCTCAAGTACTAGGATGACAAGTATGTGTTATCATGCTCAGTTTATATAACTTTTATGAAATAAAAATATTATGAAGATGCAAAATAAGTTAGTGGGTATCGTTAGGAGTCAGGGACAGTGGCAGGAACTTCTGGCATGCCTATAAATGGATGGGGAAAAAGGAGATCTTTGTGATGTTGAAATAGTTGTACAACTTAATTTGTGATAGGAATCTTTACATAATAAGAGGATATAGAACTATGTATCATACCACTGTCAATTTCCTCGTTTTAATATTGTACTAAAGTTACATAAAGGAAATTTGGGTGAGTAATTCATGGAACCCTCCGAGCTGTCTTGACTGTTTTCTGTAAATCAATTGGTATTTCAATTTTTTAAGTTTTTAAAAGTTATATTAAACTTATATACACTTTATATAAAGTGTAAGCTTTTTGTACAACGCAAAAGATATTTTATGAACTTAGTTATCAGTTTTCATTGTACTGTAGATATTCAGAAGAGCTCAAATAGTTTTTTCCTCTTTCACAATACAACTGAGGCATTTTTAAATTGGGCTAGAACAAAATATATATGTACCCCAAGTAAAACCTCAAAATGCTACACCCTACTTTCCTGCCCTGCCACTTTTAGTGTCAGGAACTGAATCTAAGGTCTCATACATGCTAACCAAGCGCTCTTTCCACTGAACCTCTGTCCCTGTTAAAAGCAATGTAAGATTTAGAGATATAGTTAACATGTGGTAATAGTCACACTTTTTTGTGTTCACATGTGTTAACACATGCCACACACTACCACTGAAACATTGTTGCTAAAATTCCTTCCCAGGGTGAGACATAAGCAATGTCTACCCTTCTCCTAAGTTCCTGATGACAAGCCAAGACACAATCCTACCAAAGTTCACTGTGGGGAACCAATGAGTTTATTGGACTTCCTTACAGAGCATAGGTAAGGGGTTACTTACAGGGGTTTGGGTGTCCCTTTCCCCAGCAGGAAAAGCCTTACCCAGCAGGGATAAGAGCTTTTCTACAGCCAAATAAATGGAGCCATCATCTAGTCCTCTCCACATATTTTTTCCTCTTCCAGGCATGGACAATTAAGGTAGCATTTCATACACCAGGTAGTATGAAGCAGGATAATGGGAACCTCATGGCCCTCTCTGTCCTCCCTGCCTCTCTCTGTTGGGGTATAAACCATCAACAACCACAGCTGGGGTGGTCATTCTCAAAGAGGTGCAGCTGAATGCCCCAAGATGTCAGTTGCTTCACTCAGAGAACAGTCACGCACAGCAAACACACACTCTCAAAAAAGGACCACCACGGGCACTCCAAAATGTTCCCTAGTGCCTCTCATTGATAAATCTCACCTTCATCTCCTCTTTTTCTGTCTCCATAATTTTGTTCTTTTCTAGAATTTCCTGAGTAGGGTCATTTGAGTTTGTCTTCTTTCACTTAGCATAACACCTTTGAGAATTATCCAAGTGGCTGTGTATATTACTAGTTTATACTATTTGATGCATACTCATTTGTTTATTCCTTGTCCGTATGTTTGAACTGTTGCCAGGTTTCAGCAGTTATGAAAAGAAGCTTCTGTAATTATTGAGAACTAGGGTTGTTGGACTGCTTGGCGGTTTGCTTTCCCCACCTTGATAATATAAGCAGGATGTAGTGCATGCTAGGCACCAACTACCGTCTCTAGGTGCTCCCTCATCCCCAGGTATAGGGTTTGTATGGACACAAATATTAAGAGTGAGATTTCACTGGAACATGTTAAGAGCATGATTGACTTCACAAGAAATTGTCAAGCAGAGTGTGAGATTTCCAGCTCCTATATGTCCTTCCAGTACTAGGTATTAACATTTCTTAAGTCGTCTTCTTTGTAGATGTGTAAGGGATGTCTCATTGTGATGTTTCCTATGTATTTGTTTGGTTGGTTTTGGTGTTCTGAGACAAGGTCTTACCATGTGTCCCAGACTGGCTTTAAATTCTTAATCTTTGAATTCCTACCTCAGCCTTCCAAGTTCTAGGATTACAGGTATGTGCCAGCCAATTCCTGACTCTCACTGTAATTTTAGTATGCACTTATCAAATGATTAAAGATATTTATCAACTTCTTATGTGCTTAATTGATAATCTGTGTGTGTGTGTGTGTGTGTGTGTGTGTGTGTGTGTGTGTGTGTGTATGATTCATGTTCAAGTCTTTTATCTGGTTAAATTGAAGTATTCGCATTCTTGTTGAGTTGTGATAATCAGCTCAGATAATCAGTGCTGGATGTATCTTTTACCAGATATATATGTTGTAGTCTGTTATCTGCGTTTTTGTTTTCATAACTTTTAATATTTATTTTGCATATGTGTGATGTGTGTATATATGTTTGTGTGTGAAGTTATGTAGAGGTCTCTGTCCTCACCTTCCACCTTGTTTAAGGCAGGGTCTCTCCTGTGGTTTGTGGCTATGCTGCCTACTCCAAGCTAGCTTGCCCATGAGCTTCAGGGGGCTCTCCTGTTCCCGTCTCTAGTATTGTAGGAGTACTAGAATTACAGGCACAAGACACGATGTCCATTTTTTAACGTGGGTTCTGGGAATTCAAGTCATCAGGCTTGTGCAGCAAATGTTTTTCCTGGCTGAGCCATGTCTCTGGACCTCATAACTATTTCTTTTTCCTTAAAGCATGGAAGTTTTAAGCTGAATGTGGTGATCCAAATCTGTAATCCCATGTTGCTAAATTTCCTTCCCTGGAAGAGGAGTAAACAATGTCTATCCCTTTTCCTAAGGTCCCACTGACAAACCGAGTCCACCGAAGTTCACCCTGGGGGAACAAACAAGTTTATTAGGCTTACTTCAGAGCAGTGGCTGAGGGATTCAATAGGAGCATAGGTGACCTTAAAGTGGCCACACTGAAGGCTGTACCTAGCAGGGATGATGGCTTCCTAGTGGCTGTGTAGGTAAAACCCCCCTCCTTTTATCCTCTCCCACCTATGTCCTCTAGCTCCTCCCCCAAGACCAAGGGCAATCAGGGAAGAATTGTAAACAACTAGTTGGGAGAGGTGGCTAGTTTGAGACCAGCCTGGGCTCCATCAGATCTTGGTTGGTTTTTTAAGCAGGACTTTTAAGTTATGGTAAAGTCTAGAGCATCAATGTTTCACTTATGGACCATAGTTCATATGCACATTCTATGAGACCTTTGTTTAAATGAAAATTAAAATGATTTTCTCCTATGATTTCTCCTGGAAGTTTTATACTTTTACATTTAAGTCTAAGGTCAGAGTTCCGTTGATTTTTATGTACAGTATAGCTCTTCACATTTCCAAAGCTCTCTTCTATATATGATTACATCTTATCATGATTTTATTTGAAAACACTTTGAGGGCTGAGCTAGTGCTGTGGCTGAGTGGTCGAACACTTCCCTAGCACGTATGAATCCTTGTGTTCTGTCCCCAGCACTGCTAAGGGAAAGGGGGGCACTTTGAGAAAAGCACAAGAATTTTAATCCGCACCCCACAAGTGGGAAATTCGATTAGCAAAGCTTCGTGTGATTTCCCAAGGTCCCACATATCATAATGGGTGAAACAGAAATGCATATTCAGATCCCTGGCTATCCTGGGCCAGGAGTTTAGAAGCTGGGCAGCTAGAACTCAGAACACCAGCCTAGCGAAGTGAAGACGATTCCTGAGAACAGTTTCTCTTTGGCGCTGAAGGAAGAGGCCCAGGCAGGCACAGGCAGTGGAGTGGCCCTTCCCTCTGGCCCACTTGGGGTTGTTCACTTGGAAGGAGAAAGAAACCGGCCCAGCGCCTTTGCTCAGGTGACACTGGCTGAATGTTTTTTGATGATGATGATGATGAAGTCTTGGAATGAGTTCAGAGGAGGACTCTGAAAATAATTACAGAGTTACAAAAGTAAATTAAAGCTGAAAAGAAAAGTTTAAAGGAACTAAGATTATTTAACCTAGAAGAGAGAGGCTCAAGATGAAACCCGATAACAGCTTTTAAACAAACAAAAAACTTGGGCGCTCCTTCTGAGAGCTAAGCAAGGGGAAATGGGCTGGAAGAATGTGAGTAAAAGGGCAACGTTCCTCCTTGGTGAGGGCTGTTACAGGCACGACGCCTCTGGAAATAAGAGCAACTCCTTGTGAGTTTGGAGATCAGAGATTTGCCAGACGTGGGCTTCGGTGATGGGTGGCAGCATGTGGCTTCTTTGCCTGTCTCGCATAGAGTCCCTGGAAATCTTCAGATGGCCCCCGAAATCTGCTCTATATTCTAGCACAACTCCGGGAGGCATTTTTGGCTGTGATCTTCCCTGCTCCTTGACAGTCACATTTAGATTTGTATCCCAAGAACTGAAAGAAGCCTGACCCAATCCTAAAGCTTACTCTAACTCTCCTCACCCCTGAATTCAAGCATCTCAATTCCTAAAAGTGTATATCTGGCCTAGCATCCCTGCCTTCTGTTGCAGAATTGACTAGTCCAAATCCAGTACCCGCACTTCAAATCTGTTTCATATCTCAGTCTCTTTTTGCATACCACTCGGAATATCAGTGTCACCTTGGAAAGGCCAGAGAAGACCTGAGGTGGCGGCGGCAGCATTAGACATCACAGTAACGCCGGTGTCTCTGTGCTCCTTTTCTCTACAGCATGGGTGGCAGCCCTCGCCATGGGCATGATCTTCTTCTGTTCACCCATTGTGAGTATATTCACGGACCGTTTGGGCTGCCGGATCACAGCCACTACCGGGGCTGCTGTGGCTTTCATTGGCCTCCACACCAGTTCCTTCACCAGGTAAGGCCTGGAGTTGCTGGCCACTTTTTCAAGGGTGAGAATTGGCTTCTTTCTTGGGACTTCAGCTAGGAACACTGTTCTCTTTGCAGAATCCCCTGTGGTTCTGTCCATGGAGAGCCCTCAAAGACCTTGCTCCCAGGACTCAGGATCACTTTATGTGGAGTCTGAAGGATACATCTGCCAGGAATACCCCCCCCCAAAGACCCAAAGTTCTAAAATATTGTGAGGAACCAAAGCCTGGTAGTTCACAGAGCAGGTCAAGTCCTGATTTGACCACTGAATAGCTATGGAGTAATTGATGAGTATCCTTCTCCTGTCTGGACCTCACTTTCTATATCTTTCAGAGATCACGTGGTTGCTTCAGATCTCTCCAAGCTCCCCACTAATGTGGCACACACCTCAAAACCCTTCCTTTCGGGCTGGAGAGATGGCTCAGTGGTTAAGAGCACTGCCTGCTCTTCCAAAGGTCCTGAGTTCAATTCCCAGCAACCACATGGTGGCTCACAACCATCTGTAATGAGGTCTGGTGCCCTCTTCTGGCCTGCAGACATACACACAGACAGAATATTGTATACATAATAAATAAATATTTAAAAAAAAAAAACCCTTCCTTTCCTCCCAGAAGAGTCCTTAAGTGAGCTAACGTGAAGCCCTAGCACTCCAAATCAATCTTCAGCTGAAAAACAGATACTCTGAGCACACAGCTGGTTAGCATGTCTGGCCCTGTTCTGCGTGGCTCGGGCTCTGGAAAGATGGGTGGATGACACAGATAAGGACTCTTGTGTCTCAGGCATGGGAAGGATGCTTAGCAACATCCTCCCACTGAAGTACAGCTCCAAACCCCAGCCACCCAGATGAAACTCAAGTCCTAGGTTCATCGGTCACACTCATAGAACTTGTTCATGCTAGGTGAGAAGGCTCCATCCACACGGATGTCTGCCTTCTCTACTGTCAGCCCTGCACAAGCGTGTGTACAGAGGAGGCAAGGATAAAGACCCTATCCTACAGCAAGACAAGTATGAGATTCCCAAACAAGGTTGAGAACTTTCTGCCATACACTTTTCAAGCTGTGGTACCCCCCCTACTTTCAGTCTGCCTGGGTCTATGTAAGAGCATAATGACCTGGACCCATAAACATGGCCACAATGACATGCGTGGAATGGAGAGTGAGCTAACTTGAAAGAGAGTTGCTCTCTGAGTATGACTCCCACGAGAAAACCATGGCTTTCTGGACTTAAGTTTCCATCCACAGCGGAGAATGAGACTCATGTTCTGTCTCAGCTAGGCTCTATGGGAGTGAGCCAACTGTCTTAATGACTTGAGCATGTCCGGCTGCCCAGACTACCCTCCAGCAAAGCTTAGATTTGGCATGCAGTGTGGTGTGTTGGTTCCGACCCATCCAACTAGGACAAGGGAGAGGAGAAACCCATATTCTGCCTGGAACCTTCTCGGCCCTCTCAACACAACAGCTCTAAACTTTCTGAGGACCCTTCTGGTGGTCAGCCTCATTATCCCCACCCCCGGCAAGCTAGTACCAGATTCTTGTGGAGATGAGCTAGGCCTCTGAAGTATCTCTAATCTCAATGTTACATAGCAGAGGCTTGTTTCTTGAGGCAGAGCACAGCAAAGTGTAAACAAATTAGCACCATAAGGATCTCATTTCCTCTGCAGCCCACATGGGCTGGGGCACGGGGTGGGGGAGTGCACTTAGATGTGTTTTTTTTTTTTTCTCCTGGCATTCTTATCTCAGCCCACTGGAGGAGGCATTTTTCTCTCTAGCCAATGACCCCCTATTCTGTTCGCTCTTTCTTGTAAGAACATTTTCCGAGCCAAGAAACTCTGGATGGTTTAATGTTCAGGGAGAACAACATGATTCTGCTTGTGGCTAGAACTTCAAGTCATTCTTCCCATTGTCTCACATCAGAGCTGAGTCCTTTTGGATGACTGGAACAGGGCACAGCACAGGCAGCCCTGAGGGGCCTTTAGCAGGCCCAACTCAAGGGTCTCCCATCCTGGAGGCCAGTTAGAAACACTCACCACACAGTACCCTAAACTGAATCCCATGTTTTCCCCCAAGATCCCTTTCCTCAAGACTAACTCAAGACTCCTTTGGATAAGGGCCCAGCCCAGCCAACCCCATAGGATACCTACAATCTAAGGGGAGAAGACCCCAAGAAGTCTGACAGAAGAGCAGCAGTCAACTTAGCTACAAGTTCAAAGTAGAGACAACCCCCTATTTAGTTAACTAAACCCCCTACTCATGGCCAGTGACTATGAGCAGATGGGAGGCCATAATAATGATAGTTTTCTTGGAATCAAGGGGCCACTGGTAGTGAGTATAAAAGCTGGGTCTGTGTCTGAAGAACAAGAAGAGTATTGGTTAATTTAATGGTCAGATAAGAACTATTGCAAAATATACAGAAGCATCCAAAAGAAAACAACTGTTCACTAGGTTGGGCCAAACTGACCTGCCCATGCATGGCCTTTCCCCTTCTCACATTTTACCTTCTGCTACAGACGCTTGTGGCAGAGCAGGGCCCATGAGTTTTAAGCAACACTCATCTCAGTCAGGCCTGTAACTTGAGGCTTCACTTCTCTGTCAATCAAGAAGGCTACTTACTCGAAGGGAACTAATCCATGTTTCATGCAGCAACAGAGACAGAATTCTGAAAATTAAAGGGACTTCCTAACTCACAGTTCCTATATACATTACCTGGAGCTCAAGATAAAAGGCTTGGGCTATCTGGACCTTGGGCAAGGATGCAGAGAAAAGAAGTTCTCCTGAGATAATTGACCAGCCTTTGAAATATTACGGGTCCTGAGAATAATGATACACCAAAGAACCCTAAAGAACAGTGCAACCTTCCAAGACCAGAATCTTGGCTCCTTGCAAGCCTTTGTTGTTACTTGGTATAAAACTGGTCCCCCAGGGCTGGAGAGATGGCTCAGAGGTTAAGAGCACTGACTGCTCTTCCAGAGGTCATGAGTTCAATTCCCAGCAACCACATGATGGCTCACAACCATCTGTAATAAGATCTGGTGCCCTCTTCTGGTGTGTGTGAAGCAGAATGTTGTATACATAATAAATAAATAAATTTAAAAATAATAAAAATGTTTAAAAAAAAAAAAAAACTGGTCCCCCAGTCTACTCATAGTGTCTAGGTAGGAAGTAAGGGGAAACTATTCTTCTGAAGGCACAGACTGACTCCTGTAGCCCCTCCCCTGACCTCTGCAAAGGCCAATTCTGCTTTTCTTTCTTTTTCTTTTTGTTTAATCCTCTTTTATTGGATGCTATAATCACATAGATTATGTGTCCAATCTTTTTCTAAAAAAAAAAAAAAAAAGACAGAGTCTTGCTGTGTAGAGCAGGCTGTCCTTGAACACCTGATAATCTTGTTTTAGGCTCCTGAGTGCTGGGATTACAGGTGCCTGCCACCATATGTGTCCCAAGGCCAAGCTTTTTTTTTAAGTGCCTGGACAAGGCACATTTTATTCTTGATCAAGAGGGTACATTCGGAAGAGCTGGCATACATCAACAGAACATGCACTTGTTTTTCAGTCTAACTATGTCTTTTCCCCATTGGCTGGGGTCTGGTCTCACAGTCTTACTCAGTTGGCTAGTCTTAAAAACTGCAGTGGGTTAAAAAAAACTGCACCTTTAATCCCAGCACTTGGGAGGCAGAGGAAGGCAGATCTCTCAGTTCAAGGCCAGCTTGGTCTAGAGAGTGAGTTCTAGGACAGCCAAGACTACACAGAGAAACTCTGTCTTTAAAAAAAGAAGAAAAAAGAATAGAACCCCAAGAACTTTTTTTTTTTTTTTTTTAAATATTTATTTATTTTGTATACAATATTCTGTCTGTGTGTATGCCTGCAGGCCAGAAGAGGGCACCAGACTCCATTACAGATGGTTATGAGCCACCATGTGGTTGCTGGGAATTGAACTCAGGACCTTTGGAAGAGCAGGCAATGCTCTTAACCTCTGAGCCATCTCTCCAGCCCCCCAAGAACTTTTTTTAATCTAGAGTTACTTTAGGTAAATTCCCTCTCAGCGCCTCTGAATCCCCATCTGCAAAGTGGAGTTCAGAGGTTCTCTATCTGCTCTGCAGATTAATGGCAAATAGGACTGTGGGTAAAGCTGGAGGAATGGAGGTTGCCAAGGACACCAGAGGGAGGCAGATAAATTGCTACCAGGCTACTGAGGATAGCTCTTGCTGTTTCTCCCACAGCTCCCTAAGCCTGCGCTACTTCACCTACGGGATTCTCTTTGGTTGCGGCTGCTCCTTCGCCTTTCAACCATCACTCGTCATCCTGGGCCACTACTTTCAACGTCGCCTGGGTCTAGCCAATGGCGTGGTGTCTGCAGGAAGTAGCATCTTCTCCATGTCATTCCCCTTACTCATAAAAATGCTGGGGGATAAAATCAAGCTGGCCCAAACCTTCCAGGTGCTCAGCACCTTCATGTTTCTCCTTACACTGCTCTCACTCACCTACCGACCCCTCCTGCCCAGCTCCCAGGACACCCCCAGCAAGAGAGGTGCCCACACCCTGCGACAGCGCTTTGTGGCTCAGTTCAGGAAGTACTTCAACATGCGTGTGTTCCGCCAACGCACCTACCGCATCTGGGCCTTTGGGATCGCTGCTGCCGCTCTTGGTTACTTCGTCCCCTATGTACACCTGGTGAGGAAGAAGCTGACCTCAACCTATATGGAGGCCAAAGGGTGGGGGTGGAGGACATTGGAAGGGCAGAGCTTTGGGGAGGGGGGAGACAGAGCCAAGCATGGTTAGCTCAGGCTTGTAGACTCAGCAATTGGGAGACTGAGGTAGGGGGGTTGCTGTGAGTTTGATGCCAGCCTAGGCTACATACACAGCAAGACACTTTCTCAAAACAAATAAACAGAAAGGGAACAAAGACTAAAGAAACAAAACAGTGGTTGGCGATTGGCAGAGAAGTAAAGAGCACGGTTCAAAGAGAGCCTCAGTGGGAAATGAGGGTGGTTCCTTAGGGCAAGGCCCATGATCCATAGCTTCTCCCATGATAACAGTTCAGATGGAAACCAGGCCTGATGGTACAGGCCTGAAATCCCAACTACGCAGGAGGCTGGCAAGAGGATTGCAAGTTCCAGGCCTGTCTGCACTACAGTATGAATTCAGTCCAGTCTGAGAAATTATCAACAGTGTGTCTCGAAATTTTTTTTTTTAAAAGGCTAAAAGAGGGCTAGGGCAGCAAATAAATCAGTGATGGAGTGTTCGCCTAGCATGCACAGCATCCTAGTTCCATCCCTAGTACTGAAAACAAAATGTTTAATTGGAAAGATGGATTTAGGAGGCTAAGCATCACTGAAAGAGTGGCTCAAATGACCCAAGACGTGCTTTGTAAAGACTGTTCTGAGAAATTCTGGTGTCTGTGGTCAAGTGATTCTGTTCAGGAGAAAGCATGTATGGGAACTCTCTAGATCCATAGTATGTAGTAATCTCTTTGCTATAGTGACAAATCCTACAATTTAAAAGCCCATTCAGCTGTTTAACCAGCACCTACCAAACTTACTTGGCCACAGAACTGCTGGTTGTAGAGAAGTTGTTATTCTACAGACTATGAGGTTTTGTGTGTCCATGCATGCGCACTAAGGATGGACCACAGGCCCTTGTCCCTACTAAGCATGTGATCTACTACAGAGCTATATCCCTAGCCTGTAGACCCTGTGTTTTGTAAAGCACATTTTTAAAGAGTTGCCTAAGGTAATGGACCTCATCTTCTAGTGACTGATATTTCGGCCTGTCAGTTTGAAGTCATTGTATGGAGACAGTATAGAAGAACACCTAGGTTTTCTAGGTAGTTTGTCCTGGCAGGGCTTAGAAGGCTTGGAAGTGCCTAGCCCCATTAACTGTTTCTCAAAAGTTCAAATTCCAGAGAGTCTAAAATAAGTAGCCTTTGTGATTGCTAGAAGTAGCCAGAGGGCTTTTCCAGGAGCTGGGAGGTACTACTCCAATCGGAGATTCCTGTCCTGGTCCAGGGAAGGGAGTAGTAGAAAACCCTGGATACTTCTGCATTTAACCAGTCAGTTCCTCTTTCTCCTCCTATTCTGGGAATCCTGGTGTTATGCTTTTCAGACGAAATATGTGGAAGACGAGTTCAAGGAAATCAAGGAGACCTGGGTGCTCTTGGTGTGTATTGGGGCTACCTCAGGCCTCGGACGTCTTGTGTCAGGCCACATCAGTGACTCCATTCCTGGACTGAAGAAGATATACTTGCAGGTGAGTAGCCACTTGTGCACAGCCTATCACAGGTTAGCCCTCGGCTCTGCAACAGGCTGTAAGGTGAGCCACTGCAGTTTTCTGGGCCCCAACGTTACACATGAGAGATACTTAAATTCTCTGTGACTTGGTTTCCCCTGTTCCTCCTTCACTAAAATAGAGCCAAGATTCCATGAGAGTGTGTGTATGGAACCTTGCAAAACATATGACAGGTAGTTTTATAATAATAAGAGCCCAACAAATGAAAATGGAAAACTCAGGCCACGAGCTAGATGTGTCCCCCAAGCAAGATTTGTTCGTGGTTTCCTTATACTATGTTGAAATCCGAAACACTCTCCAGCCCAGTGCCTCTCTCTTCCAGGCCCAGGTCCACCACCTCGCACATTTCCAGAGCTACCTTGTTAGCATCAGGCACTAGCTCTGAAGTGCCATCCCTGGCAGAGACAGGCAGATCTCTGTGAGTTCAAGACCAGTTTGATCTACATAACAAGTCCCAGGACAGCCAGAGCTATGTCGAGATACCCTTTTTCAAACAAACAAACCTGAAATTCCATCCTACTGACGGACACCAAAATCATGCCAGAAAAAGCCAAACCTCACTCCTTCTCTCTAGCCCTCACTGTCTTATTTGTGCAGCAAGAATAATTCTCCCCCTTTCTAACTTAGCATAAAAGCAAGCATCAAAACAAATAGAGAGATGGTCCGGTTTAGTCCTCTGACAGTGATACAGGTTTCCTTCCACTGTGAGCAGTGAGCGCCCAGGTATTCTAGTGACGTCTTTTGCTGTGACCTGGGTTCTGTCTGGTTTGAATATAGGCAGTTTTTTGTCTCCCTAACAGCAGTAGTACCCTTCCTGGCCTGGCTCATGGTTCTGATCCTGCAATCAAGCTTGCCAGGAAATGCCAGATTGTAAAGGCCTATGGAAGACCAAAAGCAGCCATAGAACACAAACAATCACAAATTACGCACCAGGAAGAGGTTGAGTTTGAACTCCCTTCTCTCCTGGGAAAACCCTAAAATTACTTCTGTGAGGCCCTGACTAATTGTAGTGGGAATTCCATGGTCATTGGCAGTGCCAAATTAGTTCCTAAATGCTGTCAGGTGTCATAGATAGGGATATGATTCATCTTTCTGTGGAATTTGATTCTTCTGGTAGCAATAGCTGGTGACTGCTTCCCCAGAGTTATGGGTCCCCTTGTAGTCCACCCAGGCCAACCTAGGATCACACTGCAAGAGAAACTGAGGGACCAGCGTCTTCCACAGAAATGACAGAGCTGTGCTCCTGCGCAGCGTGCTTCTCATATCCTATTGTCCTAGTTGGCTTTCTATGGATAAGGTACACACCATACAGAAGCAAACACCATATATAACCAAAAGCAACTTGGGGAGGAAAGGGTTTGTTTTATTCTACATCTTACATACTCCATCATGACCAGAGTCAGGGCAGGAACTTGGAGGCAGGAACGGAAACCGAGGCCATGAAAGAATGCTGCCTGCTAACTGGCTTGCTCAGCCTGCTTTATTATAGAACCAAGAACCATCTGCCCAGATATGACGCTACACACAGTGGCCTGGACCCTTCTACATCAATCATCAATGAATAAAGTGTCTCATAGTCAGCAGGGTAGAAGTGGCTCATGCCTTTAATCCCAGCACTCAGAAGGCAGAGGCAGGTGGGTCTCTGAGTTTGAGGCCAGCCTGGTCTACAGAGCGAGTTCCAGGACAACCAGAGCTGTTACACAGAGAAACCCTGTCTTAAACAGCCCTCCCAAAGAAATGTCCCATGGTCTTGCCTAAAAGCCAATCTGATTGGGAACATTTTCTCAATTGAGGTTCCCTCTTCTTTAGATAACCCTAGCTTGTGTCAAGTTGATAAAAAAAAATAAAAATAAAAAACACCTAACTAGCATACCTGTATTTCTCTAAATTATGGATAGCAGGCTCAAGTCTGAGAGATACGTGAACTGGCCAAGTTCAAACCAAGGGTTTATGACTAAGATAAAGAAAGTATGTAATGTTTAATTCTGGTGCAAATATCAGCGAGTCCTGTATCCGAGTGGCTTTTTGGATAGGAGAATATGTGCGCTTCCAGCCCCTTTTACATGTCCCCCACCATGGGCCTTCCTGCCAGTGTTAGCAGCTTCAAGATGCCAGAGAGAGAAGAAAATAAGGCAAGCTGGCACTGAGCCAGAACGTTCTTCTTCACTGAGGCAGCAGCCCCTGCCTGGTACTCTAGCTCACACGCTTCTCTCAGCACGGTTCCCAGCAGATAGCCAAGGACTAGATTGCTTTTGCTTTCTCTTGTGCAGTTAGAGCTCCAAGGGACAAGGAGGCACAGCTAGTTAAGGGCTGAGCTAGGTAGAATCCGGGACTTCTGTTGGCTTCCCCCATTTTCCTTTCTCATACTTGACCCAGTTTCACCACTTAGAATAATATCAAATAACGTTAGAACGTAGCTGAGAAACCATCATCACCGTATAGCCTAACTCCCTCGTGTTATGAATCTTGAGAGCGTGGACCTGGGGCGGGTGTGCTTCAGACAGTAAACTGGTTTCCTTGTAAGTATAGATGCCTGAATTTGATCATCTGACCCCATGGGTCTGTTGTTGTTTTTGTTTTGTTTATTTTTTTAATTGATTTTATTGAGCTCTACACTTTTCTCTGCTCCCCTTCCTTCCTCTCCCCTTCCCTTCAACCTTCTCCCAAGGTCCCCGTGCTCCCAATTTACTCAGGAGATCTTGTCTTTTTTTACTTCCCATGTAGATTAGATCCATGTATGTCCTCATTGGAGGACATAGGGTCCTCATTGTTGTCTAGATTCTCTGGGATTGTGTATTGTAGGCTGGTTTTCTTTGCTTTATATTTAAAAACCACTTATGAGTGAGTACATGGGATACTTGTCTTTCTGGGCAGACCCCATGTTTTTAAAAGCTTGATAATAACAAAAGAGGGGACAGAAAGATGGCTCAGTGGGTAGAGGTGTTTGCCACACAAGCCTCACTACCTGAGTTCAGTTCTCAGTT
The DNA here is from genome assembly GCF_014885135.2 of Alexandromys fortis. NCBI lineage: Eukaryota > Metazoa > Chordata > Mammalia > Rodentia > Cricetidae > Alexandromys > Alexandromys fortis. The sequence continues at coordinate 405,482 of NW_026068155.1, read as the reverse complement.
CTCAGAGTCAACATAAAGGTGGAAGGAGAGAATCCACACTACAAAGTTGTCCTCTGACCTCCACATGCACACTGTCACACACACACACACACACACACACACACACACACACACACACACACACGGTTGTGCTCTCTTGGAATCCCCGGGGAAGGAAGGATAAGAAGATCTCTGGAGCCCGATAGCGAGATATTGTAGCTTAATTGTTGAGCTTCAGGCCAGTGAGGGACTCTTTCTCCAAAGAGGTAAACAGTCTTCCTGAGTGAAGCTGACACCTGGAGTTTTCCTCTGGCCTCCACACATGAGTTTACACATGCACATGCATCTGAATCCACAAATGTATACACACACACATACACACACACACACACACACTTTTTCAAAAAGAAAACTGAGCATTTTAGGACCCAAGCACAAGACAATAAATGAGCTTCTTTTAAGTTTTTTGGATTTTGGATTTTCAAGGCAGGGCTTCTCTGTGTAATAGCTCTAGCTGTTCTGGAATTCACTCTGTAGACCGGGCTGGCCTCTAACTCTCAGAGATCCTCCTGCCTCTGCCTCCCAAGTGCTGGGATTAAAGGTGTGCACCACTGGCTTCTTTTCAGTCTTTCAAGATGCTCCATCCCGGGAACTGGTGACCTTCTTTGCTCTCAGTGTCAGCTGCAGAAATTAGGCATGGGTAAGGAGAGGAGGGCATGAGGCTTCAGATTCTCAAGAGCCACCCACCCTGTAGACCCTGTGGTTCCCTAAGGTTGGTAAAAACCAACAGCCATGCCAGGTATCTAGCCCCCGAATGACTATTAGAAAGTCTGTTAGAAAGGAAATAGAAACAGCATGCCAAATGACCTCATTGGAGACCATTTTTGAAGCCTGTGCTCCAGTTTGAGGAGGGATTATAAATTTCCAAGCCTTGACTAGGCCTCATGGAGGATAAGAGAGAGCTAGATACAACAGTTAGCAATTTCGGCTGATGAAGATCAGCTAAATGGGCTCCTTTGTCATATATAATAATACTAACTCTTAACTGCCATGATCGGCTTGATTGCTAAAGGGGTTTGATTTTAGCTCATGGTTGCATGTGATGCTCCTACAGGAGAAGCTGGGGTGGCTCAGTTCTTATTACTAACTTCTATGTAACTACCTCAAAATGGCATGAACCAAGTTCAAAGTCTCCCAATAAAAACATTCTAAGATGCCATTATCTTCTCCAGAAATCGGCTCCTAACCTAACAAAGCCATTGTCAGCAACAACACAGAAAAGCTGGAGGGCATAAAACAGATTTGGCTTGTGTTTCTTCTACGTGTTCCTGGGTTTGTTTTCCTGCCTATTGGTCAATTGTAGGCTTTTGGAAAATCTGCGGGCATCTTCAAGTCTTAGTAAACAGATCAGGTCTTAGATCTGGCCCTGAGATGACCTGGCTCAACCAGCTGCAGTGGGCTGGGAATGGGGTCTCCTCCCTATGCCCACAGTCCCAGGCTTCAAAAGTCTGGCTCACAGACACAGATTGCAAATGGCCTTAATTAAAAACCAGAGAGAGGATGGGGGTTCCAGAAGAAAAAAATAAAACCTAGTCTCTAGAAAGATAGGTTCTTCCGTTTGGAGTCATTTTGCTCAGCCTGAAGAAATCACAGTGACTAGTCAGTGCTCCTGGGCTGCTTTTGGGTGCTGCAGATACCTTTATGTTGGCTTAGCACCCTTGCACAGCCTCTCTATTACCTTCTCAGAGTATCTTGCCCGGTTCAAAGGTTCTCAAAGCCACGATGTCTGAAATATCTGAGAGAGAGGATGTGGCCCATATTCTAAAGCATAAGAAAACCCGAGAGAACCTCCCCATGGCATCTCTCAGGCCCAGGTATTTCCTAAATTCTACCCCAACAAAGATGGACACTGGCTTCTTGTTCATTTTTAAAAACTACACTTTGCATTGAACCCCCTGTGTAATCATCAGCAAGCCTTCCTTGCCTCCTCCGTTCCTCCTCCCAAGCCTTACTTGATCTTTGAACACCAACATAGCTTGGTCCCAAATCCTGTCTCAGGATCAGAAAACAGAAATAGTGATTCCTCCCTTGGCTCAGGATCCACTGCAAAGGCCAACTTCTTTGGCTATGGGCAAGGCAAACTCTCACAAGGTTTTTTGTTTTGTTTGGTTTTGTTTAATCCTGTTAGATTCAACTACACAGGGGCTCTCTTAAAGGCCAAACCCCTCAGGGAAGGAAAGAATTAGACAGGGCTTCAGTACATAGTAAACATACTCCAACTGCTGTCTCTGCTGACACTCCACGCAGTCCCATTTTCAGATGATGGCAACAAAGATCTCAGCAAAGAAATGTGATTTCGGGTTCTTGTTTCTCTAGGTCCTCTCATTCCTGCTCCTGGGCCTGATGTCTATGATGATTCCCCTGTGCCGGGACTTCTGGGGACTTATCGTTGTCTGCCTCTTCCTGGGTCTATGTGATGGCTTCTTCATCACCATCATGGCTCCGATTGCATTTGAGCTGGTGGGACCAATGCAGGCTTCACAGGCCATTGGCTACCTCCTGGGCATGATGGCCCTGCCAATGATCGCTGGGCCTCCCATTGCAGGTGAGGCTGATCTCTGAGGAAGGTGTGAGTCCTGTTTTCGAAGGGGAGGGCCTAGCTCTTTGGAGCCCCTCTGCTTGAGACCTCTGCCCCCCCCCCAATTTTCTGTATAAACACCCTTGTCAGAGTGCATGAAACCCCTGATGGAAGAGATTAACCATACAAGGGCGTAGGTTGTCCAGGGCTGTCTGTTTCACTCGCATTTCACTGTAGACAGCGAGGCTCCTAGAGAGTAGAGAGAAAAGTAAAGTTAGCCTGCTTGATCACTGTGCAGCCTAAGGTGACCTGGTAGACGAAGCTGGCCTCCATCTCTTCCTCTTCATGATTCAGCCATCCAAGCTGTAATACTTTTTTAGGTATGCACATCACACTGACTTTGGTCCAAGTTTCTCTTTACTCTCTCCACAGCGGTGTGATTAATTTCAAGGCAATTGAGTAAAGGAAGAGATAAAAGAGAAAGCTGGCCCTGGTTTTCCTAAAACTATAGACACCCTCCCCTTCCTTCTCTTCCTCTACTGGCTTTGGAACTGAACCCATAGTGAAGATTTAATGAAGGAAATAGTCCAGGACTGGCCAAATGCTGGTGTTGACATCTCAGTGTGCAAATTTCTCCCTCCACCCCACTCCCAAAAGAGCATAGTGAGTACTAACGGGACACACGAAACCAAAAAACCGGTGAAGAGAGAACTCCGTCTCCTTTCCAGGGAGTTACTGCAGACATCAGCTTGTTTGGTCACTTCCCCTAGGCTTGTTAGATGAGCTAATTCAAAAGAATCCTCCTGGAACAGCATTTTATGCGCGAGGCATCGTGAGAGCTCTGTGAGACCGTGGCAAATCTTCGCTCAAAGCTCTTGTGCAGTGGGAACACTGTCCTGCCTACCAGGAAAAGAGCCTCTACTCACCCAAAGAGTGCCAGGGGAGTCACAATTCTGTCCACTTGGCTTATTTCCTGAGTAAACAAAGGGACAAGGGTCTTCTCGCCTGTCTTAGGTAGTATTTCTGGACTCATCTTTACAGTGAGGTCCCTCCTATTAGCTTCCAACGTAAGCTTTTCAAATCAAACACACCCCATAGTATTGGCAGCCTGAAGAACCCAAAGAACTTCTGCATGTTCACCGTGTAATGCATGTGCCCACACACACATCATACACAGGCAGGAATAATAAATAAATGTAAAATAAAATAGGAATTCAGCTGAATTGCTGCACAAGAACAATATGAGGGTAGGAGGGAGGGTGGTTGGGGACTTCCACTATGAACCATTCTCTTCAGTCTTTTGAACTCAATTCCTTTGTAACGGTAGCCCTAGGAGTGACTGAAAGGTGGCTAGTAGCTTAATGAAAGACAACCACAGAAAGTTTAAAAGAAGCTTCATTAGCATCTTTGCTGATGAATATTCACCTCAGGGGCATTGAGCCTTGAAGTTGAGGGAGCTCCTGAATCAGGGCAGCACAGTCCAACACTCTTGATTGGCACTGGGCTGGCCCTAGAAGAGGAGAGAGAGAACATTTCTGGGTTGCAGGGAAAAGCTAAACTAAGCTCATATCTCTTGATCCTTTCAGGTCTCCTTCGAAACTGCTTTGGTGACTACCATGTGGCCTTCTACTTTGCGGGTGTGCCCCCCATCATTGGGGCTGTAATCCTCTTCTTCGTCCCTCTGATGCATCAAAAGATGTTCAAGAAAGAGCAGAGAGATTCCAGCAAGGATAAGATGTTGTCCCACGATCCGGACCCCAACGGAGAACTGCTGCCAGGCTCCCCCGCTCCTGAAGAGCCCATTTAATCCCTCTGGCTTGCCATCATGTGCTCCTCCCCCACCCCACCCCTCCATCCCACCCTGCTCAGCATTTACATTTTTGCCACCAGCACACTTGTTCCTAAACCTGTGCACACAGCATTTCAGCCACCTGACCATCTCCTCTGAGCCAACGCTCTCAGTGTTCCAAACTCATTAAGCAAATTCTCCCCCATGAATGCCTTGAAACTTGCCAGGCCCTTCTCCCAGGATCTGGGAAAATGTAGGATCACCCCCTGGCCTTTGGATCCTCTCCATACACTTTCTAGCCCCTGGGGGGGGGGGAGGAGGAGGAGGAGGAGGAGGAGGAGGGGGTCTCTGGCCCCAGCTTGTTAGTTACCCACTACAATCAACTGCCAAAGGTGCTACTGTGTCCCCAGAACCCAGTGGGAGGGACCAAAGCCTCTGCTGAGGGATTTGTTGCCATCCATCCTTGGGAGCCATTTGGGGGTTATGGGAAGGAAAGCTGAAAGAGACAAGGACCTTGCTTTGCACCAGCGTTCCTAAGGGCTCTGCGGCACCCCATGGTATGGTTGGTTAACCATCTGCTTCCCTGTTCCCTTCCTTCTGTTTTCTCTCTACTGCCTCCTCTCCAGTTTCTTCCCCTCTGTTTCTTATTACTGTCATAGACACATAGGTGCTTGAAGAAAGGAGGGACCCAGAGCTTGGGCCAATCAGCTTCATTTCGGCCCAGACCATCCCTAACACTAGCATTAATCCTGCTCATCTCAGGCAGAGCTACATCTCACGTTGGGGCTCAAACTGATACAATTATAGACTGGAAGAGCAGGCTATCACATAGGGAAGGGATCTTAAACACCACGGAGTTCCACGTACCACTCACTGACTTTGACAATTAACCAAGAGGCCTTCCCAGTTTCCTATCCTTGTAGCCACCTGTCAAATGTGAAGAAACTCCTTTCATCTCATCAGACACAGGGGGAATGATGACAGCACGCTGGCATGATGGGGGAGGGGCGTTGCTGTGGTTACCAACTTGTCGAAGGACCAACTCTTCCATCTCTCACTTTTCCTAACAGATCAATCTTTTCACCTGGGCCAGGCCGGGAACTGAACTGATTTAGGAAAAAAAACCTTGCTGTGTTCCTAGATCCCCAAAAGATATAAGCAACAACTGCATGTAGGGTAGGACAATTTCTTTTAGGAGGGGGAAGCTACCTTAGCCTTTATCACCCAGTCTGTCCCCCATTCTGGGCATCCTGGGCCACTCTGCTGAATGAGCATTACAGGTGCCAGAGAAAGTAGGCTCTGGACCACCATTATCCCTTTGAAGTTGGTGCCAGATACTTCCCTACAGCCAGGCTCTGGGTAACAGTCTTACTGAAGAGCATTCCAAGTGCCCCTAGCCAGAGGCAAAGGGCACTGTCAGCCTTGTCCGGTTGCACAGCTCACCTCATTAGGAACTCAGCCTCTCTCCTCCCTGTCTTTGGGTGTCTCTCCTCTCTAGGCCTTTGTTTATTGTGTTCCTGTACCCAACCTTTCATCATCTTTTGCCAGGCATCCCTGGCTGTTACTTGGACCCAACGATAACTTGCCACCCCAAGCCAGGGTCATCCCAAGGCCAGGAAGATGAGGTTGCTCTGAGGGGCTCCAAAGAATACAATGGTCCCCACACATGAGATTTTCCGTTACTAACAGGCAGCTGGGGCATAGTTGGCCTCTGATGTTTCATTCAAGGCCAAAGTCCTGAGCCCCCCTCCGCTGGTCCCTGTCCAGCTCTTATCAACTCCCCAAAGGAAAACTTATTGGTTCTTGGCTCTGAGGACAGGAAGGGGTGGAGTTACTGTCCTGTCAGCTCAAGCATCTGTGGAACAGGAGAAGCTGGGCCCCAGGAGCCCTGTGACTCCCATGAGAGGTCATTGAAAATACTGGAGCAACAGTGCCTCTGCTTCCATTCCTCCTTGCCCCACCCCCTCCAGGCCACTTTGGGGACAGGGGAATGAGTGTGCAGGGCCTCCTTTGTTGCTCCTGGCCTGGATGGCTCTTAAGAGTCAGGCTGTCACTCACTTCTCTCCAGATGAAGGAAAGACATTCACAGGTCCCAGATCTGCCCATTCATGGGTCACCTAACATTGGCAGGGTGTCAATTTACTTTTTTCACGCATGTGTGTGTGCACGTGTGGACTTGTGTGCTTTCCGAGAGACTGTTGTTTGGCTCAAGCATCACAGTATTAATATTTAGAGCAGGAAGCAGCCTCTTAGGCACCACAGTTAAAACTAAAAGAATGAACAAAATTTCAGAGCTTGAGATCTGGGACATTTAAATCCTCAAGGGGTTTGGAACAAAATAAACAGATCTAAACGTTTGGTTTGAGTACATATGCTGCCTACAAGGGCGTCATAGTTTTAACCTGCTTAACAGCAGGAGATTTGGCTTCACAATTGAAGTCTCATTCCAAACAGTATTTCTGCCTGGTTCTCTGCACTCCGGGAAAGCTGACGGGTGGGAGAGAGAAGCTGGGAGAAACCTGTTTCCGGTTGAAATGTTTCACGGTACTCTTTAATGGGGAAAGTGGTTACTTCACAAAACGAGAACATAATTACTGAGTTGGAATGGAGGCCCTGTCAGGGCTGGGCCACCACCTCGATAGAAAAGTGCCAGGCCGTAAATCTGCAAATACACTGAACCTCCATCTGTCTTCCTTTATTTTATTGCAGAGGTACTTAAAGAGTTTACTGTAGCTCAGTTGCACTAGGCCACAGTCACAACATCTGGAATGGAAAGTGACAGATGAGAGACAAGATTGTAAAGCTAAGTGCAAACTTAGTCTTCCTCCATTTTACCTTGATTTTAAATGGGGAAAGTGAGGCCTAGCACTAGGAAAGGGGTTCTTCTTACAGATTCATCAGGGACAGAGAACGCTGAGAGCATGCCTACCTCCTTCGCTGTGTGACAAGCTCCTTTCTAAAGCACTGGCAACAGACTAGCTCAGAGCAAAACTAAAAGTTGAGTAAAATCTCCCCTTCAGCATACCCCATCCCTTCAGCATCATCCTTGCTCCCATCCAACACACAGCCCTAGTATTGGCTCGCCCTCCCAGCCACCTTTATGCAGCCAAACATCCTTCCGCTCCCAACAACCCAAGAGGTACTAAGAGGATCTAGCTCCTTTCGTCCCTATACTGGACAGAGCAGGAACAAAGAGCAGGGATTGGTTTCCTTTGAGAGAAGATGGTTTACCACCCAGCGCTTGGCCTTACCACCCAGCGCTTGGCCGTTGCTTCTCCGTGATCAGTACAGATGCCCTTGGGCTGCTGGCCTCCTCACCTCCTCCCACTAAGGCTAATTACTCTGTCCCGATGCCAGGCCCCAAGCTTTCTCACCCAAGATCTTCTGCCCCCTCAGTGCCTCCTCCAGACCCCCCAGGGCTCAGTCTGTGTTTGATCACTAAGGATCATTAGATTTCAAAGCTGTAGAATCCTATAATTTTTTTATGAGCATATGCTCTCCCTCAGGGCCTTTTCATGTCTGAAAAGGCAGCCAGCAGCTCCCTACCACTTCTCCACAGAAACAGAGCAGGCCAGCTGACGGGGATTACAAATCTCCAGCTTCTGACAGCTGGTACCAGGAGAGGGTGGGTGCTACTTAGAAGAACAAGAAGCTTGAAACAAGTTGTGAAACTCTAATAAACTGAAATGTAGCAAAGACCCCAAAAAAGCAAAACGAGGGGCCAGGGGGTCGGATACCTACCTCCCCTAAGAACTGAAGAGGCTGTATTTCAAAGGCCTTGAGATGCTTGCCTTTCAGCTCTCTCTAGTGGTCACCAGACACACAGCTCCACGCCTGGCTTTTCTGGTCATATCAGTATCAACAATGTTTCCTAGGGACCTGCTGTGTGTCTGGCACGCTGCAGAGCCCAAGAACTTAAGGTAGAAAGGAACAGAATTGAACACAATGATTAAGATTCAAGGAATTTGTACTTTCTTCCTCGCAAAATATCGTTTCCTCCTCTGGGCCTAAGTGACCTGTTGCATACCAACCTCGGCTCCAACTTAGGTCCTCTTGGGAACAGGACAGGGACCACCACGCCCCCACCGGGACCGAGACTCCCACGCCCTCCCCTTCTGCTCCCCGCCCCAGGCCTCCCTGGCTGTTCGCCCGGAAGAACTACCCGCGCCTTAGCGTCGGTTTCCTGCTGAGCCCCAGTCGGATAAAATTAGCCCTTTGCTCTCATCCTAAAGTGTCGGAGCCACGTATAGCGAGGGGGGGTTCGAGCGGAAAGCTGGCTGCTAGGCGCCCTCCCCGCTGCCCACCCGCAGCACCTGTCGCGCGCGGGTGCTCTCGTGCCGCAGCCTCCCTGCTGCCCGGCTGCTGCCCCAGATCAGAGACAGTAGAACAGCGGGGCGACTCTCGCCCTCCCCTCCTTTCCCACCACACGCACCCCTTCGGTCCCTGCAGTGACCGGGCGCATAACCCCGGGACTGCACGTCGCTCTGTGACATTGCCCCTGAGTCCCGCACTCTGGGACCACCTGGGGGTGCAGGCAGCGCTCCGGCTGCGGCCAGGGCTGAGTCCTGGTCACGCCCCCCCCACACACACACACGTGGAGGGGGCGGGGACAGGTGTCCTGGCTGCTTGGCGGGCCTGGATCCTTTCCCCAGTCTGGGAAGGATGACAACCCTTGAGCCGTGCCAGGGAACGAAAAGGCCGCATCTGCTCCCGCTCCTGTGGAAGAGAGACCGGGAGCAGCCTCGCACTCGGCCAGCTGTGCCCCAGCCCGATGGACACACTACAGCTGCCACTGCTCCTAGCTCAGCTACACCAAGATGCCCTGTATCCTCCACCCAGAGATGCCAATGCCCCTGCTACTGCCACCAGTGGCTGTGGTGACCACGGTCGCACACGCTATGTCTCCAGCCTACTGCCTGATCCTGGTTGGGTCTTTTAGAGGCCCTCTTCCAAGAAGCCCGCTCCTCACTCCACGCGAGAGCATGGTCTCAAAGGTCCTAGGAATGACTTATAGACACTGCTAGCAAAGGGCCTGAATGAGGCCCGGCTGAAAGCGCAAAGGGCATTTAAGGGGTCTGTGCACTGAAGGGCCTCCTGGACCTAATCTCCTGCCACAGTCAGTCAACATCCTCCACGAGCTCCTCTCACTTAACTCCAATCTAGGCAGCCACACCCACCTTCTCCACCCAGGGTCAGGGCAGCGGCTTGCTTCTGCCGAAGACCAGAAGACCTAACCTTCAGCCTCCCCACTACAGCCTCCTCAACTGTCCGCTCTGGGGACCTCAGTGCTACAGCATGGTTTCCCATGCACCAGACCCTGGGTTGAAACCTCCAACACATCACACACACACACACACACACACACACACGTGCGTGCCCCAGAATTCTGGGAGCTCAGGCCAGGTCCTCCAACACACAGATCCTCCCTAGATCCCACTCAGAACAGCTGCTCTGAGGTCCCTCGAGGGAGCAAACAGGATTTGCCTGGTTGGAGAATCCAAAAGCAGTATGAGCTTTGGCAATAGGGGAAAGTCCCATGTTGTCCCGAAGACATCACATGCTCCCCCACAAAATCACTACTGACCTTCAGCCAGTTGCCTAGTGGAGGAGGCCCCTCAGACCCCCAGCTGTCCCCACAATTGCCAACACTATCTCGGCCAGGGTTTTGGCTGTCCTGGGAGCCCAGCTTTGCAGGTTGCCTCTGTCTTGGGCTTGGGCAAAGCCAGGGTTGCCTCCCAGATTGTTCAGCCAGCTGCTTGCTGGTTTGTCAGTGCTCAGGCACGTGCTCCTTTGCTCCCCAGTGGCTGAATGCATGGATCCCTCTACCCTGTGTAAACATGGGGGCTCCCTGTCATGACAGCCAAGGCTCCTTCTCCTGTAGACAAGCATTCACAGCTCCCTCTGTCCCCCCACACTACACTGGATCCTTCCTCTACCTTGGGAGGCAGCAACTATTGGACCCAATTTACAGATGGGAAAACTGAGGCCTGGAAAAGGGTGGGTGAATTCCAGGTTCTGGACCTCTTCTCTGAAGTCCTTCTGACCCACCTCACAGAAGTGCCACGCACCGCGCCCCCGTGTCTGTGCTCTGTGTGCTAGAACCCAGTTCGCGAGCTTCAGGAAAGGGGCTGGAGGTTGAGAATACAGACACAGAGACAGACCGACATGCAGACCTTTTAACACTGATACCAAAAGCCCCAAGAATGCCCCTCTTTATTAACACCATGTAGACTTAAATACACTGCAGTCAATGGTCAACAGGTGATAATCCCATCCTCTGATCCTCTAACTAGGCACAGCTTCTAGTATATTATATTATATTAGAAGGTTCTAGGAGGGAAAAGCAGCTGAAGGCCAGGACTCATTAATACCAACACAGAAGCAAACCCCCTAGCTTCCCAGAAAGTCTACCTCCTGCTTCTGGAGTCAGCACCTGCTCCTCCTCTGCCTGCCTGCTCTGTGCCCCAAAGAAGACTCAGAACCAGTTCAGTAGTGTAGAAGAACTATGGAAGCATGGAAGTGACCGGAGCTAAGCTAGGCACTGTGTCCTGCATGGCTTGGTCCTGGACACCTGAACAGATATACATACAGAAAAGCTGGAATGAGGTGGGCTGTGTGTTCACTCTGATGAAGGGCAGCTATGAAACTACTGGGAAATTAAGCCAATTCACTATGTACAGCACAAGGAAGAGGGGTTAGTGTGGAGAGCACAGCCAATGGTCTGTGAGGTATTCTGCAGTGAGGATGGGCACACAAGATTTGTCTTTCAAATATGCTCGTTTTATTCACATAAGCATACATTTATAATACCATGCTAATAGAAAAACTAAACATCTCACCAAGCAGGGAACACTTAGTTGCTCAGAAAATGCTGCCGCAGAGTTCCACTGGGGAGTCTTCTCTGGTGAGAATGCTTTTGAAGCCTTGCAGGCTCAATCCATGACTGCAATGAACTCCTTGAGCTGTGGCAAGCCAGAGGGATGACACTGGTGAAGGTCCAGAAGGTCCTTGAAAGTGTCAGCCAGCAGGAGTGATGACAGGCAGGCATGTGTGAGCTCGACAATGGTGCCAGAAGTTCAACAGTCACTGAAGCCAGAGCCACGGACTCCAGTCTCAAATCGTCTTGCTGATAGGTATCAATGCAGAGACTAGAGAAGCCACATCTCAGGAGCACAGCAGTGCTATCCTAAGGGCACTTCCAAAGATCCAATTTTTGTATCATTTCACTGAGCAGTAGCTTTGCTTGATTGGGGCTCACAGCTTAGGGCTGGTTTTCTAACATATTAAGAATGCATTTCCTTTTAACGTTTATTATATAATAAAATTCAGGGGAAAATATAAGGCTATGCAAGACAAGTCACAATGACTGCGAGGCACACTGTCACCATCTGCTTCCCATTTCGAAAGGGATCTCACAATCTTCCGCCCCTCCTCCTCTTTGCTGGAGGCCTTTCTCAAGTTCGCTGGGGAGCTCTGTGGTCCATTCCAACCAGCTGAATATGAACCCCACCTCTCAAACTAATGCCTGACTTCACTGAACATCAGACGACAGCACAGACAATATTCCTGCAACTTATTAATGCTACGCTGGGGTTAGCTCATTAGCATAATCAATGCCTGTCTTTGATTTGGTTGCTAGCTGCCTTGTGGACAGTCCATAACACATCAGATATTACCTTGATGCTGAGGGATGAGTTCCGATTTGAGTTTCCTGGTGGCAAGCTCCTATGTTACAGGCAGCATGTGTAGGAGGAGGCTGCTTGTTCATCCCAGCCGGCCAGAACCAAAATAACCACACAGAAACTATATAATTTAAAACACTGCTCGGCCCATTAGCTCTAACTTCTTATTGGCTAACTCTTACATCGTAATTTAACCCATTTCTAGTAATCTATGTATGGCCTCATGGCTGTAGCTTACTGGCAAGATTCCAACCAGCATCTGTCTCTGGCAGGGTTACATGGCTTCTCCCTAACTCCACCTCCTTTCTCCCAGCATTCCGTTTAGTTTTCCCCACCTAGCTCTGTTCCCCTATAGCTCTGCTCTAGGTCCAAAGCAGTTTCTTTATTCATTAATGATAATCACAGCATATAAAGGGGGATCCCACATCAAGCATATTATTTCTAAATATATATTCTAAACATACAAAATGGTTTCACTTAGGTTCATAACAGTTGGCTAATCTAGGTGTAAGGTTTCTGTAGGGGAGAAGTCTCAGGCTATAAGTATCTGGGAGAAGGAGGACTGTGGTCCATATTTTCTGTACATTGGTTGTATTAGTCAGTATTCTCTATAGGAACAGAACTGATAGGATTAATATATGTGAGATTTATTTTGAGTGGCTTACAGGCTTGGTCCAGCTAATCCAACAATGGCTGTCTTTCCAGGGGAAAAGCTATGAATCTGATAGTTGTTCAGTCCATGTGGCTGGGTGTCTCAGTTGGTCTTTGATGTACATTAGAATCCTGAAGGAAGGGGTTCTAATTCCAGCAAAGGAGTGCCTCTGCAGCAGGGTAGATGAACTTGCCAGTGAGGAATGAAGACCAGCAGGCAAATGCAAACTCTTCCTTCTTCCTGCCATTTTATATAGGCTGCCACCAAAAGATGTGGCTCAGATTTAAGATGGATCTTCCCTACCTCAAATGATTCAGTCAAGAAAAATCCCTTACAGGTGTACCCGACTGCTTGGGTTTTAGCTGATTCCAGATATAGTCAAGTCGATTAGCAAAGATTAGCCATCACACTGGTCTTAGCGAAAGCTAAAACTTTATCATTTCTCAACACTTGTACTTGAACCAGAAGAACCTTTGCTACTCCTCTGAGCCTAGCCTTAGGAAGACGTTATGATTTCCATGGCTCTGAAGGACTGAGGTCCTTGACTCGGCTGTGCCCATGTCAATAATACACATTCACTCTGGACTTCAGTCACTCCCCACAGCTGTGGTCTTTTGTGGACCACACCGCACCCATACAGGAGCTTCCCCTATAGAGTACAAAAGCAGAGCTGCTAAGGATCTTGAGCCGCCTTTCACACGACGTCCTCATCACTGTCTGTCTTCATCTGTGTTCTATTGCTGTAGAGACACTATGACCATGACAACTCTTATAAAGGAAAGCATTTAATTGGGGCCTGCTTACAGTTTAAGCTATTGTCATCATGGTGAGAAGCATGGTGGCCTGGAACAGAGGACAGAAATTCAAAACTCTGATGCCATGCAGGGTCGTTCTACAGAGGTTGTAGGGTCTGCTGTGGCTATTAGGAAGGCACTTACCAAATACACATATGGGAGAGCAGGGTGGTTTCACTGAAATGGTCAGACGAGCCCATCACTGCCCTTAAAGCTCTTGGTTCTGCCGGCTATATCAGCACATGCTGCTAGCCTGGCCAGCTTGACTGACCTCCTAGTAAATGAACTGCTTCCTGACTTGATACTTTGGAATGCTCCAGGCTATCTAGGACTTTCTATGTCCCCTTCCTGTCATCTAAGTACCTTGTCCCTCCACTTCTCTGAATTTCCATGTGTTACACTGCCTTTCTTACTTGCCTGCACTATTATTTATCTCTTTCTTTGTCTTCCTCTCCCTGCCTAAAAAACAAATCTAAGCACCATAAAGCAGTTCAAATTTCAAAGACCTAGCCAAGAGTTCCTGGCTCTACCCTCGCTAAGCTCCCTGACTGAGATTTTGCAGGTTGCCTAGTAAATATGTTTCTTTCACCCACTACGTTGAATCTGGAACTCTGCCTTTCCACTTTATCTATGACAGCCTTCCAACTCATCTGAAATACATATATAAATCACCCACTGCCACAGAATGTGAATGAATATATACACTAACTACTGGCACTGACTTGTGACTTGGCCTCAGCTCAATCCCTGAGGCGCTGGCAGCAGTAACTAAATGAACAACAGCTTGTTGGCCAGTGGAAAGAAAGGGCTTGAAGCAGTATAAAGGGCTTAACTGGACATTGTCTGAAAAGAATAAGAAATACAAATTAAAGAAATTTGTCCAAAGACCTATGTAGGCATGATGGTCATCCTAAGATGGCCATACCATCACTCTTCCGCTATAAGCATAGCAGAAGTCAATGTATAACCTCATGAAAAATAATGAGTTCTTGTTTGCTTGTTTTGTTTTATCTTACTTTGTTTTCTGGCTGTGTATTCTAGATTGCCTTTAAACACACTATGTAGCCCAGGATTACCTCAAGTGCTGGGATTACAGGCATGCACAACCACACTGAATTTAAAAGATGGTACTTTACAAGTGAGAGATGCCTCGTAAAACCGAAGCTTAAGCATGTTGCTAGACCTCAGGAATGGACTATAACAGGAGATTGCAATGTTTTCAGAAGCTCAAACAAGAGACAGCCTCACTCATTATCTTTATTGTGTTGGGTTTTTTTTCTTTTTTTTTTTCTTCCTTCTCCATGGTGAGCACCTTTTGTCTACTCCTGAGAACACACAGGGAAATCAGCTTCCTTATACTCCAGGCACTGCCTTCACTACTGTTTACCACCTGAAGCTCAGCAACAGCACGGGATCTCCCCCAAGGAAACTGCTGCTAGAAAAGCTGCTAAAGAAGACGTGTGCTAGCCTGATCTACAGAGTGAGTTCCAGGACAGGCAGGGCTACACAGAGAGACCCTATCTCAAAACAGAAACAACAAAGAGGCTTCTTTTATTTTTTTTTCAAGACAGGGTTTCTCTGTGTAACAGTCCTAGCTGTCCTGAAACTCAATTTGTAGACCAGGCTTCCCTCAAACTCACAGAGATCCACCTGCCTCTGCCTCCCGAGTTCTGGGATTAAAGGCATGCACCACCACCACCCAGTAAGAAGAAACTTATAAATAATCACTCAGAGGCTTAATATTAATTACAAAATGCTTGGCCGAAAAGCTCAGGCTTATTGCTAACTAGTCTAGTTCTAACTTTTAAATTAACCCATTTCTATTAATCTATGTTTTGTCGCATATCTCGTGGCTTTACCTGTGCTCTAATACACCTTGTTCCTCGGGGGGCTGGCTGGCATCTCTTGATTCCACCCTTCTTTCTCCCTGTATTCAGCTTGGCTTTCCTACCTAGCTATATTCTGCCTTGCTATAGGCCAAAGCAGCTTTTATTATCAACCAGTGAGTGCAACACATATTCACGGCATACAGGAGGGTTTCGCACAGCAAAGAGATGTAAGTAGGAATAGCAGATGGAAGCCACATTCACAACGTGAGTGGTAGTGCCCATCTTTAAAGGCAAGATGATCAGGAGTTTCAGGCCAGCTTGAACTACATAGTGACCCTCAGTCAAAAGACTACAAAGACCCTCCTCTTAGAAGAAAAGCAATGGAAAATGCCAGACAGTTTAATGAGCTATGTGAAGTGCAGTCACTCCAAAATGGATTCACCCAATGGCCAAACAATTTTTCTTCAGAACCAGAGGGCGTGAATCTTAGGACAAGTCCCAAAGGGTTCTGCTTTCTAGCTGAATGCTCTTAGTTTTCAATCCCTTAAGAATGAGAATGAATAGATTAAAAACAAAAGGAAGAAGCAGTGAAATAAAGTGGTTAGCCACCCAGCTAATGTGTTGGATCAAAACAAAATACAATTACGTCTATCACATAGTACATACACATAAACTGTTAGCTATTACTATGGACACCAGGAAAGGCTGACCGCAGTTGGAGTCCAAGTTATAGAGTCTGGATAATCTTTGCAAATAATTTCTGAAAACATAAAGGGACTTGGGCAAGGATCCCAATTTGTAGCAGAATATGTATCCCTAGGAACCAAGACTTAGGTCGACTGCATACAATGCTCCCCTGTGACACAGCAAATGAACACTAACGCATTCTTGGATGTGGGCCCTACTTCTTAAAGATTCTGTGCAAACTTTCTTTTTGTTATGACAACACAACAATTACTTCATCCTTATTACAGCTGAACTGAGATAGCTCCCCCTGCCCCCGATGAATTGATGAATCCCATTCCAGTTGTTTCCACGTCAGTATCGACCTGGTTGAACTTGGGAGAACCCTGTTATCCCTGTGCTGAGAAGATACAGCCTTTATAGAACTGCAGGGAAGTGCTTGAGTAACATTCCTGTTTTTAAAACATACTCATTTTTTTAAAATATTTATTTATTTAATGTATACAATATCCTGTCTGTATGCCTAAAGGCCAGAAGAGGGCACCAGACCTCTTTACAGATGGTTGTGAGCCACCATGTGGTTGCTGGGAATTGAACTCAGGACCTTCGGAAGAGCAGGCAACGCTCTTAACCACTGAGCCATCTCTCCAGCCCCCAAACATACTCATTTTTATTTTGTGTCTTTGGGTGTTTTGCCTGCATGTGTGTATGGGTGCTATGTGTACCTGGTCCTCAAGGAGGCCAGAAGAAGGTGTCAGATTCCCTGGAACTGGAGTTGCAGATGGTTGTGAGCCATCATATGGGTACTTTGAACTGAATTTGGATCCTCTGCAAAAGTATCAATTGCTCTTAACCACAGAGTCATCGTGCCAGCTGCTCAACAATATTATTACAACACATATTACAAATTGGCAGGGTTGTTGCTACTTTTTTATTTTTTCATAATCTCCAGAATAAGGGGTAACAATTATTTTCCTCTGGATGTTTTATTTATTTATTTATTATATTATATTATGTGAATAGCATTCCTTCCACGTGTGCTTGTAAGCCAGAAGGGGGCGCCAGGTCTCATTATAAATGGCTGTAAGCCACCATGTGGTTGCTGGGAATTGAACTCAGGACCTCTGGAAGAGCAGTCAGTGCTCTTAACCTCTGAGCCATCTCTCCAGCCCTCCTCTGGATGTTTTAAGACAGGTTCTCGCTGTATAGCCTTGGATAGCCAGGAACTCACTACACACTCTAAGCCTGGCCTTGATTTGTAGAAATCCTCCTGTCTCAGCCTCTGAGTGTTAGGGTGGTGGGCATGAGCCATCGGGCACAACCCCTCCTGACTCCTAATCATTTTAACATAGGAACTGCTTCCTAAACCTGTTCTTAAATATGTCTGTTTGAGGCCCTGTGACTTTCTCTGGGGCTGTACAGTCATATTAGACATGCACGTGAAAAGTAAACACATAAATAATGTAGGAGAATCTGTCTGCCATTCCCCTAAGTAAGTGTGTGTCCCACAATGAGTGAGAGTGGGAAGACCTGAAGCTACTGCTCACTTAGGTGATCTCAGTTCCTGAGTGCTTCTCACAGTGTATTTCGGCAGCCTATATGCTTTTCTAGCCTTTGCCTACATGGATTTTTCATGCAACAGGAGTGCTAAACAAAACCAGTTGTTTAATCTGCAACAAGGTTGAAGAAATGGGGATCTTTCCAAACACTTGCCAACCATCAAGTATTGCATAGATTGTCAATGTGGAGCTTTGGGAAATGACCCTCTCTGGGCAGTGGTAATGCACACCTTTAGTCCCAGCACACAGGAAGCAGAGACAGGCAGATCCCTGAGTTCAAGACCAGGGGCTGCACAGAGAAACCTTGTCTTATTTTTAAAAAAAAAGGGGGGGGAAGGGAAAAGGACCCTCAAGGATAAATTCAACTGATTCCCCTTTGTTTTAGCAGTACTGTGACCAAATACCCCAGAAAAGCAACTTAAAATGGGTAATATTTATATTGGCTCAGAGTTTAATATGTTCAGTACATTATAGTGTTGTAGTGGGGAGGGTGTGGCAGAGCAGTTCCCATCATGGCAGACAAGAAACAGAGAAAAGGGGTGTGTCAGGATATGTTGCCTTAGTATATAGCTCCCCCAGCCATGGTTGATCCTCATGACCAAAGAGAAGTAGAGGGGTTGGTTATTAAATTCCTACTTGATCAGTAAAAGTAGAAGAGTTCTAGTTTAAGTGAACAACATCTAACATGAATCACCAAAACAGACTCACTGACTAATCAGCTCTCAAACTTGAACCATTTGTCATATCTAGATGCCTTCAACAAAGGAGAGGTTAAGTCTCTTTGAGAATATTCCTACTATACAACCAAAACTATATAATGTTAACTCCATGCATGCATGCGTGTGTGTGTTCTGTGTTTACACTCATCTGTTGTATACACATGACCTCTCTTGCTTTCTACCTTTTGGAGGGGAAAAGGGGACAACAAGGCCTATCACTGAACCTGGAGCTCAGCATTTCAGCTGGACAGTAAGCCCCATTTCTACCTTTCTCTCCGCCCCCTTCAGTGATAGGGTTATAAGCGTACACCTACACATCTGCCTTTTTTATGTAGGTGATGTGGATCCAAAGTCAGATCCTCATGTTTGTCATAACAGTCACATTACCCACTGGTCCATCTCCCTACCCCCTAGAATATTAATTTTTCCAAAATTTTCTCAAAGGAAAGGTGTGTTTGTTACTGATATTAATGACATTATAGCCAGGCATGGTAAGGCCCACCTTTAATCCCAGCACTCAGGAGGCAGTGGCAGGTAGACTTCTGTGAGTTTGAAGCCAGCCTGGTCTACATATCAAGTTCCAGGACAGCCAGAAGTACATAACGCAGAGACCCTGTGTCAAACCAACAGAGAGAGAGATTAGTGACTTTAGAAAGAAATCAAGATGAGCATCTTGGCACATGCTGAGAGGCAAGTGGCGAAGAGGATGAGACAGGAAGATCACCAGGTGGAGGCCAGGCAGGGCGACATCTTTCTGTTTGTTTTTTGTTTGAAATAGGATTCAGATACCCTGTGACTTGTGAGTTGCCATTGTGGGTGCTGGAAAACTTGGGTCCTCTGAAAGAGCAACAAGTGCTCTTAACTGCTGAGCCAAGGCTCCAGCCTCACACATCTCTTAATGGCTATGTTTAAATTTATATGAAAACTTTTCCCCTAATAACTCCAACTTCGCTTCAAAAAGAAAGAAGAGAAAAAGAGAGATCCCATGCTTTTTCCTAGGGCAAAGTGAAAGATGTCCCGAGGGTATCTCAGGGATTGGAGAGACTCCAGCTGTCACAGGTTCCAGAATTTTGTAAAAGTGAATACCCACTTGAAAGATATTTGTTTGAGAAGAGAATATCGCTCTCATTACATGTGTTGCCTAGAAAGTTGTTTCCCAGCATGCATTTCACCATGCCCTGCTGACCAGGCACTCACAGGCTGTCTTCTCCATGACCAAATGGATCTAGTGACTACTTCTGCTAACAGCAGGCCTTCATATCATGATATGGGAAGTCCTTCTGTATATGTCTTGCTTTTATTGGCTAATGAATAAAGCTGCTTTGGCGTATGACAGGACAGAATATAGTCAGGCTGGAAGATATATATATGGAGAGAGAGGGACAGAGACAGATACAGAGACAGAGAGAGAGAGTAGGCGGAGTCAGAGAGGTGCCATGTAGTTGCCAAAGGAGATAGACACTGGAACCTTACCAGTAGGCCACAGTTTTGTGGTTATACATAGATTAATAGAAATGGGTTCATTTAAGATGTAAAAGTTAATAAGAAGCCTTAACTAAACTGATAGACAAGAGCTAGTTCCAAGATAGGCTCCAAAGCTACAGAGAAACCCTGTCTCAAAAAGCCTAAAAAAAAGAAGAAGAAGAAGAAGAAGAAGAAGAAGAAGAAGAAGAAGAAGAAGAAGAAGAAGAAGAAGAAGAAGAAGAAGAAGAAGAAGAAGAAGAAGAAGAAGAAGAAGAAGAAGAAGAAGAAGAAGCCTTAACTAATAGGCCAAGCAGTTCTATAATTAATATAGTTTTGTGTGTGATTATTTGGGTCTGGGCAAAGCATCATCCATGCAATGCTGGATTAACAGACTTACAGAATGTGAGTGTTACACAGTCACAGAGGCTTCCACTCTCATTTAGAAAGATAGCCTGAGAGAGCAAGCAATGTGTAACAAGATCAGAATCCCTGCGAGCAGTTCTTGAGAGAACAACTTGTGCAGCTATGACTGAAACTGAAGATGCAGTAGCGCCTCCAGGACATTGGAGATGCCAGGGATGTGCAATGTCTGCTGAGGAAAGCCGCAGACGGCCACCAGAGCCAGCCCAGGAGAAAGACCGTATAAGCTGCAACTGGACATAGAGGCAGGACTACTGAGCTCTAAGAAGCTCATATCATGTCAATGAGCTCCTAGATGTGGGACAGAAAGCTATAAGGCTCTGCTGGGCTTTGACCTTTAGTTTTGCTTTGGTCCTTTCTACATGTCTGCTTCTTTACTTTTATTTTTATTTATTTATTTATTTTGATTTTTTTGAGACAGGGTTTCTCTGTGTTGCTTTGGAGCCGGTCCTGGAACTAGCTCTTATAGACCAGGCTGGCCTCTAACTCACAGTGATTCGCCTGCCTCTGCCTCCCAAGTGCTGAGATTAAAAGCATGTGGCACCACCACCTGGTTAGACACGGTTTCTCTGTGTAACAGCTCTAGCTACTAGCTCTGTAGACCTGGTTGACCTCAAACTCACAAAGATCCTCCTGCCTCTGCCTCCTGAGTGCTGGGATTAAAGGAAGACATGCACCACCACTTGCCCGACTTTCTTTTAAACAGACTTAACCAATTTTATTTTTTATATAGAAAAACTTTTATATGAGCTGGGAGTGGTGGTGCACGCCTTTAATGCCAACACTAAGAAGGCAGAGGTAGGCAGATTTCTGTAAGTTCAAGGTCAGCCTAGTCTACTTAGTGCGTTCCAGGACAGCCAGAGCTACGTAATGAGACCCTATATCAAAAAGCAAAAATCACAAAATAAAACAAAAAAACTTGCATCATGGAAACATCTGGAACCTGGATACTCTGACTAGAGTCTCTAGTATGGGTTTTCACAAGATGGTCAGTGAATTCCTGATGAAGAGACTTGGTGAACACAGGCTCTTGGCAGAGGTCAGGGGTCAAGTAACTGCAGGTCTTGAAGATGGCATCAAAGGTGCCCTTGGCAAAATTGAGCAGGGTGGCAGTACACTCCCTGGCTGATGTACAGCAGTCAACAACACTGGCCAGCAGCAGCAGCAGCAGTTTCTTGGGCACAGGAGCAGAGACTATGCCACTGCCTCTGGGGGTAGGGATGAGACGCACCAACACAGAGCCACAGCGGCCTATCTATCGCCCTACAAGAAATAGTGTGGGACTTGCCAATCTTGTTGCCCCAGTAGCCTCTCAGCACAGGGACAATGGGAAGCTTGGCTTAGATGACTGCCCTTAGGATGGCAGTGGCTACGTCCTTGGAGCACTTAACATCAAGATCAACATGACCATTGTAGTCCCCAAAAGCCTTGAACCTGGTCCGCTGGCCAGCCTGAGGTCTGCTTCTCCATTGGCGTGATCTTTAGAATTTCATCCTTTAGGGAAGCTCCCAGGAAAAAGTCAATAATCTCAAATTCCTTAAAGGGCAAGGAGAACGGGTAAATCTCCTCCAGGGACTTGATCTTCATATCCCTGGACCAGGCAGCCCAGCTTGATGATGGGGATCCACTCCTTGTCTTTGGCTTTACCTCCGCAAGCCCCGTGCCCTCAAACATGTCTAAGGCACCTAAGACTGTTGCTGAATCCATTAGAAAGAAGAAATTTTCTTTTGAATTTTATAGGGGCTTACACCTAAGGATTTGCCTTGAGTCTCAGAAACTCTGGACCTGGAGGGCTTTTGAATACTATTGGAGTTGTGAGTCGTGAAACTTTCGGCGAGCTTGGAAACAGTCCAAGTGCATTTTGTATTATGAGAAAGATGGACAGCAGTCTTTGATGGTCCAAGAAGGACTCTGGTGCAATCAGTGGGGCAATCTACTAATAGAGTCAAAGTCTGATGGCATTATCAGGAGGTGTCAGAAAGTATAGGAAAAGAGACCTACCCGGAGGAAGTAGATAACTGTAAGCACATGAGGAAAGTGTTGCCCCTCTTTTCTGTCTGCTTCCTGCTCACCATGAGGGAGTCACCTAAGTTCCACACGTACTCCTCTACGATGAAACTATGCCTCACTTTGCACTTTGGACCCAGCCAACCATGGACTGAAACTTCTGAACCCTTGATCCAAAATAAATCTGCCCTCCGTTTAAATTGTTTGGCTTAAGCTTTTGCAGTTCTGACAAAGGGATTAGCACAGAGTCTTTGACAGGCCCCTGAAGGTGAATCCCAGGACAGGTCCTTAGGACCTCACAACACTCCTTCCAACAATGTGGGAAATGACTTTCTTTTTGCTAAACAGCTTTCCTTCCTTGGATATAATGGCTGAACCCAGGGCTTTGCACATGCGCAGGAAATACTTCTGAGCTATTGCTCCAGCCCTCTTTTTACTTTTTATTTTGAGTTAGGGTCTTACCAAATTGCCTAAGCTGGCCTTGAACTTGTTCTGTAGCACAGGAAGACCTTAAACTGGTAATCCTCCTGATTCTATTCCCAAGAAGCTGGAATTAAAGGCCCATGCCACCAAGTTTAGCTTGCAAACAGCTTTATAGTGTGTGTGTGTGTGTGTGTGTGTGTGTGTGTGTGTGTGTTAACCCAGCTTAGCCTAAAACTCATTATGTAGCCCAACTTAGCCTTGAACTAGCAGCAGTTTTTAACTTCAGCCTCCCAGATACTGCAAATATTAGGATTACAGGTAGTAACCACCATGCCTAACAAGAACAGCTGTTTGTTTGTTTGTTTGTTTGTTTGTTTGTTTGTTTGTTTGTTTGTTTGTTTGTTTTTCGAGACAGGTTTTCTCTGTATAACATCCCTGGCTGTCCTGAAACTCTCTCTGTAAATTAGCCTGGCCTTGAATTCACAGAGATCCATCTGCCTTTGCCTCCCAAGTGCTGGAATCAAAGGTATGCACCACCACCAGCCCAGCCAATGAACAGTTTTTAATAAGCTATTTGGATCTTACTAGAGACTGAATATTGAGCCACAGACCACCAGTGTAACCTGTAACATAAGCTACTCATCATGAACGCAGTGTTATTTGGCCCATCTGGCTGTACGTGTTCATACACAGAAACCTTCCATTGTCAAAAAGTGACAGTACACCCACTTGCCGGTGTTCTTCACAGACAAACCCAGACAGTTTCCTCACCCTCTCCTAAATGATTCTAAATTCAGCCAAGTTGACAATGAATAATCATTACAAATCTGTTTTCTTTTTGGCAACTTGACACCCAAACATACCATTTTAAAGCATATCCTTCTACCTGCCCACCCCAAGAACTTTGTGTCCATCTCCAATATAAAGGGCCTTTAGTAAATTTCCATGAGTTTCTATAGTTTTAACGGTGTTGCTCAGAGACCAAGTTCAAGGCAGGTGTGGTGTCTCATGCCTGTAACTCCAGCAAGCAGGAAGTTGAAACAAAGGGCTACTGTGAGTCCAAGGCTAACCTGGGCTACATAGTGAGTTCCTGGTCAGTCAGAGAGACCTTCTATTAAATAAAAATAAAAATAAAAGTTAAAAAAAACCTTAAAAAATCATCTGATACTCGAGGCAACTTGAACTGTGAACCACTGTAAAAATAAAAATTAAAAAGTAGCATGTTCTTACTGGATGTGGAGGCACACATCTTAATTCCCAGCACTTGGACACAGATCCCTGCCTTCAAGGCCAGCCTGGTCTATCAATCGAGTTCCAGGACAGCCAGGGCTACATAGAGAAAATTTGTCTTGAAAAGCAAAACAACAAAAGCAGCAACAACAAAAAAGTGACATTCTCTTGGACCAAGCATGGTGGTGTACACCTTTAATCCCAGCACTCAGGAAGAAGAGGTAGGTGAATCTCTGTGAGATCTTGCCTGGTCTACAAGAGCTAGTTCCAGGACAGGCTCCAAAGTTACAGAGAAACCCTGTCTCAAACTCTCCCCCCCCCCCAAAAAAAATGTTCTAATAATTTTCTGAATTTCATTGGTATCTGTTGCAATGTCTTCCTTTTTCATCTCTAATTGTATTACTTTAGGTTGTTATAGTCAATTTCTTTTTGCTGTTGATGATTTTGTTTTGTCAATACAGGATTTTTCCATGCATAGCCTTGACTGTCCTGGAACTCGCTCTGTAAACCAGGGTGGCCTCAAACTCACAGAGATCCATCTGCCTCTGCCTCCTGAGTGCTGGGATCAGAGGTG
The DNA here is from genome assembly GCF_014885135.2 of Alexandromys fortis. Classification (NCBI taxonomy): domain Eukaryota; kingdom Metazoa; phylum Chordata; class Mammalia; order Rodentia; family Cricetidae; genus Alexandromys; species Alexandromys fortis. The sequence continues at coordinate 381,099 of NW_026068155.1, read as the reverse complement.
TGCACCACCACTACCCAGCATCGTCATCATCATCATCAACAACAACAACGACATTATTATTATTATTATTATGTTTTTTAGACATTACTATGCAGCCCTAGCTAGACTGGAATTTACTATACAGACCAGATAGGATTAAAGGCATGCGTTCTTCTGCTCAGTTTGGAGCAGATTTTGTGGATCTTGTTTATCATTCCAAAGAACCAACTTGGCTTAAATTTCTATTTCATTGATTTGTGCCCTCAATTATTTCTTTCCATCTACTATTTTGGGTTTGGATTATTCTAGTTTTTCCAAGGCTCTAAACAACATTGTTAATTATTTATATGAGATCTCTATGCTTTTTTATTTTGTGTGTGTATATGTGTGTTAGGGTTGGTGGATTAACTGGCTGGTGAGTTTCTGGACGGTTCTCCTGTCCCCACTTCCCAAACCCTCCTGTCTCACCTGATAAGAGTGCCTTCACCACATAAGTTTATATTTTAAAAAAGCAGCAAATTTTCTTCTTTGTCCATCATTTTCCATAATAGAAGAAGTTACAAAAACACATCAAGAAGATAAAGCTATCTTTACAACCCCACCCATGTACAGGTTTCAGGAAGAAATCAATCGAAGAAGAAAAAAAATAATATACAAACAAATTTTGGTTACAGCAATGCTAGATTACAACATTGATTTGCTATAGTGCAGTAGTTGTAAGGAAGTTCACCATAGGGTATTCTGAGCCAAAGACCAAAGTAAAAACACTTGCCAATTGCACACAAAGACCAAAAGAAGCAGCCATGCCAACCGAACATTGACTGATACAGTGAGGCTTTCCAGGCAATAACTCTAATGGAGGGTACTCAGCTCATGGATGACCCTAAGCCCTCACTTCAAGTCTTGATTTTCTTTTTTCTCGTTTATCAGGGCAGAGCAAATCCCCAGCTTTTTCGGTTCCTCCATCAGATCCTTATTCTGGTGTATCTGCAAAAGGATGTCACAGTGCCCCCCAAATTCACCACTGAGGTACACCTACAGGATGGTAGTCCAATCGGAGTAGTCTTTAATGCCTTCCTGCAGCTTAGGTGGTCCTGCACATAGTAGGCCACATATCTGCCACCAACACTGTGCAGCAACAGGATTCCACCATCTTGTTGCTGAAGGAGGACTGGGACTGCTTGGGGTCCTCTTGAGGAACATTAAACACCCCCTTTTCCTTCTTCACCAGCACAAGGCCTGGCACCCCAAGCCTGAGCTCTATGAAGCAGAAGCGCATCGGGTCACCAGGCTTGCCAGGCTACTGCTGAGTCAGCATCCCGGCCCATGATGTTTTGGGTATTTATTTATTTATTGGCGCTTGTAGCTACAAAGTTCCTCTTGAGGTTGCCTACATTGCATCTTGTAAGTTTTCTTTTGTTGTGTTTTCATTTCCTTTCTATTCTAGGAACTATTAAATTTCCTTCTTGATTTCTTCAGTGACCCAGTCATCACTCACGTGTTCAGTTCAGTGTTAAAGTTCTTGTGCATCTGTAGTTTGTCTTTCTGTTGCTTTCTAGTTTTATTCCACTGTGGTTGGATAGAGCACAAAAATTATTTCAATTGTTCTATATTTTAAAAAAATGCTTTGTGTCCTATCATATAAGTATCTATTTTTTGAGACAAAGTCTCACTATGTAGCTCCTGATGGCATTTAACTTGCAATGTAGACCACAAAGATCTACCTGGAAACCAAGGGCTGGAATTAAAGGCAGGCCTTGCTACACCACACCTGATCTACTTTAGACAGAGCTCCATGGGCTGCTAAGAAGAATGTGTATTCAGCCATATTTGGATGGACTGTTCTATAGAAGTCTGTTAGGTCCATTTGGTCTCGGATGTCATTTAACCTTGATATTTCTGTTTAGCTTTCTGTCTGGATGACCAGTGTATTGATAAGTAGAATTAATTGAAGTCACCTACAGTTACTATGTCAGTGTTAATCTGTGTTGTTTTGTCTCATGGTGCTAGTTTTATGTAACGAGGTGCATCTGTGCTTGGTGGGTATAAGCTTTAAATTGTACTGTCCTCTTGACGAATTGGTCCCTTGATTAGTATGAAGTGACCACCCTCTTATGACTAGTTTTGCTTTGAAATCTATTTTTTCCATTTCTTTTTCTTTTTTTTTTTTTTTTTTTTTTTTTTTTTTTTTTTTTTTTGTTGTTGTTGTTGCTTCCATTCCTTGACCCTAAGGTTGCATCTGTCTTTGATGGTGAGACTCATTTTTTATAGGCAACCAAATGGATCTTGTTTCATCTCATTTTATGGATATGAGTGCTTTGCCTGTATGTATGACTATGGCACCATATTTGTGCCTGGTGCCCAAGGAGGTTCGAAGAAGGCATCTGATCCCCTGGAACTGAAGTTACAGATGATTGTCAGCCGCCATATGGATGCAGAGAATTGAACTCCATACTCTCTCCAGACCTGGACTCTTGTATCGTCTTTATTTTCTTCTTTTCTTTCTTTCTATTTTTATTTTACTTTATTTATTTGGTTTTTCAAGATAGAGTCTCTCTATGTAACCCTGGCTGTCCTGGAACTTGCTTTCTTGCTTTGTAGACCAGGCTGGCATTGAACTCAAGAGATCTGCCTGTGTCTGCCTCCTGAGTGCTAAGACTAAAGGGACATGCCACCACACCTGGCTTTCCACCACTTCTTCAATTGACTTATTTGCAATGTTCTAGAGAGACGAGGCTGTAGTAGCATTGACATGCCGTTTTTCTCTGCTAGACTGTTCTTAGGGCACCAGGCTCAGTCTCTAGTACTGCCCTTAGTGTAGACTAGTGTCTTCAAGAACAATCACTAGAAAAGGATAATGTGAACACATAAGAACTGTCAAAGCAAGCATAATTCCTGGGTGGTGGAACACCCTTCAATGCCAGCACTCAGGAGGCAGAGACAAGTAGATGGAGGTATAGAATCTGCTGACTGTAGTCTGAACTCAGACTGGATTCCTTCCGAGGATCACAGATAGCTCCCACCAGCCTTGAAGGTTTCTTTGTGAAGTCTCATCACAGATTGTTCTATCACTGTATTGGGTCACAGATGCCGGTCACATCTGTCAACATCCTTCAGGAGTCCGGTTGTGAACACTGGTACCACTTCTGGAGGTGCGTCTCGGTAACAGGTACTCCATTTTGAAGACTGATCAGGTTTCCGCCTCATTGAAACACTATTTGGATTGACAATTTCTTCCCCCACAGTCTAGTGGAATTCTGCTGGCCAGGTTTCTTTACGTCGTCCCATGCCATTTGCTCTGAATTTCCAGAGTGAGGTTCACTGTGGGTCTGTGGCCGCCAGATTCCTGGGTTAGAAAGGAGCTGCGTAAAACGGCATCCTGTGGCTGCTCCGGTCAAGTGCGAAGAAAAGAAAATCCGTCAGAATCTCCATCCTCGGCTGCAGCTGTGTACAGCATTGTCTCCTTTTCTCCCTCTTTTTATTTATTTAAAATGTTAGTGAGAGCACAGTACTGATTTTCTGAGGCTCTCTACCTCTCTTGAGGAGGGTAGACCTCCCCAGACCATACCAATCCCTCCCTGACAGACCCTGGATTCCCCATTCTCCTTCATTCAGATGGGCTGGCTTTTAGAAGGTACCAGGTACTCCTTAAAGCTTTCCATATATTTTCTCCATTCTTCACTTCTGCTATTTGACCTATGATAGGATGAGGAGAGGTTCTTTTATGCCCATGACTGCGCTTCTGAATACCTTCTGTGCCTGGATGTCCATGTCTTTTCCAAAGTATTGGACTCTTTCTGCTGTCATTTTACCAAATAGATGTTCTTCTCCATAGGTTTAGTTTCTTCATAATGTCCCATGTGTCATATACATTCTGTTCACAATTTTTTTCTTTAAGTGTCCGAATGTGTCTTCAAGCCCTGATATTCTCTCTTGTGTTTGATCTAGTCTACTAGATCTAGGGCTTTCAAGTAAGTTTGTTATTTGATTTATTGAGATTTACATTTTAAAGCTTTTTTCAGAATCCTTACCTGTTTATTAAATTTTTCTTTCATATCCTAGATTATCTCCCCAAATTCATTCATCTATTCATTGCCTGTTTTCCTTTTTGTTTATTATTACTATTATTATTACTATTATTATTTTGTGTAAGAGAGACAGATCGATAGGCAGAGACAGAGACAGAAAGAGTACCCATGTGGAGACCAGAGGACAACTTCTCAGAGTCACTTCTCTCCTTCCACCATGGGATTCAAGTACTGAATTCAGGTTGTCAGGTTTGAGCAATAAGTGCTTTTCTGTTCTAAACCATCTCACCAGTATTGTTTACTTTCATTTTGTTGTGCTCTTATCTGCTTTCGGCATTGGGGTAATGCTGGTCTTATTAGGTAAGTATAGACTAATTCTCACTTTCAGATCTTTGCAATAAATTCAAAATTGTTAGCTCTTTAAACATTTGTTAGAATTCAGAAGTGGAGTCATGTTATCATTCCTAATCTTTTCTTTGCTGAAAGATTTTTAATACAAATTCAGTGTATTTGTTTATCATTGTTCTATTTAAGTTTTCCCTCATCATTTCCAAGATTTAGGGAAATTTCTGATCTTATGTTATTTCCTAGAACAGAACTGAACATTCTCCATCAGTTTGTGGTCACTTTATAGTCCCATCTTTTGTCCATTATTGTAGGTAATGGTGTTCTGAATGTGCTTAATACTTGTGGGCATATGTTCGTGTCTATGCATTGAAAGATTAGGTTCCATTAAAAAAAAATTCTTACTTGCAGTGTGGCTTTGTTTATTAGTGTCCTTCCATAGATTCTAAGTAAGCCTTACGATGCTCTTTAAGCCTGTGGTTATTGTCACTCTTTCTTCACTAGATGGCAACCTAAGCCCAGATTTACTGTGAGTCAGGCAGTTTGGTCAGATGTGTCCAGAGGTATACCTCACTCTGCTTACTCAGAATTCAACCCAAAGGCAATCAATCTCTTGCACGGATTTGCCTCTCTTTCTTCAGAGAGGACAATTACTCTCGTTATGCTGCGCTCCCGGGTGTTGGGGAAGAAATGAAGATGCCCCAAAAAGACTGTGGTGGATATTAAAAGCCTATAGCCACCAAGACTAGCATGAAAAGAAGACCCATGCCTCCTGCTAAGCTGGTTGTGACATGAGGATCGTCCATAATCACACCAGGGCTAAGAATCATTTCTTGATACCAGGGTGGGGTCCAGAGGTTACGTCCATAGATGACAACATAGAATCCTGGGGGCCAATCTCTGTTGTTGGATTTCACCATGACTACTTATTCCCTCATCTTTTGCTAACCAGCAGAATGAATCTGTCTCCATGACACGTTGACTAAGGTTAGGGGAAGGATAGTTTCCTGGTTGTCAGACTGACAATAAAGTGGATCTCACTGGAAACTTAAATCCACTAAGACCAATGCAGGCCTGAGCCATACGCCAAGGCCATCCTTCAACCAATCCATCCTGTTGGGGTTTCAGGATCTGCTGGAAGTGTGGAGGCAGAGACCCCATCAATGGCCACAAGTCTGGAGTCAGAGGCCGTGAGGTTCTGCCCTGTACTGGCTTTACTGTAGTGAGCACATACACCTCCACTTCCTAAGTGCATAGTTCTCCATCCTGAACTGCTTGTAGTTGGAGAAGGAATGCCACTGTCGAGGCAACTGTTTCCTTTTTTTCTATTTTCTTCTTATTTTATTCCTACTTTATTCAATGTTTTTTCTTATAACTAGGTTAGAACCAATATTATGATCTCTTAGCTGCCTTGGGTCTTCAGACTATGCTGTTATGTTTTAAAAGTTGTTCAACTTGATGTTTTTGTGAGGGGCTTATCACTAGATCACTAGAAGATATGATTCTAACATCTTGCTCTATCCTTCAACAAAAACAAACTTTTCAACCAGAATTATATTTAAGGTGTCTGTTTGTCTATGTGGGAGTGCATGCATCTGTCTGTCTGGGAGTGCTCCTGAGCCTGTGCTGCATGAATTTGCAACAGGTCTTTCACTGAAACTGGAGCTCACTGATTCGGCTAGGTTGAGGGGGCCAGGACGGATCAGGACTCCCCCTGTCACTGTCTCCCCAGCACTGGACTTGCTCATGCATGCCACCTCACCCAGCTTTCTTTGTTTCCATTTATTTATTTATTTATTTATTTATTTATTTATTTATTTATATTTATTCATTCATTCATTTGTTTTTGAGGCAGGGTTTCTCTGTGTAGTCCTGGCTGTCACCTGGGTTTTTTTGTTTGTTTTGTTTTTTTAACAAATGATGGGTGTGGATTGCGTTGGGGGGGCTACTC
>NW_026068155.1:368803-369563 GCF_014885135.2 Alexandromys fortis | reverse complement strand
TTCCGGTCACGTAGCTCGGTTACATTCAGACAGACAGATAGGGCCAGGAAGTCACGAGTTGCCACACCTGGTTCCCTGGGTAGCTGGAATGTGAGGTGTATTCTGCTAATAGATTAACAGTTAATTGGGTGAGCAGATTCTGTCAATAGAACATAATTATGGGTGTGAGGTTCTCTGCAGACTCCCTAGAGTGATAGTTTCTGTAATGATTGTTAGGGGGGAAATGGCTCCTGACAGATGGGAATTGAATTCAGGTCCTTGTGCTTGAATGGCAAGCACTTTACAGACTGGATCATCTCCCCAGCCAGTTATACTTTTTTAACTTGTCTACCTAAGCCTAGGAGTGTAGCTTACTGGTAGAAGACATGCTAAGCCTATTAAAGGCCCTGGACTCAATTTTCAGCACCAAACACAAAAAATACAGTTCTACTGAAAAATAGCTTCTCAATTGTGGTGAAAACAGAGACTTGGGGCTGGAGAGATGGCTCAGCAGTTAAGATCACTGTTTCTTTTTTTTTTTTCCAGAGGTCCTGAATTCAGTTCCCAGCCACCATATGGTGGCTCACAACCATTAGTAATGAGATCTGGTGCCCTTTTCTGTCCTGCAGATGTACAAGCAGGCAGAACACTGTGTACATAATAAATGAATAAATAAATCTTAAGAAAGAAAGAAAGAGAGAGAGAGAGAGAGAGAGAGAGAGAGAGAGAGAAAGAAAGAAAGAAAGAAAGAAAGAAAGAAAGAAAGAAAGAAAGAAAGAAA
>NW_026068155.1:357710-361120 GCF_014885135.2 Alexandromys fortis | reverse complement strand
AAAGAAAGAGAGAGAGAGAGAGAGAGAGAGAGAGAGAGAGAGAAAGAAAGAAAGAAAGAAAGAAAGAAAGAAAGAAAGAAAGAAAGAAAGAAAGAAAATAGACACTCATGACTGCCCAAGATGCAGAAAATGAACAAAGGTTGTGAGCTCAACCCTAAGCAAGTTGCTTATGCCTCTCCAGCTAAGCTTCAGGGAACGTTGCATTGTATGTAATGATGTGTACTGTATGGTAAGCAAGTGCTCTGCTCTTGCACTACACCTACCCCCACCCTCACCACCTACCACCTACCACCCCTGTCTTCTGTTTTTTGTTTTCTTTCTGTTTTTTTAATTTTGAGACTGGATCTCTCCACATAGCCTAGGCTGTCCTGGAAGTCACTATGTAGAACAAGCTAGGCTGAACTCATAGAGATCTCACTGCCTCTGCCTCCCTTGTGCTGTGATTAAAAGCATGTGCAACTCTGTCTGGCTGTTTGTTTGGGTTATTATTATTATTATTAGAAATATAATTACTTCATTTCCCCCTTTCCTTTCTTTCTCTAACCCCGCCCATATTCTCTTGCTTCCTCCAAATTCACATCATCTTTTTCTTTTATTATTGCTATGGGACAATGCTCTTGTACCCGGTAAAGATCTGTCACTCATGTTGGTTTAATAAAATGCTGATTGGCCAGCAGCCAGGCAGGAAGTATAGGTCGAGCAACCAGACTAGGAGAATTCTGGGAAGAAAAAGGCTTAGTCTGCAGTCACCATCCAGCCAGACACAGAAGAAGCAAGATGAGAATGCTGCACTTAGAAAAGATATCAAGCCTAAGGCTATGCTAAGGCTAAACATAAACAGGAATTATGGCTTAATTTAAGTTGTAAAAACTGGTTAATAATAAGTCTGAGCTAATAAGCCATACAGTTTATGATTAATATAACCCATTGTGTGTTTCTTTGTGGGTTTCCATCTACAGATTATTATTGTTTTACACACACACATGCATATATATATATATACATATATATGCACAACTATAAAAGTATATTTTAAATATGGGTGGGATAAAAGATGACATGTGAAAAAAAATCAAAAAAAGCTAAAAGTCAAGTCACAAAATTCTGAGTGAGTTGTACAAAGTTTGTGGAAGTAAGACTTAAGGATGACATATGTTTTATTGATGAAACATAATTAAAATTCCTGATATATATGGATCTACTCACAGTAAAATCTATAATAACATGCTTTAAAAATCAGACAGGTATGTCTAATCAAGAAAATTTGTAGAACTGGAGGACTCAGCAGTAAAGAGCACTTGCTGTTCTTCCCAAAAGACCCAGGTTCGATTCTCAGCATTCACATGGTGGCTAACAATAATTGTATCTAAAAAGATAATTACTTGTGTTTTCGCTAATTTTGTTAGGCTTTGATGACTTGAGGAAACCAAGTCTTAGCAAAATCATGTTTATTTTAAACTGATTTTGTTTGTTTGTTTGGTTGGTTTTTTTAAAAAAAAAAATTCCCATTAGTTAAAATACTGGTAAAACTGTCCACAGCTTGGAAGCCTATACTAATTGGGATGACAGAATCAAAAAAGAGGGCCAATATTTGAACTCTGGCCCTCCAAAATCTTCCAGGATCCAGGGGATGCTAGGGCCCTTCTTGAAAGTCACTTATCTCCGCTTGCTGCTACTACAGGACCAGGCCAAACCACAGAGTCACTTCCATGTGCTCTGTTGATGAATCTGGCCCAGTTGCTAAATTTGTACTGCTGTCTTGGCCCAGGCTGGAGATTCTCTTACATTCTCAGGCACAATGGGGAGCTGTGCCATGGAACTTTCTTAGACGTTAGCCAACCAATTCCATACTACCCCTAGGACTCCATCACACTAGCTACCACTGAATTGCAATCACTCCAGTCTCTCCAATCACTAACCAACCCCCTGAGTATCTGAAGGACTGACCTGATTACTCCCCCAGCCTGACCTAAAAGCAACCAAGTTTGGGCAACAGCAGAAAAAGAAACAAACTTCCAATCAACATAACACAGCTGGAATCTCATAGCAGACACCCAACCAAAAAAATAAATCCACGTACCAGGACCCCTCACAAAACTCAAACAATGTGAAAGTCTAAGACAGCATACCCCATATAAGAAACACTCTCTAGTTGGAATTTTATGAATAAACCTCAAGACACAGAATTCAAGAAGAACAAATAAACATGATCAAAGAATTCAAGGAACTCAAAGAGAACATAAACAAACACCAGAATGAACTTAAAGACGACAGAAATAAACTCCTGATTGAAGTTTAAGAAAGCACAAATGGGTCGGAGGAATCACTCAGTGGTTAAGAATATTTGTTGTTCTTGCAAAGGTCCTGGGTTCAGTTCCCAACACCAACATGATGGCTCACAACCAGCTGTAACTTCAGTTCCAGGGGATCTTACCCCTTCTCTGAACTCCACAAGTAGCAGGCATGAACACAAGAGGCAAACATATAGTTACAAATTAGATAAATAAACACATAAAAAATATTTTAAGGAAAGGCTGGAGAGATGGCTCAGATGCTAAGAGCACTGGTTGCTCTTCTAGAGGTCCCGAGTTCAATTCCCAGCAACCACATGGTGGTTCACAACTATCTATAATGAGATCAGCTATCCTGGCATGCATGCAGGTAGAACACTGTATACATAAGAAATAAATAAAATCTTTTTTAAAAAGTTTAAACGAAAACACAAATAGATGAATTGAATTCTAAAAACAACCCAGAATTTGAAACTATTTCAGTAAAGAGATAGAAATTCTAAAGAAAGTCAAGCTAAGTCACGTGTGGTGTCACTCACCTTTAATCCCAGTACTCTGGAGGCAGAAGTAGCAGATCTTTGTGAGTTCGAGGCCAACCTAGTATACAGAGCGAGTTCCGGGTCAGCCAGGGATATACACAGAAACACGGTCTGATAAAAACATTTTTAAAAGAAGAAAGAAGGAAATTCAAGCTGAAAAGAAGATGGGATTGAAAAATTCAAAAATAAATGATAAAACTCAAAGGAAAGCCTAACCAGCAGGATGCACCAAGTAGAAGAAAGAAAGGACCTGGAGATAAAGCAGAGGAATTAAATCACTCAATTAAGAATATGAAAAAATTTTAAGACAGACAAATAGTATACAGGAACTTTGCAACACCATGAAAAAAAAACAAATCTACAACTATAAGATGACGAAGAAGAGGAGAAACAGAAGCAGGACCATGATCATTATTATTCTTTTAAAAACGGCGGGTGGGGTATGTAGACGAACACAGGATAGACCAGACACGCACAAAAGGAGGAGACAAGACACGCGGCTCCCACGTGGGTGCACTTTAATGGGGGGAGGGGGACACGATAAGGGATGGGTGTGCAAGATACACAAGGGTAGGGGGCA
>NW_026068155.1:344728-354669 GCF_014885135.2 Alexandromys fortis | reverse complement strand
GGTTTTTTGAGACAGGGTTTCTCTGTGGCTTTAGAGCCTGTCCTGGAACTAGCTCTGTAGACCAGGCTGGTCTCGAACTCACAGAGATCCGCCTGCCTCTGCCTCCCGAGTGCTGGGATTAAAGGCGTGCGCCACCATCGCCCGGCCTTAACTGTTTTTGTTAACTGAAGTATGTCAAGACAGGATATGGTAATTTTGCTTAAAAATTCACTCTGAGAAAACCTACATTAACATGGCTCAAAAGAAAAAAACAAAAAAGAAGGCTGAGCATGGTGAAACACAACTTTAATCCCAATACTCAGGGTGCAGAGGCAGGAGGATCTCTGTGAGTTTGAGGCCAGTCTGGTCTACAGAGCTAGTTCCAGGACAGCCAGGGCTACACAAAAAAAACCCTGTCTTGAGAAACAAACAAACAAACCAAATCACACACCCAAAGAGCTAATTAAATAGTAAAATTATTGTGGACTCATATTTTCCCTTCTAAAGTGACCCCGCAGGTCAATTTCAGATGTCAAAGTGTTTCATGAACACTTATGTCCTTAAATCAGGCTTGTTTATTACAGAATTCAACAAATTGTTCCTGAGATGACAATTGATATTACTGCTATAAATTATTGATATTACTACTATAAAATTGATATTATTGCTATAAATTATCTTTATGTCTTTGGTCCTTGTTCATTTATAATTGATGTATTTCCAATTCCAGACCCTAGAATGTCACATAATGCTGACAAGGGATGCCATGCCATCATGAGGACCTCCCTTGACCATCATGAGTACCTCCTTCTAGGGATAACTGCTAGATCATACCACATAAAATAACAACATATGTACCACCTCTCCTTATTGTAAGGACTTTCGGATAGAAAACCTAGCTGACTGTCTTGAAGAGAATTTTTCAGTCAATTTCTGCTGGATTTTTTTTTAATATTTATTTATTTATTATGTATGCAATATTCTGTCTGTGTCTATGCCTGCAGGCCAGAAGAGGGCACCAGACCCCATCACAGATGGTTGTGAGCCACCATGTGGTTGCTGGGTATTGAACTCAGGACCTTTGGTAGAGCAGGCAATGCTCTTAACCTCTGAGCCATCTCTCCAGCCCTCTGCTGGATGTTTTAAGTAACCAACTTGATAAGCATTTTACTATCTATCATATTTTTTTTTGTTGCTGTTATTTTTGTTTGTTTGTTTTACCTTTTTTTTTTTTTTTTTTGGTTGGTTGGTTTTGAGACAGAGTCTCTTTGTGTGGTTGTCCTGTAACTCACTATACACATACCAGGTTGGCTTTGAACTCACAGAGGTCTGTCTACATTTGCCTTCCAAATGCTGGGATTAAAGGCATGCACCAAAATTAATTAATTAATTAATTAAAAATTAAAATAAAAAATAAATAAATAAAGGCATGCACCACCATGCCAGGCTTGGTATTTATTTGTTTGTTTTGGTTTGCTGTGTATGTAATAAACTCACTCTTTAAAAACCAAAAATGTATATGTGGTCTGTGTTGACATCTGTGACTCATGTTGCTACCAAAGGCTACAAGGATGTCCAGGGTCTGGGCCGCCACCTGTGGCCATGCTGGTATCTGACAGTCATGCTGCTGCCAGGGCCATGCTAATCTGAGTGGCCTGTGCTGCCACCTATGGCCATAAAAACATTCAGGCCTGAGTTGCTGCCAAGGGCCATGTCTGGGTCCATGGTCCTACAGCAGTTAGCATCAGTGTTGCTGTCCATGGTTTCAGTAACCACTGAAGGCCGTGCAGATGCCCGGGTTCAGTGACCTACCGGAGTCCATGTGGGCATCAGACAGGCCATGCCGAACTGATTGGCCTGTGCTACCATACAGGCCCAGGCTGTGGCCTAAGGCCATGTCTGGATCTATGGCCACACTGCAGCCAGGGTCAGTATTTATATCCTTGACTCTTATTATCACCAAACACCAGGCAAATACCCGGGGTCTGGGCTACCACCTGAGGACATGTTGGCGCCTGAGGGTCATACTGCAGCTGGGGCCACACAGATCTGAGTGGCTTGCACTGCCACAGGTGTCATGGTGACATCCAGGCCTAGGCTGCAGCTGAGGACCATGGCTGGGTTTGTGGCTTTACCACAGCTAGGGTCTGTTTCTTGTTGTCTATGGTTCCAATTACCACAAAGGGCCATGCAGGTGCCCAGGTTTCAGTCAGCCACCTGAGACCATGAGACCATGTTGGTGTCCAAGGGCCATGATGCTGCCAGAGTCATACTGATCGGTGTGTCCTGTGTTGCCACCAGGTTCATAGTAACACCCAGGCCTGAGTTGCTGCTGAGGGCCATGTCTGGGTCCATGGTCCTGCTGCATCTGGGCTCTGTCATGATGTCTTTGGTCTATGTTACCATAGAAGTTCATGCATGATGAAAGCCAAGGGCCATGCTGAGCCAGCCCTGCCTTTCACTGGGCCCGGGAGATCTGGTCCTGCCCCTACCTAGACATTGCAGCAGAAGAGTTGGTCCTGCCCCTCATGAGAGAACTGGCCCCCGCACTAGAGAGAGATGACCCTACCTCTCACGGCAGGCATGGGAGAGTTGGTCCTGATGGCATGGGCATAAGTGAGCTGCCTCCAGCAGGGTATCAGAGAGGGTTTGGGGGAGGGTCCAGTGATGATGATAAGCGAGATGCCAGAGCCTTGAACCAGACCAATGACCCATTGCAATGAACATTTACGGGTGGAGAGGGGAGGGCGCCATGTCTTAGTTATGGTTTCTATTGCTGTGATGAAACACCATGACCAAAAAGCAATTGGGAATTTCCGGGTTTATTCAGTTACACTTCCACTGAAAGAATTCAGGACAGGAACCCAAACAGGGCAAGATCCTGGAGGCAGCAGCTGATGCAGAGTCCTTGGAAGGGTGCTGCTTACTGGCTTGCTCAGCCAGCTTTCTTATAGAATGCAGAACCACCAGCCCAGTGATGGCACCACCCAACATAGGCTGGGCCCTCTCTCGTTGATCACTGATTGAGAAAATGCCTTACAGCCAGATCTTATGGAGGCATTTCCTCAACAGAGGCGCCTTCCTTTCCGATGACTCTAGCTTGTGTCAAGTTGACACACAAAACCAGCCAGTACAGGCTGATTGGACAAAAGGGTATATTTCATGCCACTAGGACAAATGAAGAAGTATTGGAGAGGTGGAAAAGATGGAGGAGTAAGGTACTTTTTTGGTGTTTTGTTTTGTTTTTAATTAATTTGTGGGTGCTGCATGAGTGAGGGCTGGATATGGAGGAACTGAGAGGTGAACAAAATTGGGGTGCATGATGTGAAATTTCCAAAGAATCAATAATGAATTATGTTATAAACAATTTTGAAAAATAAAATGTGACAACCATAGATCATTCTCTGGACCATACAATATAACCAGCAATGATTACTAATTTTCTTGTTTCTGTTTAGTTTCTTATTTTTTAGGATGTAACTAGGGCTTGCCTCAAACTCAAGATCCTTCTTCCTTGGCCTCTCAAGTGCTGGGACGAGAGACATGTAATTTGTTTTTTAAAAAACACTGTGTGAGTGCTCTTTTGGATATTGGCTCTAAGATAACCAAAAAAAGAACAGTTGTGCCAAAAAGAGCAAAATTCATGTACAGAACCACAAAAACTATGCTGGGTGTGTGCCCCATGACAAGACTATTAGGTTCATCATTTGGGAGCTGGAGAAATGGCTCAGTGGTTAAGACTACTGACTGCTCTCCCAGAGGACTCAGGTTCAATTTCTGGCACCCACATGGCAGCTCATAACTGTCTGTAACTTCTGTCCAGGGGATCTGACACTTTCACACGAATGCACATAAAATAAAGAAGAAGTTCATCATTCAGGATATTGTAGATGCCCTGCATTTCTAAATCAAGTTTCTTAAGTGTTTATGTGTTTCCCAAGCTTTATGTCAAGCTGGATTAGTAAATGAGCTGTGCCATTCATAGCAAGGTGGTCAGAAATTGAAACATCCCCACTACAGTTCAAACCTGCTGCTGCAGCTCCTTACCTCTACCAAAGCCCGTGTAAAAGCCTGCTTTCATGAAGACAGAAGAAAAAAAATACATATGGAAAAATAAAATGGGAATTATCTTTTCTTAAAAAGTGTGTGGTTATATGTTTGTGTACACATGTGCAAGACAGAAGTCAACTTCAGGTGTCATTCCTCTGGAACTTTCACCTTTTTTTTTTTTTTAGTTTTGTTTTGAGATTAAGTCTCACTTTGTAGACCAAGCTGGCCTATAACTCATAAGGATCCACTTACCTCTGCTTCTCGAGTCCTAAATGATCAAAAACCACCCATTCCACATCTTGGGAATGTGGGCATTGTGTTCCCTAGACTGCTTCCCAAGAAAAAGGGAGAGTGGGTCGTCTTTGGTTATTCTGTGGATTATGGATATTTGTTATATCTAGGGGAATATAGCAATATAGGATTAAAAAACAACTATTAATCTCAAATATTTTGCATTAGCGTGAATTTTGGCATATTGATAAAAATTCAAAGTCAATTTTGTTACACTGTATATATGTTTCTATTCTTGTTTAAAGAATTTTTGTTTATTGATACAAATTTAAGGTTATTTTTGTTACTACACACTGTATATATGTTTTTACTCTTGTTTGACGTATTGTACCTATGCAGTTCATTTTAAAACGTACGGCAAAATTCTAGTTTTTGAAAGCTATTATCATGAACTATTTTTTTGTTTTATTTTGTTTCATTTTGTTTTTAAGGACAGGCTTTCTCTGTGTAGCTTTGGATTAGAGCATGTTCTGGAACTCTGTCTGTAGACCAGACAGGCCTCAAACTCACAGAGATCTGCCGGCCTCTGCTTCCCAAGTGCTGGGATTAAAGGTGTGCACCACTACTGCCCAGCTATGAATTATTTAGGATAGTCAAGGAACACAAAGCAGTGAGTCATCTATAACAATCAAATTTGTAGATATGCTAGGTGTGCTTTCCAGATCATATAGAGAGATATTTTGGATAGATAGATTGTATTAAAAACCTTTCAAAGACCTAGAGAATATGGCATTCAAAATGTTTTAATTTAGGGCTTTTCATAACAATGAGATACATCTGCTCCTGGCTGCACCAATTTACTTCAGAGATGATAGGCATTGAAGAAACTCCTGAGGGAGTTTGCTGTCCTTGTAGCAAGGCTAGCCATTTGACAAGCAGCTGCTCTTGTCTGGATTGCTTAACAGTATGTTATATAACTGGGCATGTAGGACCCATGGGAAAGGGACTGCTAAATTTTGCCAAAACAAAGTGGGTGGTCCTTCAGTGTTCCTGCTTCCCAGAAGAAATTGCCAGACATTCTGCCGAAAACAGAGAAAAGTAACTGACACACAGCCAATATAGGCATGACAGTCTTTCAAATTTCCTGTTTCACTGAAAAGTCTGCCAGATACTATGGGCTTTCCAAAGAGTCAAAAAGAGCAAAGTGTAAAATATCGATACAACACACCTTCGGTGACACGCTTCCTCTAACAAGGCCACACTTAATCCTCAAGTCACCACTTCCTAGTGACTAAGGACTCAAATATATGAACCTATGGGGGCCATTTATTATTCAAGCCACCACACCCTCTTTGCCTTGTCAAGGTAGGCCATTCTTTCAGATTCCTCACTCACAGAAGATCTCCCCTGATCTTCTGGGGCAGACAACAGAAGATTGATACTGCCCTATGTGGCAATCAAAGAGTTAATGTTGTCCTGTGTCAGAGCTGAAGAATGATGCTGCCCTTGTGCCACCTTGGGAACTTTGCCCCCAATGAAACCGTCAAGAGCTCCATGGAGAAACCTAGGATAGCTATCTAGGAAGCAGGTAAGTCTATATAATAACCTATATAATTTTAACTGATACACGGGCTCCTTGGGCTATACGTTTTGCTCTAATTTTTTCTTCTTAGATCTATGATGATGTTGATTGCTAACTGTAGCTTTATCAGTTTAGCAGCCGCTTCCTGGTCAGTCCATCTCGTATGTGAAAATAAGGCCTTGCTTTTTCTCAGGCTACTAGATCACCTGGAGAGAAAGACACACTCCCAGACAGGTTTACCGTGTTGGCAGGCTTGACATTCAAAAGGAGAATACATGATGTTGAGATTTTGAAGGTTCAGTCAGGCAGTGGTAGTGCACACCTTTCTTTGATCCCAGCACTCAGAAGGTGGCACTCTGTGAGTTCAAGGCCAGCCTGGTCTACAGAGCACTTTCCAGGACAGACGGGGCTGTTACACAGAGAAACCTTGCCTCAAAAAGAAGAAGACCCCATAGACTCATATTTGAATTCTTGATTACCAAGGAGCGGCTCTATTTGAGAAGGATTAGGAGGTATGGTATTATTGGAATAGGTTTGGCCTTGTTGGAGGAAGCGTGTCACTGGGGATGGGTTTTGAGGTCCACACCAGGCCCAGTCTCTCTCCCTCTGCTTGTGGATAAGAATGTAGCTCTCAGCTACTACTCTCAAGCATCATGCATGCCTGCTGCTGGGCTCCCTGCCATGATGAGAATGAACTAAGCCTCTGAAACTGTAAACAAACCTCCAATTAAATCCTTTATTTTATAAGAGTTGTCTTGGTTGTGGTGTCTCCACAACAATAGAACAGGGACTAAGACAGCATATTCATGCATTGCCTTTTTATAATGTTGGGGGTCAAATCCAGTGCCTCATACATGTTATGCAAGTGTTCTGCTACTGAGCCATATCTCAGATCTTTCTTTTTATTTATTTATTTAAAACAAAATGTCACATTGCACCCAAGGCTATCCTAGAATTCCACTATGCAATGCAGGCTTGCATTCTCCTGCCTTGGCTTTATGTGTGTTGCTGGGATTACAAGCATGAGGCACCAAACCAGATGTGTGTATATGTGTGTGTGCGCGCCCTCACGCACATGTGCATAGATGATGGGGCCATAGCCACTGGACACATTCTACTTCTGTGTATCATTCCTAGGACCAACACATATTTTTGAATACAAACTAGGGTCTATGCTTATTCTACATCATGAAATACACCAATAAATAGAAAAATCTCAACCCTCACAAACGCTATATTGTAGTGGAGAGAAACAGAAAAATAAAATAGATGGGTAAAACAGGCTGGAAACATTGTTTGGGTAAATCACGTGCTCTTGGTTTAATTTCCCACACCAAACATTACATTAGAGAAGGTGTTGCCGAGGAATACAAAACGCTTATTCACCCAAGCTGAATGTGATGTTTATCACTAAGGGGCATCAGTAAAAAAACGGTGATTTTCAGGCTAAGCCATACTTGTCACAGCCCAAGCAAACTCGACAGTTAGGAAGAGCCTTTCCCAGAAAAGCAACATGCAGACAACAGTGTCCAATAACCTTCCAAGGCCTTCCTTCTCTGAGGGATGTTAATGGTGAGCAAGTCCAAAATATCCAACAGTCTGAAAATGAGCACAGGTGATCTGGTTAAGACAGCCACTGTGTTTTGCTCAGAGAACCACATTTTAGAAGAACAATTTAGGCAGACCTTGTAGCAACATAAAATGTAAAGTGAACTGGCAATATAGACCATGAAGAAAGCACTTGCCTTGCATGTGTGTAGCCCTGGGTTCCAAATTCAATACGATAGCAAGAACAAACAAGCAAAAATTGTTCGTGAAAAGTAGTGGCTCAGGCTTTCAAGAAACAGATCAGTAAAACCAAGTAGAGAGTGCAACATGAGAAGTCAGAAAGTCATAGCAAAGGTCCTCCTGTCTTTAAGCATGCCCCCCGAGGTTCTTAGAGATGGGAAGTGGTGTTTGAAAGAGAGATAGACACCTGTCTACTGTAGGACAGACTAGATCCCTAGGCCTCAACAGAAAGGCACTAAACGGAAACAGACTTGAGTAGAATGGGGTAAAGTACTTTTTATGGGTAAGTGACAGACAGGGCTGCTTTAGAAGGAAGTGAGCAACCTTCCTGTCATTGCTGACACTCTCCAGGCAAAAACAGATGCGTTCCAAAACACTATGAACCTATCTTTGGCGTATACCCTAACCAATCCTATGTGGAGTGGCTAGGTGATTCAGAAAGACCTGAGGGACTGGTAGCCTTCCCTAGAGGCTCACAGAGGAGCAGCGGGAGCACCCATTAGTGCTCTAATCAGCACCTTCATTGCCAGAATCTTTCTAGGCCTCTGTACTGGGTGCTTGTGTGGGGCACAGTCACCCTCCTCATCTTCCACCAAGGTTACCAGGCAGCAAAGATCTTCCCCAAGGCATCTGCATTCCATCTTCTCTCCCTCCCCCTTTCAATTGAGCACAGGAAATTGATTTTAATCTGAAGCCTCCCGTTGCTTAGCAACGGAAGTGCCAGATCCTAGCAACCAGGAACCACAAAGGACATTGCCAAAAGTGGGGGCTGTCTGGGCCCTGCTCTTGCTCAACCACTGAATGCTGCATCCTCAGTGTTTCTTCTCTCACATGGTGAGTATTAAGAAGCTGATTGCTCAGGAAGCTGAATGACCTTACCCAACACCCACCTGTCATCCCAGAGCTCCTTCAAAGCAAATTTCCCAGAACAGTGGAATACAACTTGCCATGACTACAGGGTGGCTGCCCCTATGAATCACTTCAACGGAAATGTACAGAACTTGGTAGTTGTGTGTTGTAGGGATTCTGTTGGCTAACTGGGTGGGAGAGGGCTCCTGCTACCCTGTGTGACAGCAACTCCTACCTGGGGTGGGTGGGGGCAGGATAATCCTAGATCATTGAGGTTGGAAGGAACCAGGGAGCACACAAGATAAATCACTATCAAAGATTTGCAACTGAGATTCTGGAATACTTTGGGCCTACATACCTAGGCCCAAAGGAATACCCCAACATAAAATCAACCAACATTATCAGCTTCCCTATTAGGCCAATGAGCAGGGTCAGAGGCATTGCCTCTCCCTGCTGTAACCCCAAGATTGCCAAGTCTTGAAGAAGGCCTTGCCTCAAGCTTTCTGAGATAGTTCCAGGACAAGAGGGTAGTCACCTAGGGAGAATTACTACTTGGTGAACAACTTCTCCAGAATGAGAGGTACCAGGATTGGCCTTTCCAGAATTGACTGTTGTGCTAACACACATTTTCCCAGAATTACCACATCTTCAGAGAGAATCAGCAGTTGAAGGCAGCCCCAGGAGTGCAGAGGGTCCTGGCAGCAACAACAACAAAGGAGACACAGGAAGCTAACAACAGGAGTCTGATAGCCACCTCTTCCCCCAGGTTCAGCTCAGGCTCCTTCCTGCCTCTCAGCGCCTTTCTTGCTTCTCTCCCTCCCTCTCTCCTGAGGGAAGAGCTTTGACCTCTTTCTTCCATTGCCCAGCACACCAGCCTGCCTCCACGGGCTGGGAGAGTCAGCGTGGATGCCACCAGAATGAGGGGACTGAAGTGAGGGGGCAGGCTAGTGCTCTCCAGGCACGAGCTGTTGCCTGTGCACCCACCGTGCTGCTAGTGCACACAGACACACAGAGAGCTCTGGTCACCTCTGTGGAGGCTAATCGCCATACCAAATGCCTTCTCACGGGGCTGAGGTAAGTCACACTTGGGTAAACACCTTCCTTGAGAACTTTCTGTATTCCACATGTAAAGCTGGCTGTTGTGGAAAACGGCAAACCTAACACAAGAACTTTGTGATGAGCACTCCTGTACACATCACTCAGCCTTAGAGATGGTCAGCTCCCAGCCATTCATCTGAGCAGTGGATCCCTAGGAAGTTCAGGATGCAGTCCAGAACTCCTGCCACTCAGCTTTGCTGTCATTATATGGCCTACGATGAGTGTGACCCTATAGCATCATCAAATACTGTGTCAAATGTCTGACATCTCATCAATGTCATAAAATACACTGCTGTGCTTTTTCCAGTGGGCAGCACTAGAAGACTCTGCCTCCTCCCCCAAGCAACACCAAGAAAACATGGCA
>NW_026068155.1:122972-343435 GCF_014885135.2 Alexandromys fortis | reverse complement strand
GTGTGACCCTATAGCATCATCAAATACTGTGTCAAATGTCTGACATCTCATCAATGTCATAAAATACACTGCTGTGCTTTTTCCAGTGGGCAGCACTAGAAGACTCTGCCTCCTCCCCCAAGCAACACCAAGAAAACATGGCAAAGCCTGGAAGTACACACCTTTAATCCCAGCACTCTGGAGGCAGAGGCAGGTGGATCTCTATGAGTTCGAGGCCAGCCTGGCCTATGTAGTGAATTCCAGGACAGCCAGGACTATATAATAGAGAAACCATCTCTTTAGAAAAGAAAAAGAACGGGCTCAGAGGTTAAGAGCACTGACTGCTCCTCCAGAGGTCCTGAGTTCAATTTCCAGCAACCACATGGTGGCTCACAACCATCTGTAATGAGATCTGGTTCCCTCTTCTGACCTGCAAGTATACATGCAAGCAGAACACTGTATATGTAATAAATAAATAAAGATTTATTTAAAAAAAATGAGAAGTGCCTGCCTCACACCCTCTGAGAGGGTCCCAGAACAGGATAGTCACCTGTGGAGAATTTCCACAGTGCACACGTTTTTCCATAGGTGTCCCCTCCAGAATACACTGAGTGACAGGAACCACTGATCCACTCCTCCTGAGACCTGCGGAAGCTTGAATAGACTGAATGACAGGAACCATTGGTTAACAGGCTCCTCCCGAGACCTGTGGGAGCTGTGCCTTGTGCTACTTAAGGCCGTGCTTCATCCTCAGTTCCAAGACGGCACTGAGAGTCAAAGCCGTGAAATGAAGAGCTGGATGTCCTGACAAGATGCTAGAGTTGGAGTAACTTATGTCGACCTTAAAAGAAGCCTTTGAGAAAGAGTAGGGAAGGCTTCTATCCCAGTAACCCCTAGGCCACTCTGGGTCTTCCCTAGCATACATCAAAGATCAACATTGTCCCCTTTCCTCTGACCTCATGTCTGGTTCACCTCTCTCCTCCTAGGGGTTTGTCCTTGGGTACATGTGTTATTCCTTGGAAACTACAGCTCCCAGACTTCCCCTGGATTACCGTCACCTGTGCGCGCTGGCGCGCCCAGGTGAAGACCATTACTCCCAGATAACCTTGCTCCCGCAGTTAAAAGCGAGCGCTCCACGAGGTTTCGCTCTCTTGTTCCCTTGGTCCTTCCCCCCCCCCTTGTGTGTCTTGCACGTCCCGCCCTTATCGTGTTCCCCTCTCCCCATTAAAGCGCACCCACGTGGGAGCCGCGTGTCTGTCTCTTCCTTTGTGGCCGTCTATCCCGTGTTTGTCCACACACCCACGCCGCCCCGCCGCCGTTTTTAAAGGAATAATAACATGTGCCTCACTCTCCCCTGAAGCTTGAAGACTACGGGGACCTTGACTCTTAGGTAGCTGTGCCCCCAGTCCAGTGAGAACCCCAGAGGACTTAGGAAGCCGTTTCCCAAATGAGGGCCAACAGCATGTTTGCCTGAGTGAGGGGTCTCCTTGGGAGAGAGGTGGCTGCAATCACAAGCCACCTTTGGGGAGAAAATCCAGTCTTTATGCAAGACTAACCATCAGACACTCCAGAGTGATCGACAATGGTCTCTCTTATTCCCAGAAGAGGCCAGGAGAGTCCATTGAACAGCCTGGACCTAGGTGTCTTGGAGAAAATACCTTTGGCTTCCTCTGAGGGCCACAGGAAGTCATTACTCATTCCGGAAGACACTGTCAAGTCAGCTCTCTATCCTGGGGGTGAGGGACTTTCTCAGCTTGGAGGAAAGGAGCCTGCTCTGGCTGACGAGGCCCAACAACAGGTCCTGGTCTCTGCTCTAACAGTATGTTGCTTTGGGACCCTGGATGGCCCGCCTCCCCTCCCAGGGTCTGTTTCCTTATCTTTACAGTAAAGAGACCAGAGAATCTCTAAAACCCTTATTGGAGCTTTGAAGTCTCTTCTGTCTCAGCCAAAGAGCCATACACCGTGTCTGGTGTATAAATGGTGCCTGAGTTTCAATCTCACCTTCCTGCCAGGGAGGCTCTTCCTGCCTGCTTCCTACTGTCTCTGAGCCTTGTTTCCTCTGGCCAAGTCGTGAGTCTAGATAAGGATATTGATTGTCTGCAAAACGCCTGCATTGGTCACAGGCATTTTCTCCAGCACAACAGCCCCTTGCTCTTGAGCCCCATGCTTCAGGAGAAGCGACCTCCAGGAAGCATGTAGGTGAGTCATCATGGGGCAGGCTGGCTACTTGCCATTCAACTAGAAGGTGAAGGCAGGAAGATAGAGTTCCCAGTCATCCTCAGACACATAGCGAGTTTGTGACAGCCTGGGATATATGAGAAGCTGTCTCAAAACCAAGAACAAAAATTGTAAAACACACCTCAGGAATCTCCACAAGCGAGAAAGGAGTCACACACACACACACACACACACACACACACACATACACACACACACACACACGGGGGGGGGCACACAAACACAGGCATACATACACACAGCACAGCAGGAGAACAGGCTATCAGCATATGAGATACTGATACCAGGTGCCTGAGCTGGAAGTCTAGCTTGACTCTGGCAGCTTCATTTATTCATCAGGGACTGAGTTGCTGGGCAGTACACAGTGGGCAAGAGGTGGGCCTTCTCAGAGCCTGAGGCCACCTAGGGAGGAGCCTGCAAACCCAGGCTTAAGGAAGGCACCAGGCAGTGGGAACCCAGAAGAGCCCATCTCAGGGCTCTGGGACAGTCCTGTACTGTGGACACCACCCAGGATGTGGCCATCTCTGGAAGAGTCAATTCTGAATTAATTGTCAGGAAATCAGTCTTGAGGAACATTTGGTCTCCCCCATTCAGGTCGGACAAGAGAAGCCAAGGATGTGGGTGATCTTCAGAGACTGTCATGTCTGTGAGAACTGGGCTGCTTTTGAGTCTTGGGGACAAGGCAAATATCCTCATATTTGGGCCTGCACTTTTCCAAGTAGTAGGTTTGTGCCCTCTAAGGTTACTCTTGTGGTCTCTGGTTTTTGCAAGCAAAAGTAACCGCTTCTATTCTTTCCCCTCCTTTGCTTCCCTTCCCTGTCATCCTTTCTTCCTATCTCTCTTTCCCTCCCCTCCCCTTTTCTCTCTTCCTCTCAGTGTGGTTCTGGGTGCACTGTATGGTCTTCTGAATGCTAGACCACGTGTTCTCCCACTAACAGTACGCCCAGTCCCTGAAGCAGGTGAACTCATTTCAATTTTCTCTCTTTCTGTCTGTCTCTCTGTCTCTGTCTCTCTTTCTGTCTGTCTCTCTCTTTCTGTCTGTCTTTCTGGCTATAGCGGCATGAAATGTGGGCTGAGAGCACTGTGAACAGGGCAGAAGTTGGAACAGGGCAGAAGTTGGTACGGGAGAGATGGATCCGAAGAGTACTGAGTGCTCTTCTATAGGGTCCAGGTCCTGTTCCCAATACCCACAAAGCATACAACTATCTGTAATTTCAGGCCCAGGAAAACCAAAACCTTCTTCTGGCCTCTATGGGCACCAGGCATTGATGTGATGCACAGACATATATGAATGGAAAACACTCATACACATTTAAAAAGTAATAATAGATTAATTAGTAATGATATGACAGGAGTTCAGTCGTTCTGAAAAGGCTGTTTTCTCATCCTGCTGAAGCTGAGGCTCCAACGTTTCCTTCCTCAAACCTGTGTGATTTGACTTTTATTGCCCGTTACCATTAACATGCAGGTGTTCCGAGGCTGGAATGCTGGCTGAGCAGTTAGAAAGCACTGGCTGCTTTTCTAGAGGACCCAGGTTCAAATCCCAGCACGCACATGGGGGCTCACAACTCCCTCTAACTCCAGTTCAAGAGGGCCCAAAGCCCTCTACTGGCCTCCCTTGAAGCCTTTCTCTGGTCTCTCTAGGCAGGGAAATACAGGCATGGTGTCTGTTTTGTCCCACCCCTGGGAATGCTTGTCATGTGGATTCTGTATTCAATGAGCCCTGTGGCACACCCCCTACTCTGGATACCAATCTCATTTTATCAATTTAGGCAGATTTTCTCTATTCTTGATGTCTTAGTAGTTTTCCATCCAGCACCCCCACACCATGCCTCCTCCACAACCTTGGCCTCTCGGAAAGATCTCCTCATCTTGATCTTGATTTGTCGTGAACTTCAAACTGTAAACAAGGGGATGAAAGCTGCTAATTATCACCATCTATTGTTGCCATGGAGAAAGAGTCTTCAGGCCTGGAAATGACGCAGTTCTTAAATACTCTCTTACTTGTGCCACAAGCTTCGAAACTTTGAAATAATCCCCAAGACTTTAAAAAAAAAAAAAAAGCAAAAAAAAAAAAAAAAAAGCAAAAGAAAAGAATATTTAACTGAATCTCTGTCACACATTACAGAAAAGTTCCACTTGTTTTAGATAAGATATTACTTATCTAAAGTAATATTAGGTAACCTAGATTGCCATAGAACTCAGAATTTTCCAGTCTCAGTTTCCCAAAGTGCTGAATTATAGGCATCCACCACACCAGTCAAATTAACTGCCAAAATACAAGTATATCTGAGCTGCATACATAAATATGTCATTATAAAAATAGTCTTTTAAAAATATTAAAAAACAGAGCCAGGCGGTGGTGGCGCACGCCTTTAATCTCAGCACTCGGGAGGCGGAAGCAGGTGGATCTCTATGAGTTTGAGCCTGCTCTACAAAAGCTAGTTCCAGGACAGGCACCAAAACCACAGAGAAACCCTGTCTCGAAAAAAAAAATTAAGAAACAGGACACATTATGGCACGTCAATAAAAATACCGGGGGAGGGGGAAGAAACAGTGTGGTGTAATCTTAGCCCTTGAGAGGTGAAGAATCAGGAGAATCAGGAATTTATGGTCATTTTTGGCAGTATAACAAGTTCCGGGCCAGGTTATAGTACATGAAAAAGGAAAAGTGCAGAAAGAGGAAGTGGAGGAAAGAAAGGGAGGGAGAGGAGGCTTTGAGAAGGCTTGGCTGGTAAAGGGTTATCATCATGGACAAGTACACACATGCAGGCAAAACATTTTACATATCAAATAAGAATAAAAGACAATTTAAATAAAGAACAACAGCAAAAGATATAATGGCCTACGTCTAGAATCCCAGACCCCCCTTATCGAGTTCGAAAGCAGACACAGGAAAGCCACCTAGAAGCTCAGGGGCTGGCCAGCCTGGAGCACACTGTGTGAGACAGAGCAAGAGAGATCCTGCTTCAGTAAGGTGGGAGAGAAGCTGACACCTGAAAACTGTCTTCCGACCTCCACATGGGCTGTCATGGCACATGGATGGATGGACACACGGACACACACACATGAAGACTGGCAGTGCTCTATCTAGTTATTGCCAAGCTCAGTGTTTCCTTGCAGTGTGCTCCAGAAATCTGTTAAAACAAAAAACAAAAGCAAATCCAGAAGAAAAAAAATAGAAACTGGAAAACTTTTAATCTGCAGGAAACTTCAAAATCTCACATCCCCATTAATTGGGACCTCAGCAAAACATAACAAAAGCCAAACATAGCTTACTTTGCTTAATCAACACAAGTCTGTTGCTTACTATTTTTGCTTTTCTTTTTCGAGACAAGGCTTCTCAATGTAGCCAGCTGGCTGTCCTGGAACTCCCAGAGATTCGCCTGCCTCTGCCTCCTGTGTGCTGGGACTAAAGGCATGTGCCACTACACCCAGCAGCTACAGAATTGAATATGATCTTGGCAGCAAAGCTGCAACTGAGATGATCTTGGCTGCACTTACACAGTGGTGAGGAACAGCTGGTATACCTTTGTTTCTGGCAATCAACCTGACATCTTTGCCATAATCCATACTGAAGAAAAAAATATGCAGTGACACTTGTCAAAGCCTGGTAAGGAATAATTTTAGATTTAGGGACTTGATAAAATGCGGTGGTGAAAGGTTGAGGATCAATTGTGAATGAAGCACATCCAAGCTGGAATTCACAGACAAGAAATAGAATGAGAGTCAATAGACAGAAAACTTCTAAATCGAATTTCTCAGGGCTAAGGAGGTTCTGCGACCTAACAAGAGTCTAGGTGAATCAGCTATAGAGCCTTTAGGAAGGAATGTGCTCAGCTAGCTAGTGTTCGGGGTGGGTAGCCTTGCTAAACTGACTTAGCAGATCTTTCAAGGAAGTAAACAGGTTTAGGAGTTTGACGAGAAAGATTAGCCAAGCAAAGAATCTTTGCCAGGCCTAAAGGGTCCAGTTTTAGCAGGAATCCCGCTACACCAGTTTAGGAAGAATTTTCCAGCTTTGGTAACTGATCACTTGATAGGTGATCTAATCCCTTCTCTCCTACTCTTGATATCTGATGAGTGACTCAGGCTTGGTCTCAGCAAGACTTGTATCTGGCTGAGGAGTGGTGGCACAAACCTTTAATGCCAGCACTCTCAGAAGGCAGCTCTCTGAGTTCGAGGCCAGCCTGGTCTACAGAGTGAGTTACAAAGAGAAACCCCCCTGTCTTGAAAAACCAGAGGGGGGAGGGAGAATGGGAAGGAGGGAGGGAGGGAGGGAGGGAAGAAGGAAGAAAAGAAGGAAGGAAGAGAAAAAATCTATCTGGTCAGTTTAGCAAGACTACAAAAAAGTATATTTGGTGTGCTTTTTCACTAATTTTCCTGAAGTCTCTTTCATTCTACTGCAAATTTCTCAATAAATTTATCTCTATCATCCCAATGTCTGACTCGGTTTTGTTTTGTTTTTGACAAAAATCCATACCCTTCTTTATTATTCCTGAGAATCAGGACTCACAGAAAACTTATTCTAAGAAAACAAGGCAATTTTGCACGGTGGGCAGATTGAACCCAGGGCCTCGTGCGTGCTCCATTACTGAACTATGCCCCAGCCCCAAGGCAAGTCTTAGTGGGTTTTAAAGACAACATGAATATTTCAAGAATGTTACAAGATAATGGCAGACCACTGGAGTGAGTCAGCTTGTATCCTTGCAGCTGGAGTAGAGACTATGATTTTTATTCGCCATAAAATGTGCAGCCATTACAGAATTTCTAGAAATGAGGGAAACTATATGATCATGTCATTAACTGAAGTACTCTGGCAATAATGCCAGTCAGGAGTGGACTGATTTTAGGAAAGGTTGAAGTTAATAAGGCCACTCAGAACATGTAGCTGTAAGATTCTTGTTGGGGACTTCCTGCCATGAGTGATACATTGGGAAACTGCCATTTCTGGCTAATTCAATCCTCTTGGCGTTAGTTCAATCCTCTACGCTTGTCATAGCATCTAGGCCAGCACTGGAACTTGGTTTCCAGCTCCAGGAGCTGTGTTTTTCCCATCAGCCTACATTACATTTCATTGCTATTTGCCAATAAGAAGGATGAAAATGATGAAACGGGGACCAGAGAAATGGTTCAGTGAATGCAGCACCAAGCTTGACAATCTGAATTCAGACCACGTCAGGAAGAGAGAACTAACTCTCAAAAATTGTCTTCTGATCTCCACACAGGCACCATGGTGCACCACACGCACACACACACACACACACACATGCACAGATTTCTTTTTTTTCTTTTTCGAGACAGGGTTTCACTATGTAGCCTTGGCTATTCCAGAACTCACTCTGTAAATCAGGCTGGCCTCGAACTCACAGAGATCAACCTGTCTCTGCCTCCCAAGTACTGGAATTAAAGGAGTGTGCCACAACTGCCCAGCCAAAGATATTTCTTAAATGATGGACCAAGAGAATATTAAAGGACTAGATCTGAGGACAATATAGAAATGATACAAAAGGGGGGGGGGAGTGAGATAGAAGGTAAAACTAGAGGAGGAAAAAGCCTTTTTAAATGGTGCTAATCTACTGATTAATGACATTCCTAAAGACTTATTATCTATGTATGGTATCATTAAGAGATTTGGGGAAGGAGCTACAGAGGTTATCTCAGCGGTTAAGAATACTTGTTCTTGCACAAGACCCAGGTTCAATTCCCAGCACCCATATGATGGTTAACAATCATCTCTAACTCCAGTCTCAGGGGATCCATCAGAAAACCTCTTCTGACCCCCTTGGCATGCAAAACACCCATGCACATAAAATAACATTTAAAATCTAAAAAAAAAAGGTTTAAATACTTGGGAAATCATCTAATCATCTTGATGAGTACAGAAGCCCTGGTCTGGAAACCAAAGGATCTCCTAGCAGCTCGCTTTTGTAGTTCAAAGTCAGAAATCAGAAAGAGCCAAGAACAAAAGTTATACACTGTACTGGGTCTAGTAAGAAAAAAAATCTCTCAATTGTTGTTGTAAAAGGCACAAATGGTCAATTCAAAACATTTTTTTGTATTGTAGTATGAAAAATGTTTATTTTCATGGAAGACTAGCTCAAAGAAGAGGAAGAGGTGCAGAATTTTATAGAGGTCAGCAAGCCAGGCAACCACAAGGAACATGGACAGCAAATTTTATTAAGCTATGAGGAAGCGTGCAAAGAAATGTAGGTATGACAAAAGTCAAGGAGATTTCTATGGCATTTTTACTTTCCAGGAGTCCAAGACTTCCGCGGAAATAAACATTGTCATGTGTTTCCTATCATCTTGAATTAGGAGAATTTTCAGAATGTATTGTTTTTGAGATGCTGCTCCAGGGGAAAAAAGATATCTTTTATTCTATTAATTTAAATCCATGGCTTAGAGCACCATAATAAAAGACAAATTAAGAGCCAGGCTTGGGGCTGGAGAGTACTGGCTCCTTTTCCAGAGGACCCAGGTTCAATTTCCAGCACCCACATGGCAGCTCACAACTGTCTATAGCTCCAGTTCCAGGGGATCTGACGCCCTCACAACAAAGACATAAAATAAAATAAAATAAAATAAAATAAAATAAAATAAAATAAAATAATAGAATAGAATAAAAAGAGCCAGGCTTTATGACTCAAGCCTGTTACAGCAGCAGCTGGGAAGCTGAGGCAGGAGGATTCAAGTTGAAGGCCAGCCTGGATACATTAGTAAGCCCCTGTCCCAAAATTGAAAAAGTTATAAGGGGCTGAGATGTAGTTTAGTTAATAGAGTACTAGGCACAGCTTACACACCCACAATTCACACAAAGCCCTAAAAGTGACCCCCAGAACCCTATAATCTGGGCATGTGATAGCCAGGCAAAACTACATGAGACATTGTCTCAAAAACAAACCAATCAACTGAGCAGTGGTGGCAAACACCTTTGATCCCAGCACTCTGGAGGCAAAAGGGAGTTCAAGGCCAGCCTGGTCTATAGATTGAGTTCTAAAACAGCTAAAACTACAGAGAAAACCTATCTCAAAAAAATAAAAGCAGAAAAAAATAAACAACAACAACAACAAAAAAAACATTTAAGTATATAACAAACATAATTTGTGTAGGTAGATATAAAATATAATTATTTATGTAGTGGCACACCAGTATAAGTTATTCCCAATAATATATTATGACATAAATTATAATCATAATATGCAATGAACTTATATATTATAATACTTACTTGCTACATAATACATGTACCGTTGGGTAATTACATACTATGCAATGTAAAATATAGCAGTATTACAGAAATAAATATCATACACAGCATATTAGATAGTATGCATTTTATATTTCTATACATAGAAAACCATATTATTTCTTACTTATATGGTTATATATTTTTATATTCAATCATTTTTTAAAACACATGTTTTTATAGGGCTGGAAATGTAGTTCAGTTGGTAGAGTCTTTGCCTAGCATATGTGATGCTCTGGATTTTATCCCCAGCATTGCATAAACTGGGCACCGTGGCACACACCTGCAATACCATCACTTACAAGGTAATGGCAGGAGGATCAGAAGTTTAATGTTATGCTTGACTTCAGAGCAAGTTCTGTGCCAGCCTGGGACACATGAAACTCTATTTCAAAATAAAAAAGTTTTATAAAAAGAAATGAAGCAACTACATTTTAAAAGGTAAGAGAGCTGAGGACCTGGCTCAGAAGTAAGAGCACCAGCTCTCTAAAATTGTTCTCTTAAAAAAAATAAAATAAAATAAAAAAATAAAATTGTCCTCTTACTGGACAGTGGTGACACATGCCTTTAATTCTAGCACTCTGGAGACAGAGGCAGGGGGATCTGTGAGTTTGAGGCCAGCCTGGTCTACAGGGTGAGTTTTTGCATAGCCAAGGCAACACAGAGAAACCCTTTCTCAAACGCAGGGTGTCTTTTGACCTCCACTATAACACTATAACACCATAGTACACACACACACACACACACACACACACACACACACAAACCAACATAAATAACAGAGGCAAAATACTGTCCTAGGAAGTCAGGCATATGGCACACAGCTGTAATCAGGACATTGAGACTGGAATCAACACAAGTTCAAAGCCAACTAAGGCTACATAGCAACACTGTGTCTCAAAAACAAACAAGGCTGGAGATGTGAGTCAGTGGTAGGGAATTTGCCTAGCATGTATTAGCCCCTGACTTTAACCCTTGGCACAGCAAAAACAAATAATAATACCAAAAAATAGTGTCATTAGGAGTTAATGGTGAGCAGTTAATTATCTGAGCCGTTCATTGTAGGTTTTATTCTTTACATTTTTTTTCTACTATTTCAAAACTTAATAATACAGTTTCAAATTCATGGCTTATTTCTAAAAACTGTCATTAAAATTTTTTAAATTTTATCAGCGTATATCAATTTTACGTAATGATAGTTTCATTATTCCTTCATACGCATACATAATATATTTCAATCAAGATCTTACACACACACAAAGACATGAAGGTAGGAGTGGGGTGGAAGTGACAACACTGACCACCACCTCACTTCTACCTCCATGTCTTTCTGTGCGTGTATAAGACAAGCATGTCATTTCTTCAGAGCAGTATGACGCAAATGTTTCTGTAAGCTTCATCTGTTCAAAGGCATCCCAAGAAAGAAAGAAACCGCTGGGCAAAATTCACTGGAATGCATTAGAGATACTTAAAGGCAATTACTGTACAAGGAGGAAAAAAGTGTTAGCATAGAACTGGCTTGTATCTCACAAATAGCAAGGACAGGAGGGACTCTCAAGAGCAAGGTAGGATTCAGCAAGGAGAGAATGACTAAGGCCAAAAGACTTGGGATAAAAGGGATCCTGACTCAAGTTAAGAGTACCTTTGCTGAAGGCAGGCCAGGGTGATAAGGTAAACAGGCTAGGGGAATCTTGCTGAACCAACCCAGAAGGCTTCATGTTATAACTATACTAAGAGGGGCAAGGATAAAGCCTACAGGAAAAATTTAATCAAAAAGAGAAATCAACAGAGGTGTCTAAGTAGAGACTTTGTCAACTGGTTCTTGAATGCTTTTTCTTGTTTTCCTTAAACAAAGGAACAAAAAGTTGTTAAGATGCCAAAGCTTTCAGTTTACTCCTTCTCTCCCAAGGAAACAAAGCAGTTTCCAGCTCAGCAGTGGTTCCCCCAAGCTGGATGCCTCTACCCTAGCAGGTGGTTTCTTGGCACTTTTGTCATGCGGAAATGGAAAGAGAGCTGAAGAAGACTATATGCTAGAGGTGTGAAAAAAAACATGCTAATGAAGAAAGAAGGTAAAGCCAATCTACATAATAAACAGTGAGAAGGAAAATTAATTCAGTGGCCCAGCATTTGCCTAACACCTGTGAAGCCCTGGTTCCCATCCCAGTATCAGAAAAGCAGTTAAATAAATAGTAAATGTATAGATCAGCAGTAATAAATAAAATAAAAATTAAAAACAAACAAGCAAACAAACAAACAATAAAGAAAGATACAAGAAGCTTACAGAACACTAAATAGACTAAACCAAAAAAAAAAAGTCCCCTCGCCACATAATAATCAAAACACTAAACATACAGAATGAAGAAAGAATATTAAGAGCTGCAAAGGAAAAAGGTCAAGTAACATATAAAGGTAGATATATCAGAATTACACCTGACTTTTCAATGGAAGAAATGAAAGCCAGAGGGTCCTGGACAGATGTGCTACAGACCCTAAGAGACCACAGATGTCAGCCCAGACTACTATGCTCAGCCAAACTTTCAGTTACCACAAACAGAGAAAACAAGATATTCCCTGACAATCAGATTTAAACAATGCCTATCCACAAACCCAGCCATACACAAAGTACTAGAATAAAAACTCCAACCCAAGGAAATCAGCTACACCACAAAAATGCAGACAATAGATGATCTCACAGCAGCAAACCCCAAAGAAGGGAAAAGCACACAGAATAACATCACCTATAACAAATCTAAAATGACAGCAACTAGCAATCACTGGTCATTAATATCACTTAATATAATTCAACTCACCTATAAAAAGACACAGGCTAACAGATTGAATATAAAAACAGAATCCATCCTTCCTCTGCATACAAGAAATACACCTCAACCTCAGAGACAGACATCACCTCAGAGTAAACAGTTCAGAAAAAATACACCAATCAAACAGACCTAAGAAACAAGCTGGTGTAGCTATCCTAATATCTAACAAAATAGGCTTCAAGCTAAAATCAGTCAAAAGAGACAGAGAAGGACATTTCATATTAGTAACAGGAAAAATCCAATAAGAGGAAATCTTAATACTGAATGTCTATGCTCCAAATAAAAGGGCACCCTCATATGTAAAAGAAACACTTCTAAAGCTTAAATCATACAACAAACCCCACACCCTAAAAGTGGGAGACTCCAACACTCCACTCTCACTACAGGACCGGTTTACAGACAGAAACTTGACAGAGAAATAAGGGAACTAACAGGTTTTATGACTCAAATTAACTTAACAGACATCTATAGAACATTCCATTCAAACATAAAAAAATATATGTTCTTCTTAGCACCCCATGGAACTTTCTTAAAAATTGACCACATACTTGGTAACAAAACAAACCTCAACAGATACAAAAAAAATTGGAATAACCCAATATATCTTATAGGATCACTATAACTTAAAGTTAGAATTCAACAGCAATACTAATTCCAGAAAGCCTACAAACACATGGAAATTGAACAATGCTCACTGAACCACCAATGAATGGGTCAAGGAAAGAATAAAGAAATTAAAGACTTCCTAAAATTCAATAAAAATTGCTGCACAACATACCCAAACTTATGGGATACAATGAAATCAATGTTAAGAGAAAAGTTCATAGTACTAAATGCCTACATAAAGAAGATGGAAAAATTACCACACTAGTGTGTTAACAGAATACCTGAAAGCTCTAGAACAAAAAGAAGCAAACTTACCCAGGAGGTCTAGACAGCAAGAAATAATCAAACTGAGAATTGAAATCAACAAAATAGAAACAACAACAACAAAATACAAAGAATCAATGAGACAAAGAGTTGGCTCTTAGAGAAAAATCGACAAAATAGACAAATCTTTATCCAAACTAAACAAAAGGCAGAGAGAGCTATCCAAATTAACAAAATCAGAAATGAAAAGGGGGACATAACAACAGACATGGAGGAAATCCAGAGAGCCGCCAGGTCATATTTTGAAAACCTGCACTCCACAAAACTGGAAAACTTAAAGGAAAAGGACAATTTTCTGGATACATATACTTAACAAAATTAAATCAAGACCAGATTAGAAAATTAAATTAAATAGATTTATAACCACAAAGGAAATAAAAACAGTCTTCAAAAGTCTCCGCCCCCCACACACAAAAAAACAGAGCAAGATTGTTTCAGCACAGAATTCCACAAGATTTTCAAAGAAGAGCTAATACCAATACTCCCTAAATTGTTCCACACAATACAAACAGAAGGAACATTGACAAACTCTTTTTACAAGGCTACAATTACCCTGATACCCAAACTACACAAAGACACTACTAAGAAAGAGAATTACAGACCAGTCTCTCTCATGAGCATTGATGCAAAAATTCTCAATAAAACACTGGCAAACCAAATCCAAGAACACATCAGAAAAATCATCCACTATGACCAAGTAGGTTTTATCCCAGAGATGCAGGGATGGTTCAACATATGAAAATTTACCAGTGTAATCCAACATATAAACAAACTGAAAGAAAAAAACACATGATCATCTCATTAGATGCTGAAAAATTCTTTGACAAAATTCAACACCTTGTCATGATAAAAGTCTTGGAGAGAATAGGGATACAAGGAACATACTTAAACATAATAAAGGCAATATACAGCAAGCCAACAGCCAACATCAAACTAAATGGAGAAAAATTCAAAGCAATTCCACTGAAATCAGGAATAAAACAAGGTTGTCCACTCTCCCCATATCTACTCAATATAGTACTTGAAGTTCTAGCTAGAGCAATAAGACAACAAAAGGAGATCAAAAGGATACAAATCAGAAAAGAAGAAATCAAACTCTCACAATAAGTGGCCCCAAAAATTCTACCAGGGAACTCCTACAACTCATAAATGCCTTTAGTCATGTAGCAGGATTTAAGATTAACTCAAAAAAATTAGTAGCCCTCCTTTGTGGAGATGATAAATGGACTGAGAAAGAAATCAGAGAAACATCACCCTCCACAACAGCCACAAATAACACAAAATATATTGGGGTAACTCTAACCAAACAAGTGAAAGACCAATAAGAACTTTAAAACTTTGAAGAAAGAAATTGAAGAAGACACCAGAAAATGGAAAGATCTCCCATGCTCTTGGGTAGGTAGAATTAACATAGTAACAATGGCAATCTTACCAAAGCAATTCACAGATTCATTGCAATGCCCATCAAAATCCCAACAAAACTTTTCACAGACCTCAGAAGAACCATACTCAACTTCATATGGCAAAACGAAAAACCCAGGATAGCCAAAACAATCCTATATAACAAAAGAACTTCTAGAGGCATCACAATCCCCGACTCCAAACTCTACTGTAGAGCTACAGTAACAGCCTGGTATTGGCATAAAAACAGAGAGGAGGACCAATGGAATCGAATCAAAGACCCGGATGTCAATCCAAACACCTATGAACATCTGATTTTTGACAAAAAAAAAAAAAGCTAAAAATATAAAATGGAAAAAAAAGCATATTCAACAAGTGATGGTGGTATGATTGGATATCAACATGTAGATGTATGCAAATAGATTCATATCTACTATCATGCACAAAACTCATATCCAAATGGATCAAAGACTTCAACATAAAACCAACCACACTGACCCTCACAGAAGTTAAAGTGGGAAGTGCACTTGAATGTACTGGCACAGGAGATCACTTCCTAAATATAGCCTCAGTAGCACAGACACTAAAAGCAACAACTAATAAATGAGACCTCCTGAGCAAAGGAAATGTTCGACAAGGCAAAACGGCTACCTACAGAATGGGAAAAGATCTTCACCAACCCCACATGGGACAGAGGACAGATCTCTGAAATATACAAAGAACTCAAGAAACTTGACGTCAAAGGACAAATAATCCAATTTAAAAAAAAATGGGGTATAGCCCTAAACAGAGAACTCTCAACAGACAAATTTCAAATGGTTAGAAGACACTTAAGGAAATGTTCAACATCCTTAGCCATCAGAGAAAAGCAAATCAAAATAACTCTGGCATTCCATCTTAAACCTGTCAGAATGGCCAAGATCAAAAACACTGATGACAGCTTATGCTGGAGAGGATATGGGGTAAAAGGCATGTTCCTCCATTGCTGGTGGGAGTGCAAATTGTACACCCACTTTGAAATCAATATGGTGGTTTCTCAGAAAATGACAATCTACCTCAAGACCCAGCAATGCCACTGTTAGGTATATACCCAAAGGATGTTCAATCGTACCAAAAAGTCGTGTGCTGAACTATGTTCATAGCAGCATTATTTGTAATAGCCAGAACCTGGAAACAACCTACATGCCCCTCAACCAAAGAATGGATAAAGAAAATGTGGTATATTTACACAATGGAGTACTACACAGGGGTCAAAAATAATGATATCTTGAAATTTTCAGGCAAATGGATGGATCTAGAAAATGTCATATTGAGTGAGGTAACACAGACCCAGAAAGACAAACATAATATACTCACTCTTAAATGGCTTCTAGACATAAAACAAAGAAAAAAAAATCAACCTATAGTCTACAACCTCAGACAACCTAGACAACCTCAGACAACCTAAACCTCAAAGAGGACCCTAAGAGAGACATACATGGATTTACATAAGAAGGGGAAAAAGGCAAGATCTCCTGAGTAAATTGGGAGCATAAGGGTCATGGAAGAGGTAGAAGGGGAGGAAGCAGAAGGGAGAGGAGTGGAAAAAATATATAGTTCAATAAAAACAACTAAAAACAAACAAAATTATTGAGCAAACAAATATATAAGGAAAAAACAAATAAAGAAAGAGAGCGCAAGAAAGAGAGAGAGAGAGAGAGAGAAAGAGAGAGAGGAAGGAAGGAAGGAAGGAAGGAAGGAAGGAAGGAAGGAAAAAAGGAAGGAAAACTATAAGGAATCTCCTTAATAGAGACATGTAGGAAGGACCACTTATTTTTCTCCTTTTCTCACTGGTGTTACGATGTTTTTAAAAAATATGTCTATTGTGGTGGGTAGTTGTGGCGCCCACATTTAATTCCAGCACTGGGGAGGAAGAGGCATGTGAATCTCTGTGAGTTTGAGGCCAGCGTGGTCTACAAGAGCTAGTTCCAGGACAGGCTCCAAAGTTACAGAGAAACCCTATCTCGAAAAACCATAACAAAATAAAATAAATATTTCTATTGTAAGTGTATGAATGTTTTGCCTACAAGCATAGGTGTGCACCACATATGAGACTGGTATCTGAAGCCTGAAGGGGTATCAGATCCTTTGGGACTGGAGTTACATACAGTTGTGAGCCACCATGGATGTACTGAGACTTGAACCTGGGTCCTCTGGAAGAGCAGCAGCAAGTGTGCTTAACCACTGAGTCATCTCCCCAGAATGTTTCAGCTGGAGATGTGGCTTAATGATAGAGTGCTTGCCAGTTGGCACAGACTCTGATCCCCAGATTCTCCCTGCCTTTCTCACCCCCAAAAAAGACAGAGTAAGAACGTATATTTCAAGTGAAAAGTTGGACCCATGGTTGCCAAGCAGTTTGTGGCTAAGATCAATTGCACACAAATAAAAAAAAATGCCCAAGGGAATTGTTCACAAAGACCTGTGCTTTTTAATTTTCTCTGTAGGAAATCAAACTCAGGGCCCTGCTAGGCATGTGTGTCACTCATACTCTATGCTGGCTAGTTTTAGTCATCTTGACACAAGCTAGAGTCAGCAGAGAGGACAAAGCCTCTATAAGATCAGGATGTAGGCACGTAGGCATTTTCTAAATCAGTGATTAAAGAGGGAAGACCCAGCCCATTTTGGGTTGTTCCATCCCTGGGCTAGTGGTCCTAGGTTCTAAAAGAAATCAGGCAAAGCAGGTCAGTGTACACAGCACTCCTCCATAGCCTCTGCCTCCAGGTTCCTTCCCTGTTGGACTTCCTATCCTGACTTCCTTCAAACTTTATAGTCCTATAAAGTGGAAGTATATATAAGCCAAATAATCCCTTTCCTCCCCAATTTGCTTTTATTTGGGGGGGGGGGTGTTGTTGTTGTTGTTTTTCCAAGACAGAGTTTCTCTGTATAACCACCCTAGAACTTACTCTGTAGACCAGAGTGACCTCAAACTCACAGCAATCCCCCTGCCTCTGCCTCCTGAATGTACCATCACCACCTGCCCAATTTGCTTTTGGTCCTGGTGTTTCATCACAGCAATAGTAACCCTAACAAAGATACGCCGCTAGCCCAAATTGATTTATAAATTTGAAATTCATTAGTAGGTTTTTTTCATTTTTATTTATGAGCCTGTGAGTTGGATGGCTCAGTGAAAAGAACTAGCCTAGCCCTCGAAGATCCCATGGATCTGTGTCTTGCTTCAACACTGTTTGGACAGAACAAACCTGGGCCTCCCTTCGTTAGCTTCCACTGTTCCTTATCCTCTTCAGTCGCAGCCTCTGGGACCATCTTCTTGCCTCCCTCAGCTCCTAGGACCAGCCAGCACCGTCGTCTCTTTGCAGGTAGCCGCCAGAGTGCGTCTCAGCCATCACCGCCCAGGTTCGTCAGAATTATTCCACCAAAATGGAGGTTGCCTTGAACTACCTGGTCAACTTGCACCTGCGGGCCTCCTACACCTACCTCTCTCTGGGCTACGATTTTGATCTGGATGACATGGCCCTAGAGGGTGTAGGGCACTTCTTCCGAGAACTGGCCGAGGAGAAGCGAGAGGGCGCTGAGCATCTCCTCAAGCTGCAGAACGTTCTCTGTGGCCGTGCACTCTTTCAAGATGTGCAGAAGCCATCTCCAGAATGATATTCTTGGGTCCCTGCCCTAGCCACGCCCACTCCCATAACCTCTGACCCGCCCACCGCCATCTTGGGACCCTCTCTCTCTTTTCTGCTTCCTTGGCGTGCGCACGCGTTTTCTCTGTCTCTCTCTTCTTTTATCACTCCTCTCTCCTTTTATCTCTTCTCTGTCTTTCTTTCTCCCCCTTCCTTAATAAATACTTATGGCTATTTCCTGTGTTTACGTGTCTGTTACCTGCCGCCACCGTGGGCCAAGGAAGTGTGCCCTCCTGTAGCCGCTCTCCCATGGCGGGCTCCGCCAGCCCGCCCGGGGACCGTTTGTAGCCTCCCTCTAATCGTTTTTTAAGAATAACACAGATGAGTGGGATAAACCCAGGAGGCCATGGAAGCTGCCTTGACCTTGGAGAAGAACTTGAACCAGGCCCTCTTGGGTGTTCATTTCCTGGGTTCTGCTCACACTGATCCTTATCTCTGTGAATTCCTTGAATACCACTTCCTGGATGAGGAGGTGAAGGTCATCAAGAAGATGAGTTACCACCTAACCAACCTCTGAAGGTTGACTGGGCTCCAGGCATCTCTGGGCGAGTACCTCTTGGAGCTGTTCACTCTCAAGCATGACTAGGAGGCCTCTCCTTCAAAAGGGCTCCGACCTCTGCTCTGCACTAGCCGGCCTCAGGACCTTCACCCGAACCTCTCAAGAAGCCTCTAGGCAACTTTGTAATGCCCTGGAGCCCCTCTCAATTCTTGGATCAAGTAAAAATAAAGCCCTTTAAAACAGCAAAAATCAAAATAATAATAATGAAACAGCAAAAAAAGAAAGGAAGAAAGGAAGGAGAGAGAGAGAGAGAGAGAGAGAGAGAGAGAGAGAGAGAGAGAGAGAGAAAGAAAGAAAAGAACTAGCCTATCAACCTGAAGTTGATCCCTAGAACCCACAGTGGGACAAGAGAATTAACACCCCTTCCCAGCCCCCGTGCAAGAATAAATTGTCCTCTGACAATTCCTACCAATACTCAAACATGTATATCACACACATATGCAATCACACAGTAATAAAGCAGAATTTAACAATTTTTAAAGTTTAATTATCACTAGAGATGTAGTCCAGTCGGTAGAGCGCTCATCTGGCATGCAGGAAGCCCTGGGTTCAGTACCCAGTACTGCATAAAACAGGGCATGGTGGCATCCGCCTCTAATCCCAACACATAGGAACTAGGGGCAGGAGGACCAGAAGTTCAAAGTCATCCTCAGTCACATATTAATTTCAAGGCCAGACAAGGACTCTCAAAAGAAAAAAAATCTTTAGAAACAAGGTATAGTGGCTTTTCCATGTAATCCCAACACCAGGGAGTGTGGAAGATGAGGCGGGTGGATTGTGATGAATGAATGGAGGGGCTAATCTGGACTAGAGTGAGACTTTACCTTATACCATCAAAAGAATAAAATCAAAAACAATAATAATATTAGTAATTATTAGTTCAGGATGTACCTCTCTGTTAGAGCGCATGCCTTGTATATACGGGGCCCTGAGTGTCGATTGCGTTGGGGTGGGCTACTCAGTCTAGGGGTTGTAACCCACCCCGCAATCAAGTTACTCCAGGGTTTCGGAGGGGCGCTACCTGGAAGGGAATGAGCTAAGACAGAAGAAGGAGGCCAAGCAGATTTGTCAAAGCCTCCGTTTATTAGGGACGGGTTACAGTTTATATATGGTAAGGAATGGGGGGTAGGGTAACTGGATTCTTGCCACGTGGTTCCGGTCACGTAGGCCAGGCTACACTCGGACAGACAGGCCAGGAAGTCACAAGTTGCCACACCTGGTTCCCTGGATAGCTGGACTGTGAGGCGGGTTCGCTAACAGATAAGTTAATTGGGTGAGGGGCAGGTTCTCAATAGAACATAATTATGGGTGTGAGGTTCTCTGCAGACTCCCCAGGATGATTCCTGTAATGATTTCTAGAGGGGAAATGGCTCCTGACACCTGAGTTCCACACATAAAACTGTCAAGTAAAGAATTCTTCCAAGTATTGCTGGACTGTGCAGTATTTGCATGAGGCTCTGGGTTCAACTTCCCAATGCTAGAGGAAGGGAGGCGAAGTCATTTACTTTGACTAATATTCTTGGCTTATTTGTTTATTCATCTTTGGTTTTTCTTTTTTTATATAATTCCTTTTTATTTTTAATGTGCATTTGTGTCTTGCCTGCATGTATGTCTGTATGAGGTTGGCAGATCCCCTGGAACTGGAGTTACAGACAATTGTGAGCTGCCATGTGGGTGCTAGGAATTGAATCAGGGTCCCCTGGAAGAGCAGCCAGTGCTCTTTACCTCTGAGCATCTATCCTCTTCAGCATCCATCTTTGGTTTTCCAAGACAGGGCTTCTCTGGATAGCCCTGGTTGTCCTGAAACTTACTCTATAGACCAGGCTAGCCTCAAGCTCAAAGAATTGTTTGCCTCTGCCTCCTGAGTGTTGGGATTAAAGGTGTGTATCACCACAATGCTTGGGAAACTAATATTCTTATTTTAGAAAGTACAATATATTCTAAAAAGAGACCAAATTATGCTTAAATTTGTATTTTTTTAGATTTTGTATTTTTTGTCCTTTTTGTGTGCATTTGCATATAAAGGAGTTGGGGTACACATGCCATGACATTTGGAGGACAACTTTCAAGAGAGTTATTTCTTTTCTTCTACCACATGGAAAGTTAGGCTTTAACCACTGTGCCATCTTACCAGCCCTTCATTTAGCAACATGGCTTTCCTTCCTTCCTTCCTTCCTTCCTTCCTTCCTTCCCTTCCTCCCTCCCACCCTCCCTCCCTCCCTCCCTGCTCCCTCCTTTCTTTCTTTCTTTCTTTCTTTCTTTCTTTCTTTCTTTCTTTCTTTCTTGTTTGTTTGAGACAGGATTTCTCTGTCCAGGAGGTTCAGGAACTCACTCTGTAGACCAGGTTGGCCTCAAAGTCAGAGAATGCCCTGCCTCTGCCTCTGAGTGCTGAGATTAAAGCAGTGTGACACCACCGCACTTCCTCTCAACCCTTTTTCTTTGGTGATTCAGGGGATAAAATGTGAAATCACAACAGAAACATGTTGTTAAGACGCCAGATTGTTGTTAAGTCTCCATACCTTACAAGAAAAGGATTCAATTTCTAGTTAAAAATAAACCTTCCAGCCAGTGGTGTCACATGCCTTTAATCCCAGCACTTGAGAGGCAGAGGTATAGGCAGGAAGATCTCTATGAGTTCAAGGCTAGCCTGGTCTACAGAGAAAATTCCAGGATAGCCAAAGCTACACAGAGAAATCCTGTCTCCAAAAACCAAAAACCAAAAATGGGGGTTCTTTCTGATTCTTAAACCTAATGCACCCTGAAAACCATGCTTTTCAGCTTACACTGAACTTGTGATGCCATTGTGTATGACTACCTG
Source organism: Alexandromys fortis (assembly GCF_014885135.2). Classification (NCBI taxonomy): domain Eukaryota; kingdom Metazoa; phylum Chordata; class Mammalia; order Rodentia; family Cricetidae; genus Alexandromys; species Alexandromys fortis. The sequence goes on along the minus strand of NW_026068155.1, from coordinate 321,765 downwards.
TAAACACACTCACAACTATTTTCTGTTAACCTTAGCTTTTCCCCATAAAAGCTGGTAAGAGGCTTGCTCTCTCCAATCCCGATTTCGGGTGAGAAAGCCAGTTTGTGAGACCTGGGCACATCTCTAAAATAAAACTTGCTTTAATCAGACAGTCATGAATTTGGTCTTTCACCTCAAATATTCAGGTTTTAACAAAAACCCCTAACTTCTCACACAGTAGGTAAGTGCTCTACCCTTGAGTTACATTATTCCTAGGCCTTGATCTGATCCATTCTTGGGGCTTCTGTTTTTGTTGGCTATTAAGATCTAACAGTGAGGGTGAGTCTGAATTCAGAAAAGGAAGAAAACATGGGCTTAATAACAATAAGCTCCCCAAACTGGCAAGGGCCCTGACCTCCAGCCTCTAACAGGAAGCCAAAAGTCCCAGGAGTTTCCTGGAACCAGGCTACTAAAATGGCCCATGGTTACTGGATTCAAAAGGAAGTTTCAAGCCAGGCATAGTGGTGCATACCTTCCCAGAACTTGGAAGGCAGAGATATGAGGATCTCTGAGTTTGAAGCCATCCTGATCCATATAGTGAGTTTTAGGAGCCAGAGCTATGTAGAGAAATCCTGTCTCAAAAAAGAAAAGATGGGAGGGGGCAGGGGGGACAACAAAAGGAAATTTCATTGACAGCATTGGCTCTCTTCTTGGGAGATATGAGGGAGTCTCCAAGAACCAGTGGAAGGACCAGGTGTTGGTGGCCACCTGGGTGATCTGGTCAGATCTGTATGACAAAAAGCAATCTGAGAATCTGGGGTGACTAATTTCTACTGTTGTTTTGGGGCTTTTTTGTTGTTGTTTGATTCTGGTTGGTTTTTTGTTGTTGTTTTTTGGTTTTTGTTTTGTTTTGTTTTGTTTTGCTTTTTTTTTTTTGTTTTTTTTTTTTTTTTGGTTTTCAAGACCGGGTTTTTCTGTTTAGTCCTTCTCCTGGAACTCACTTTGTCTACTAGGCTGGCCAGCACCACAATGTTCTATCTTACTTTTGTTTCCGTGTCTGTCTTGTTTGTCTTTGGGCCAGGGTTTCACTCTGAAGACCAAGCTGGCCTCAATTTTGTGGCAATCCCCCTGCCTCAGCTCTCCCTCCTCAGTACTAGAATTACCAGTAAGCAAACCCATGCCTGGCACATCTAACTTAGAGATGTGTCATAATTTAAATAATTTCCTACTAACTGACAATAAACACTTCTCATTTATCACTGTAATGAGTAATACAGGAATGAACATGATTTTAATGTTTTGAGTACTTGGACATGACTACTTCCATAGCATAAATTTCTAGCACATAACTACTGTTTCAAAAGATAAGCACCTTTTAAATACCTTTCATCTATAATGCCAATTTGCCTTCTAGAAATGTCATACGCGTGTCTGCTTGCAATCGTAATCTATGGATGTTCACGTTTATCTTTTCCCTAGAGAACATTAAATGTATCATTCTTTTTTATCTTTGACAGTTTGATACTTAAAAAAAATAGTATCTTAGGGCTATGGATATAACTCAGCGGAAGAACGCTTGCTTTGGATGTTCAAAGTCCTAGATTTAATCTCCAGTAACAAAAAAAGGTGTGTGTATATTTTCCAAGCTTGTAGATGGCAGATTGTGGTATCTCTAGTTCCTTAGGCCATCTCCTGAGTCAGCTAAAAGCCACAGTGACCCAACAATATCTCGGAGTAATTACTGGGCAGGAAGATGGTTGTTGCTCACTTGTAGGACATCAACATCTCTGGAAACCTTTACAGAAACAAGTTAAAGTACCTGCCCTTTCTTTCAATGCAGGTGAACAAACACCAACTCTCAGCCATGTCTTTTAGTGCACTGTGCCAGGTGTGCACAACACTAAGCAAAGCCAGGCTGCCCTGAACTGTCTCAAGGTGTCTGATGGAACCCTTTCTCACCATGATAAGGAAAAGCTGATCATGGTCTCTGCCACCCTTTGTGACAGGTCCTCAGACTTTAGTACAACTGATTCCATGATGGAAATGCCATTCAGGCCTTAAAATTCAGCACAGAGACAGCACCACCTGCCAAAACAAAAAGAAAGACCTAATCCACCAAAGACCACAGTTCTAAGAACATCTCGAAATGTACTAACCTTGCCTTTTGGCTTCTGTAGTTCCTCTTCCGGCTGACTGTTCTTGTTAACTGAAGTATGTCAACCCAGGATATGATTTTTGGGCTTAAAAGCTCACCCTGAGGCTGGGTGGTGATGGTGTATACCTTTAATCCCAGCACTTGGGAGGCAGAGACAGGCAGATCTCTGTGAGCTCGAGGCCAGCCTGGTCTACAAAGTGAGTTTCAGGACAGACAAGCCAGGGCTACACAGAGAATCCCTGTCAAAGAAAAAAAAAAAAAAAAACTCACCCTGAGAAAAGCTCAGGGCTAAACTGGGATCCTGAAATCAGTGTAGTCTTTGGCTGACTAATAAAGAGTTTCTGTTGGCTTAAGCTCACATCAAAGCAGCCTCCTCTGGTGGACTCTCCACAATACCGCAAGGTTGTATGCTGAAGCCTACTGGAAAGTCTGCTTACCTGGACTGTCTGTCACTTCACGAGGTCACCTGGACGAAACATGTGGTGAGGGCTACCCTGGAAGGGAATTGGCAGCAGGCCAAGGTCTACTACTAGAAGCAGCAGCTGGCAAGACTACAGAAACGGGCAGAAAAGAATGTGAAGAAGACAGAACCGCTGCTGCTGTGAGCCCAATAAAGACTGTGTTTAAAAGAAGAAAGAAGGACATTTTTATGCAGTGTGGTGGCAGGGTGCTTCTTCTGAGACAAGGTCTCACTGTGCATTCTTGGCTAACTTAAACTCATGATATGGCCCAGGCTGGCCTCAAACTTATCCTCCTGCCTCAGTTCCCAACCACTTTCGCACACACCCATGTGCAGTGCACTCACTCACTCACACACACACCCATGTGCAGTACACTCAAACACACACACACATGTGCAGTGCACTCAAACACACACCCATGTGCAGTGCACTCAAACACACACACCCACCCATGTGCAGTGCACTCACACACACACACACAACTGCTGAGACTGTAGGCATGAGCCCCACCCCCAGCTAATGAATATCTTTTCAATATTATGTAGTTTCCTTTCTTTCTTTTCATTTTCTCAAGTTTTTTAAACCTAAGCTGCTAAGGATGACACCACAGTCCCCCCCCATTCAATCTGTCCCTTTATCCTTTAATGAATTGTTACATAAGTTGGGACAATTTGATAGCAAGGGGCAGAACCTCCACTTATCCAAAAATGTTAATTAATAAAATAAGATTTTAAAATAAAATAAGTGCATTTAATCAGGTAAAACAAGAATAACGACCCAAGAGACAGCTGGCATTAAGAAGTGAATACATTGGGATCCTATGCAGGTCTCATCTCTGCTTACCTCAGTTTATCAGTCTCACATCCGTCAAACAATGGAAGAATTCCTTGTTCTCTAATGGGTGATAGTTCCAAAGCTTTGTTGAGACTGGTTACAAACCTAGGTTAGATAAAAAGTTAGTGACCAGTTTACAATGTTCTTTGTCGGCTAAGCAATCCTTGTGTGGGATCAGGCAAGCAGGGTGAAGCCATGCTATTTTGAAGACCGAGGTAGAACCTCAAATTTGTGACCAGCCTGGGCAATTTAGGGAGACATCATCTAAAAAAAAAAATTAAGGGGACCTGTGAGCGTAGATCAGTGATAAATCACTTGTTTCGCATGTGGGAGTCATGGACTGGTTACAAACTTCCGCACTCCCCAGTTGAATCAACACTTATTTATTTATTTAAATCAATTTCCTTATTGTCCTTGAAACTGAAGCTAGGTCCTCTCCCACTGAGCTACACCATCAGTTCTATTTTGTGACTACATTTCACTGTTTGGTTGCCTCTTCGAGACCGGGTCCTGCTGTATAGCTCAGTCTAACCTCTGACCCTGAAACACAAGTGCTGCAATTACAGGTGTGCTCCACTAGTCATACATTTTAGATTTACAAAACAGTTGAGAGATGGAATAGGAAGTTTTACCATCCATTTTTTTTTTTTTTTTTTTTTTGCTCTTTCTATTATTATTATCTAGTTCTACTGCTGCGGTACACTTGTCTCAACTAATGAACCAATATTTATGTTCATTTACATTGTCTTGGTTTTTATCTATTGTTCTTTTTCTTTTCTTTTCTTTTCTCTTTCTTTTCTTTTCTTTTCTGAGACAGGGTCTCTCTGTATAGCCCTGGCTGTCCTGGATCCTGGAACTCTCTCTGTAGGCTGACCTCCTCAAACTAACAGATTCACCTACCTCTGCCTCCAGAGTGCTGGGATTAAAGTCACGAGCCACCAGGCCAGACCTTTTCTGCCCTTAGGAATATACGGTTTCATTTATTTATTTGTTTGTTTATATATCTTGGTTTTGGAACTAGGTTCTCACTCTTGGACACAGGGAGGGCCTGGAAAACCCCGTCTGGCCTCCAACTCCCAGCAATACTCCTGTACCAGTCTCCCAAGTGCTGAGTTGATGGACATGAACGACCATACCCAACTATTACAATACATTTAGTTGCCATGCCCTTATTTATTTATTTATTTATTTATTTATTTATTTATTATGTATACAATATTCTGTCTGTGTGTATGTCTGCAGGCTAGAAGAGGGCACCAGACCTCATTACAGATGGTTGTGAGCCACCATGTGGTTGCCAGGAATTGAACTCAGGACCTTTGGAAGAGCAAGCAATGCTCTTAACCACTGAGCCATCTCTCCAGCCCCTTGCCATGCCTTTTTAGGCTGCTTTTGGCTTTGACAGTTTGGAGGCTTCTCTTGTTTTGGATGGCCTTGCCAGTTTGGAAGTGTTCTGGTCAGGTAATTTCTATGACAGTGGTTCTCAGCCTTCCTAGTGCTATAGCCCTTTAACAGTTCCTCATGTTGTGGTGACCCCCCACATCATACATAAAATTATTTCACTTTATACCTGTAATTCTGCTACTGTTATGAATCATAATGTAAATATTTTTGGAGATAGAGGTTTATCAAAGGAGTTACAGCCAGTGCTCTAGGATGTCTGTTAGAATTGGTGCTTTTCTCAGGATTAGACTAGGGTTTTAGTTTGGATGGGGGAGATAACCAGAGGGAAATTCACATCATCTCATAAATGCATCCAAACGGCCTTCTGCATTCTTAGTCTCTACATCTAGAGACTCAACTAAATTGAAAACACTTCAAGAAAAATTGCATTTGGATTGATCAGGGACACTTTTAAAAAATTGTAACTGTCCCTAAATAATATGGTGAAACAATCATTTACACATACTTTATATTGTGCTAGTTATTAGAAATAACCTATAAATGATTGAAATATATGGAAGGAAGCTACCGTGCCCAGCTTTCGAATCGTGAGTCCAGCGATTAGAAGACAGAAGCAGGAGAATCAGGAGTTTAAGGCCAGGCTCAGCTATGCTTTCAGTTCCAGGCCATCTTGGGGTGCATGAGACCCTCAGCAAAGAGAACGAAACAAAACAAAAAACAAATACATACAAAATGCAGACTGATTTCTTCTTTGAACTCCCCCAGAAATGGTCCAATTGAACTGTAAATGTAAGTGATGGAAAGAGCAGAAGGAGAACTTACCTAACCTGTGTGAGGTCCTGGGTTTAATCATCCACAGAACTAAACATAAAGATCAGACAGAGGAAGAAGCGTTGCTTCTGAGTTGCAGGCCAGCCTAGGCTACATGGGTTTTCCAGATGACTGTGTGGCACAAAGTTAGACAAAGTTATTTAGAAATAAATAAGTAAGCAAATAGATAAATAACAAATAAATAAGTACTGATCAATCTCATTTCACATTTTAAAAGGACATAAGAAATCTTTGGCAAGAATTTTAAATTTTCTAGTCTCTTTTGAGTACATCTCTTTGAATATAAATCTTTATAATAATTTGAATTCCGTGGATTCAGCTACTCCTGATGGTTAGGAATTGGAAACCATTTCATGTTTACGCAACAAGGACTCATGTTCCACTCAACAACATACGTCTTGATATGCCATGTGTATTAAGCCAAAAAAAAAAAAATCCACCTCTGCCACCTAGATTGTTCGGGAAATCTTGGAAAGAAATTAACAAAAGAATATGAGAGAAACTGAAATTTGAAATAGCTTGCCCTGGCTGTGCTGGTGGCACTGTCCTAGGACAAAGACTGGCTTCAGGGTTTCTAACAAGTCAGAACCAATCACTTGTGCAAAGAAAACAAACCAAAATAATGGTGAAAAGGCAGGGCAGGATTTTAATTAAAATAGCCATTTTGACAAGACAGAAATTAAACATGGAGTCCTTTGTGGTTTGGTCACATTGTGGCCTGGCTGATCACTACACTAGTTCTGGTTCTGCCAGGGAGCCATGGAGAAAGAAGTTATTGTCTCCTTAACACTTGAGGAACAATATAATTTCCATGGAATGATTGCTTCGGCTTAGGGAGTGATTTTATCATAGGGTGATCTGTGCTTTTCCTGGAATCCAAGGCAATTGCAGGTTTAGGACAATGACTGGACACTTTGAGGGCATGCCTTTCGGAGAATCTGATAGTATGGTATCTCAGCTATTACCTTTGTGCCTTGAAAGGAAATAAGTAGGTTAGGTATTTATCACTTTTTAAACAGGCTTTGAATGATTGACTGCCCGTGTGCTTCCTTAAGAAAGAGACTGACCAAAATGAAAGCAAGCAGATTGGGAGGCGGGGGTGGGGGTGGAGGTGGGGTGGAGGGCAGGGAGGCAGAGATATCCAGGTGAGGAATTTAGTGCTTTTTTGCACAAGGTGTTTTTAATTATTTGTTCTACTACAACTAAAGCTTATGAATGAACGTTTAGAAAACGTATACATGCTGAGTGGTTTTCTCCGAAGTCTAGATGACCTAGAATCATACTGAAAGTATAAACCAGCCCCAGAGTTTTGAATTAGGGACCAGAAAACAAAGGAGGGGAAGGGCTTGGTTTTCTTCATTGACATTTCTTATCAAATATTATCAAAATATGGCACTTGACAAGGCCTTCCAAAACCCAGGCCTGGCCTCTGTTGATAAAGTGAAACTTTGGGGCCCCAGAAAGGAATGGCCTCCACCCAACTCCAGGTATAATCTTCAGTGACATATGTGCAAAACTTCCATGTTCATTCAGAATGATAGGCCAGGCCCTGAAGGGGAGCGGGGACACTCGCAACTGAATGTCATTAATCCTATTACAGTTTTAACTGCAGCCATTGCCTTCCTTAGCAAGAATTATAAACAACCTAAGGAATCGAGCACTTTGGGCCTCGTGATAGCCTAAGTAGGAGTCTTAGGAGTTCTCTGTGCAGCCACCTCCTAAACCAGGAGCCTTTGGAGCTCAGGCAGCTCTTGTGTGGACCAGGGCCCATCCACATTGCACGACTGGCTCGATCAGTTGCTGTCCCTCCCTCTTCCTGGCTTGGGAACAGGCCTGTGCCCACAGTATGGGAGGGAGAGAGAGCAACTAAGACTGGCAGGTCTTCTCCCAAAAGCCCTCAGAGGTGATCAAATTAATGTTCAAATTTGGGTGGGAAAAACAGATGAAGGAAACGCCAAAGGAGCCATGAATGTAGTTCCACCTTATCTATCTCCTACTCTGTTCTGTGGCTTCCTCCCAGCCTCAGGAAGGCTTGGTCTAAGTCCCTAGTGTCCAATGGGGCTCTAGTAGCAGCTAGACCCAAGACAAGAATGGGGAGTCAAAGAAGCCCACCTCCAGGTTTTTACAGACCAGAGTAGGAGCTGGAAATTCTCTGTGCGGCCTGCAGTCCACGGCCCACCGGCTTTGCGTTCTCCCTGACAAGACAGACCGGAGGGCCTGCTTATCTCCACACCTCTGCTTTCTTTCCCCAAACCACCAGATGTTTCTGTGTGCAGGTATATACTTGTCACAGGAAGATGTCTCTAGAGTGGGACAGGAGACCCTTGCCTGCTATACACACTGGGAGAGTGGCAGCAATAAAAAATAAAGGGCCCCTTAGGAGACTGTCTCATCTGTATCCCCAGAATTCACATGTCAGAGCCAACACTTGGCCCTGTGCCTGGCCAGTGTGTGTGTGTGTGTGTGTGTGTGTGTGTGTGTGTGTGTGTTTGTGTGCTCTGTTTCTCCAGTGGCTGCTTTCCTGAACCTCCTAAGCACACAAATTCAGTTTAGAAGTTTAGAATGGACACAAGAATTCCAGGGAGAGGGAGCAACTGATCAACAAGACTGGAGATGGGCCCCTTGTCCCCAAGGGGGTGGCCAGGGCTCTACAGGGGGAAGTCCATGGATAAAGGCTTAGGGAGAGTTACCCAGGCAAGTGCCCTGGTTACTTAAGAAACAATCTCCAGACTTCAAAGCGAGCTCTCCAGCCTTCTTGGCGCGGGGCCCCTCCATCACCGGCTTTCTTGAGGCTCTGCTTCCCTACTGGGGTCCACACCTGCAAAGTGGCCTAAGCTCAGAGCAGCAACTGCATATCCTGTTTCTTCCCGGCACTGGGCTCAAGCTAATTCACTGTTTTGTTTATTGGTTGAGCAGGAGTTGGGGGTGATGTCTGTCACATAGCCCAGAACCGGATGGCAAACCATCCTCCTGCCTCAAGTGCTAATGATTACAAGAGTTGATGTCACCCAGGCAGTTAATTCACTTTTGCTTTAGAAATTAGTGCTGATGTCTTGTTTTAGTCTTTCTCTAGTCTCATTGTTATAGCCTGCCCCCTGACCCATGCCACCCCAGTTTTGGATGGATTCGAGAAGTGTTGACGGGGAAAACTGCTTTCATTTTTTTTTAAATTGTTAGTTATTTTGTGTTTAACCTTTTAAATCTGCAGTTGCTAAACACAATGACTTCTACTGTGAAAATAGAGGGTCCTTAAAACTCTGCAAGTACGTTCTAACTTGTGTGAGGCCCTGGGTTTTATACTCAACACCATCGAAAAGCGAGGCCTTCGAATTAATCACAAATAGAATAGCATGTATGTCTACAAAGACAAACCCCCAGCCTGTGTTTTCATCCATTACTGTGATGATAATATACAATGTGTCCAAGCTACTTTATGTAAATATGTAAAGAAAATAGGAAGAGTGTGACTGGATGGTTCTGCAGGTAAAGATGCTTGCCACCAAGATTGATGACCTGAGTTTGATCCCCAGGACAGATAGGCAAGGTAAGTAGAACTAACACCTACAAGATTTTCTGCCTTCCACAGGAGAGTTGTGGCATTCTCTCTCTCTCTCTCTCTCTCTCTCTCTCTCTCTCTCTCTCTCTAAACAAACAATAAATGTATAATACTCATCAATGGCTGTGGCATACATAAACTCAAGGCAGCTGTCATCGCCTGCACAAGACCAAGCCAATCAAAATTCCACCATGGGAAGTGACTGTTGAGAACCCATCCCTAGGGAAATGGCTGTTGACAGTTGATTAGTTGATTAACTGTTGAGGATGGAGAGTCATTTTTCTTTGGGCTTGTGGCTGTTGGTAGGCTGCCTGAGCCCTAGTGAATGGTCCTACATCCATTCATGTATGGTTGGCATTTACCTAATACATGTGGTTTTTAATAATAAAAATATAAAGAAGACATAAATTTGGAGGGAGACTGGAGGGATGGACATGATCAGAATACATTGTATCCATGTATGAAGATTTAAAACAATAAAATATTGCTTAATAGGTAAAAAAAAAACTGTTTTAAATTTTGCCTGCAACGCTTGTGAGTCGTAGGGATAGGGATTGCTAAAGGATCCTGTGAATTTGTCTGTAAAAGTACAGCACTCCACATTTGCATCTTCATGTTTCTCCAGAGGAATGTGTGTTTGTAGTTTCTCATCTTTAGCTTCTTCCCTGAGACTAAAAATAAGTATTTTATGAGAAATGGCCTACTTTCTTTTGTTTGTTTGTTTACGGTAGGGTCTCATGTAGCCCAGACTGACCTACAGCTCACTATGTAGCCCAGTTTGGCTTTAAATTCCTAGTCTTGATTCTGCCTCCAAAGCATGGAGATTACAGGCCTGCACCACAAAACCCTCCTTCCCCCAGTACTCAGGATTAAACCCAGGGCCTCAAGAATGCTAAGCAAGCTCTCTACCCTCCATGGAGCTACATCCTAGGCTCTCTACTTTGTAAATGTTGGCATCTAATTCACAAACACTGCAAAACAATGTGCAGGTGAAAAACCTTGTTTGGGAAGCTGCTTCTCTGTTTTCTGGCATAGGAATACTAATGAGCCAAAATAAGGTGTGCTTCCTCTGAGTAGAAGAAATTACCTAAGTGAAGAAATGAAGACTCAAATATTGAATATGCCTTAATAAAAGGCAAGATTTGTTTTTCCTGTTCAACTTTGAGACTCTCCATCCCCCAACAGTTCATCAACTAATCAACTGTCAACAGCTACTTCCCTACGGATGGGTTCTCAACAGCCACTCTTCCCATGATGGAATTTTGATTGGCTTGATCTTGTACAGGCAACCACAGATGCTTTGAGTTTCTGTATGCCACAGCCATTGATGAGTATTTGTTTGTTTGTTTAGATAGAGACAGACAGAGACAGGCAGAGAGAAAGAGGAAATTCCAGATGATTTGGAGGGATGCAAATGCAGAATTCAGGGCTGGGCAGAAAGTTCAGTGATAATATCCTGTATGTCTAGACCCTGGGTTTGATTCCCATACTTGGGAGAACGATGAGAGAAGCAGAATAGTGTTTCCATCTTTTTAGATACAGTCATTCCAAGTGAGACATCTAAAGGCATTTGCATCAGTGTGATGTAGGAGTTTCATGTGTTTTGGCAGAATGGACTGAGATTCTTATTTAGGGGCAGGACTACGCCACTGTGCCTGAATTTATCTTATTGAGACAACGTAGAGTGACAAAAATCAAGTCTAGAAGCCAAGAGAGCCACAGAAGTGGAATGATACTCAGTTGAGACGAAAGGGTCCTTCAGTTGAGAGTGATCATGTTTGTCTCTGTGAGGTTCACAAAAGATAAAATTGTGGTTTCCACTGTAAAAATGAGTTGCATTTTCCTGAGAACTTGGGTTTATGAAACAAAAAGCTATAAAAGCTCACTACTTTCTACTACAAACTCAGTCTTAGCTGAGGTTTGACATAAAATATTGCCTTATTGTTTCTGATCAGTTCCCATTGCAACTTCCACTTTGACTTGTCACAGTTAACTCTCCATTCTGGGTCATGTTGTTGCTGTTGTTTGTTTTGTAGCGCTGGAGGTGGAATCCAGTACCTTGTACAAACAGGCTAGGCAAAACTCTACCACTGAGCTACACTCCCAGTCCCAAATTCTACATTTTCAGGTCTGTGAAAGTATGTTTTTCAGGAACTCCTAATTGTAAGTAGTATTTGATTTCTGAAGTATATTTTTGGAAGCACAGATAATTTTATCAGAGGGGAAACAAACAACAAGAGCCAACCAAAAACCTCAGGGCAGGCAAGCTGGGAAACCTTAGTGGGCACCTGGTGAATGGAGGAGAGAAAAGGGGTGACTTAGGGAACCGTGCTGCTAAAGCTGTCTATGGAGATCGATCAGACAAGAGGACAAACAGCCACAAGTGGAGGATGGGGCATGAAGGCACTATAACACAGTGTTAAGAAAAGCATGCATTGGGGCTGGAGAGATGGCTCAGTGGTTAAGAGCATTGCCTGCTCTTCCAAAGGTCCTGAGTTCAATTCCCGGCAACCACATGGTGGCTCACAACCATCTGTAATGAGGTCTGGTGCCCTCTTCTGGCCTGCAGACATACACACAGACAGAATATTGTATACACAGTAAATAAATAAATAAATAAATATTTAAAAAAAAAAAAAAGAAAAGCATGCATTAAAAAGAGATAGAAGTAAAGGAAAAGTTACACTTAAAGTGGGTAGGCTCGTGTGACCCTGCCTGGCTGTGATTCATTAGACTGCCTTCAGAAGAATAGTTTTGATATTACAGAAGCTTCAAACTATACTTCCTCTTAATGATTATATTTTCATTTATATGCAAAGATATGTAAATCCAAACTGCGTTATCAATTTCTGCAAGTCCATAATATGTTGTTAAAGGTTTTTGCTAAGGAACTGGACAGATGACTTGGCAGTTAAAACCACTGTCGAAGGAGTCCCTATCACCCTTGTTGGCACTTCAAAGCCATCTATATTGGAGCTCCAGGGGCTCTGAGGGCACCGGCACTCTTTTGGGCCACATCCATCTGCATAATTCAAATTTTAAGAAATATCAAAAAAAAAAAAAAGAGCTGGAGAGATGAATCGGTGGTTAGGAATACTGGCTGCTTTTCTAGAGGACCCAGGTTCAATTCTCAGCACCCACATCAATGGCAGCTCACAGTCTGAAACTCTAATCCTAGGGGATCAGATGTCCTTTTCTGTCTTCCATGGATACTTTATGCATGTGGTACAACTATACACACAGGTAAAACACCCATTACATATAGAATAAATAAATGCATTAAAACTATATTAAATAGATAAATAAAATATTTCTTTCGCTTTTATCTTTTTCAAAATGTCCCATACATATTATACATATTTTCTAGGTTATATCTGTATATACACTGAATGAAAGGTAAGAGGTGTCTTTTTTTTTGAGACAGGGTTTCTCTGAGCAACAACTTGGCTGTCCTCGAACTCACTTTGTAGAACAGGCTGGCCTCAAACTCACTGAGACTCACCTGCCTCTTCCTCCCAAGTATTGGGATTAAAGGCGTGAGCCACCACTACCTGGCAAGGGGTGTCTTTTTACAATTTCTAGTTTCTCCTGGGCTTGGTGGCATATACCTTCAAACGTAGAACTTAGGAGGCAGAGGCAGGAGGATTACTAAGTTCAAGGCCAGTTTGGTCTACATAGCAAGTTCCAAGATAGGCAGGGCTACATAAAAAGACTGTCTCAAAAAAATTAAAAGGAGATGTTTAGTTCTTATTATTAGCATTGTGTGTGTGTTTCAGTCTGTCTGTCTGTCTTTCTGTCTGTCTGTCTGTCTGTCTATGCCCGTTTTCTGTCTGTCTGTCTGTCTGTCTGTCTGTCTGTCTGTCTATGCCTGTGTGCCTTGTGTGTCTAAAGAAGACAGCTTTGTGGAACCGGCTCTCTACTTTCTTCTTTATGTGTGTATCAGGTGGTCAAGTTTGCACCATCAAGTGGCAAGCACCTTTACTTGCTGAGTCAGTTCACTGGCCCAAGATGTCTCTGAATATTAATTGAAAGCTAAACAAGATCAAAGCTGGGTGGGGTGGCTCACATCAATAATCTCAGCACTTGCAAAGCTAAGGAAGAACAAGTGTATGTTTGGGGGCCAAACCTGGGATACTTAAGCTCTTGACTAAAAACACACACACACACACACACACAAATCCCTTTAGAATAAAAGCAAACGACCAAAAAGCTGACAAAGAGCAATTGTTCAAAGTTATCAATATAATAAAATTAAATTTAAAAACTTGTCAAAGTCATAGATATTTTTAAGAAGTTTTATTTGCACTAAAGAGCAAATTTTGACGGAATGCTAGTCCTCAAGCTGTTCTGCCCCCCACTTCCAAATGAGTAGTTTCTCTTCTTGTCCTTTTAGTTGGTTTTCTCTTGCTTCATGGCAGTTTACCTTCATCTAACACACAGACATATTATTTGTTCGTAAATTCCAAGGTGATGTTCCAAACTTGTTCTGATTTTTTTTCACTATCAATTCCTAATTAAGTGTGTCAAAACAAAACATACTCAGAGTCCACCAGCTGTCTCCCATTCAAAATGACTGTGCCCTATCTGAATTTCCTCGTGACAACCAAACAGCACATTGATGATAATATTTTTAAACGGTTCCCCCCCCCCCGCACGTCTTTTCCTGCTTTAAAATGGTAATTATGGTGGCTTAGCGGTAGCTTCCATCTATCACCCTTCTGCTTATTAAGGAAATTTTAGAAACAACATAACTAAGTAGTAAAGAAGAGGGGCTTAGGGGAGAATACTAAGCGGTAGCCTCAATGGGGCATTCCCGGGCTAAATGTCCAGGCTCACCACAGCGGTAGCAGTTGACTTCGTTTGCCTTGCTGCAGTTCACCGCCATGTGGCCATTCTCACCACATCTGTAGCACTTGATTTGGGTGCAGTCTTTTTGGATGTGCCCAAGTTCGCCGCAATTGTAGCATTTTTGCTCTTCCTGCCGGTCGCACTCACGAGCCAAATGACCAGGTCGGCTGCAGATGTAACAGCACTGCTCCCTCTCTCGTTTCGGCTGGGTACAGTCTTTAGCGATGTGACCTCTTTTCCCGCAGTTGTAGCAGGAGTCCTGGAGAAGAACACAGTCCTTAGCGTAATGTCCAGTTTCGCCACAGCGAAAGCAGATGTCGGACTGGCTGGCGGAGCTACATTGAGGACCTTTGCCACGACTTCTTGGTGTTCGCCCTCGAGTTCCACCCTTAGGACAATCCCGGGCCCAGTGGCCAGGGCGTCCACACTTGAAGCAGCTTTTACTGCTCATGGCTACGGTGAGATCTTCCGGTGAGCAGGCCCTCACACCGCCGCCACGGAGCCCCGAGACTGCCCTCCTAGATGTCTTCCATGGAAATGGCGGGCTTTCCTAGTTGGCTTCTATGACGTTGCATGAGCTTTGCACACGACTTCAATGGCCTGGCGTCAGAGGCATTTTGGTGTCTGTGCGTGCGTGCATGTGTGTGTGTGTGTGTGTGTGTGTGCGTGTGTGTGTGTGTGTGTGTGTTTACTTTTATTTTAATTTAGTTTAGTTTGGTTTAGTTTTAGTTTTCCCAGACATCCTAACATCATCTCATCACCTACTCCAGTTTGGTCTTAAACTCAAGATCCTTTTGCCTTGGCCTCAGGAGCACTGGGACTTTAGATAAATACCACTGACTACATGGCCCTAACCTTTTTTGTTGCTGGTGATGGTTTTTAACACTTGTGTTGTTAAATTTGAGTCTGAATCCCTTTCTGTTCAGAAATTCTGATCTGTAGAATGTTTCATAATTTAGTTATTCTCTCTTTATGTGATGGTACAGGCCTGTGATCCCAGGCTCAGGAGGTCTGCACAACATTGTGAGTTCTACACCAGCCTTGGGTACATAAGAAAACTTGATTACTTACTGGATCACAGAGAAAGTTATCTCCTTACATCCTGTGTTATTTTAATTAATTAATTATTTCGAGGCAGTGTCTTGCTGTGTAGCTCTGGATTACCTGGAACTCACTATTTTCCACAAACAGGCCTCAAAATTGGTGGAACCCTCCTGCCTTAGCCTCCTGAGTACTGTGTTTACTCATGTATGCTATATCCAGCTTCGATCACTAGTGTGTGTTTTTAAATAAGTTATGTTTATAAAAATAGTAGGTCCACTTGCCTTGCATATACAGATCTTATATTCCATCTCCAGTGCTGATAACAACAAATCAGAGAGATAGGTATTTTTCACTTGTTTATTTGGTTTTATTTTTCAAGACAGGGTTTCTCTGTGTAGCCCTGGTCATCCTGAAACTAACTCTGTAGAGCAGCTTGGCCTCAGACTCACAGAGATCCTCTTGCCTCTGCCTCCCGAGTGCTGGGATTAAAAACCTACAGTGAAATTTGCTCACAATTTAGCACGTTTTATGTTTTGATGGTGCAAACTTAACTTTCCATTTGGTAGGAATGGGGGGCAGTTTCAAGTAGCCCAGCTTGACTTGAGATAACTCAGGATAAATTTCTGATCCACCCGCCTATACCTACAAAGTACTAGGATTATACAAGTGGGCTGCCATTGCTGATTTAATCTTAACTTTTACCATAAAAACACTATTTATATTATTAAAGAACAAAATTGAAGCATTCAATATAAAAACAATGCTATTGCTTGGAAAATAAAAGCAATTAAGAGGAGTTGAGTATACAGCTGACCTGTATAGCACTTTCTTAGGCCATGGGTCTGATCCCAACCAGAACAAAATGTTTATAAATGCATTCAACTATTGGATTTATTTTCACATAGATGTTTTCCAAATTGTTTATATGTTGTACATGTCAACAAATACAGAATTGTTAGGGCTAAGAATTGTTAGCTGTCTTTTTTCTTTCTTTCTTTTCTTTTCTTTTTTTTTTTTTTCGAGACAGGGTTTTTCTGTGGCTTTGGAGCCTGTCCTGGCACTAGCTCTTATAGACCAGACTGGTCTCGAACTCACAGAGATCTGCCTGCCTCTGCCTCCCAAGTGCTGGGATTAAAGGCGTGTGCCACCACCACCCGGCGAATATAGCTGTGGCTGTCTTATTTTTCTCTTTTATTGTTTGTTTTTGTGAAGGGTCTCGTGTAGTTGAAGGTGGCCTTCAACTTTATCCTCCTGTTGGTGCCTCCCAGTGCTGGGATTATAGGCATGTGATACCACACTCACTTTTACTTTTAATGTGTGTGTGTGTGTGTGTGTGTGTGTGTGTGTGTGAGAGAGAGAGAGAGAGAGAGAGAGAAGAGAGAGAGAGAGAGAGAGAGAGAGAGAGAGAGAGAGAGAGAGATATGCAGGTGGTCTAACGTGGGCTCTCACACATGTTAGGGAAAGCACTCTACCACTGGGCTATATCCAGCCCTAATGGTCTCTCTCTTCTTTGGTGTTTTACTAGATTGTGTGGCTAGAGCTAGTTTCTTTTTTTTTTTTTTTAAATATTTATTTATTTATTCTGTCTGTGGTGCAGGCCAGAAGAGGGCACCAGACCTCATTACAGATAGTTGTGAGCCACCATGTGGTTGCTGGGAATTGAACTCAGGACCTTTGGAAGAGCAGGCAATGCTCTTAACCTCTGAGCCATCTCTCCAGCCCTAGAGCTAGTTTCAAATGATATTTCTGCCCCAGCTTCTCCAATAGCTAAACTACAAGCTCATGCCACTCTGCCCTCTTGACCTTCTTTATTTTATGGGTAGATGTATAAATGCATGCATGCATGTATGTGTGAGAAATAATATCTGATCGGTCATTTTCAAAGAAAACATGCTAAGTGAGTCAGTTTAGGTAGAACTAGGGAGGAACAGGAAACACTGGGCCTCTAGGAGTTGGAACCTGCTAAACTAGCTACACTCCCCCAATTTCTACCAGTCTAGCACTCTCTCCCCAGCTAAAAGTTTAAAATAGAAATTGCTAACAGTCAAGTTTACCTGCAAGGTCATACAACTGATAAGTTTAAAATAACTCGACTGTAAATCAGAGATGAACATATTCATGTTTTTTGTTGAGAAAAAGACAAATGTAAGTGATGGGCAGTGGTAGCCCAGCCTTTAGTCCCAGCACTTAGGAGGCAGAGACAGAGGGATTTCTGTGAGTTTGAGGTGGGCCTGGGCTACAGCTGTTCCAGGACAGCCAGAGATACACACAGAGAAATTCTGTCTTGAAAAACCAAAAAGAGGGCGGGAGAGATGGCTCAGAGGTTAAGAGCACTGACTGCTCTTCAAGAGGTCCTGAATTCAATTCCCAGCAACCACACGGTGGCTCGCAACCATCTGTAATGAGATCTGGTACCCTCTTCTGGTCTGCAGCATATATGTAGGGAAAATGCTGTATACATAATTAATAAATAAATCTTCAAAAAAAAGAAAAAGAAAAACCAAAAAGAGAGAAAATGAAGAAGGGGCTTGCTACACTATGGTTATAAAAATTGTTCTCCCTGGAAACAACCTAGGTTCCCCTCAATAGAAGAATGGATAAAGAAGGTGTGGCACATATACACTTTAGAGTTCTACTCAGTGGTAAAAAACAATAACATCTTGAATGTTGCATACAAATGGATGGAAATAGAAAACACTATATTGAGTGAGATAACCCAGACCCAAAAAGATGAAAATGGTATGTACTCACTCATAAGTGGATTCTAGTCATAAATAAAGGACATTGAGCTCCTAGAGAAGCTAAATAAGAAGGAAAACCCAAAGAAAAATATATAGGCATCCTCCTGAATATTAACCTTCATCAGGCGATGAAAGGAGACAAAGACAGAAACAAACATTGGAGCACTGGACAGAAATCTCAAGGTCCAAATGAGGAGTAGAAGGAGGGAGAACATGAGCAAGGAAGTCAGGACCGCGAGGGGTGCGTCCACCCACTGAGACAGTGGGACTGATCTAATGGGAGCTCACCAAGGCCAGTTGGACTGGGACTGATGGAGCACGTAATCAAACCAGACTCTCTGAACGTGTCAGACAAGGAGGGCTGACTGAGAAGCCAAGGACAATGGCACTGGGTTTTGATTCTACTGCATGGACTGGCTTTGTGGGAGCCTAGTCTGTTTGAATGCTCACCTTTCTGGACCTGGGGGCAGAGGGGCGGACCTTGGACATCCCATAGGGTAGGGAACCCTGACTGCTCTTTGAACTGGAGATGGAGGGGGAGGGAGGGTGGGGGGAGGGAGGAAAATGGGAAGAGGGGAGGAGATGGAAATTTGTAATAAAAAAATATAAAACAAAAATAAAAATTGTTCTCTGCACTCAATCAGCATGCTCAAATGGCTACAGATTTCTGATGATTAGCAAGCATTTATCCTTTTAATTTGGTTATTGTCTCCTTTCCAAGGAACTTACTATGGCACTTGAAACACTTAATTTACCATTAAACTATTTGCTATAAAAAGACAGACAGAAAGGAAGGAAGGAAGGAAGGCAAGCCAAAAGAAAAAGAAGAGTATGCCTGTAATCCAACACTGGCAAAGGGTGGGGACTAAGATGAGAAGATTCCTGCAGACTCACTAGATAGGCAGCCTAGGGGAATCAATAAGTTTTAGGTTACTAAGTGACCCTATCTGAAAAAATAGTGGAGAGCTTAATAGGAAGATACTTAAAGTCAAAGTCTGGCCTACACACACACACAAACCTTTGCATACACACATGCATGTCCCACCCCACATGTACACCTGTAAAGACATAAATACACACAAATTATATTTTAAATACATTTGCAGATGCTGGCGATAGAACACTGGTTTAGTGTACATAAGGCCCTGTGTTTGATCCCAACCAGAGAAAAAGGAAGGAGTAATGTTAAAAGTATTTGCTAAAAACCTTATAAAATGTTGAAACAAAACCTTCATGTTTTCTCATCCAAGACCTGCTGCAATTTTAATGAATGTGCTTCTATCTGTACATGGTACAATTTGTCTGAAGTACAGATATTAATTAGTCACAAATGTTGAAAATCTACAGATGTCATATCTGAAAACAAACTTTTTTCTTTTCCTTTTCTTTTTTTTGGGGGGGGGTGAGGTGGGGACAGGATCTTATTATGTAGCCTCAACTGGCCTCGATGTAGACCAGGCTAACATGTAACCCACAGAGCTTCATCTGCCTCTGCTCCTGAGTGCTGGTATTAAAGGCATATGCCATTAGGCATGGCTTCTTTTTTCTTTTTGAAACAGGGTTCCGCTGGGCAGTGGTGGAGCAGGCCTTTAATCCCAGCACTCAGGAAGCAGAGGCAGGTGGATCTCTGTGAGTTCGACAGGTTCTAAAACTACAGTGAAACCCTGTCTCGAAAAACCAAAAAAAAGAAAAAAAAAGAAAAAAGAAGAAGAAAGAAAGAAACAGGGTTTTATTTTGTAGCTTAAGCTGGCATGAAATTTGTTATGTAGCCTACGCTGACTTAAAATCAATGATCCTTTGGTCTCATTTCCCAAGTGCTGGGATTATGGGGTCTCAAACACGCTAGATTGGCACTCTACTACTGATGTTCAGATTTATATCTTCAGCCTTAAAGCTGTCTTTTGTATATTTGTGGATGTACAAATCTATCTATCTATCTATCTATCTATCTATCTATCTATCTGTCTGTCTGTCTCAGGGTCTTACATCTATCTATCTGTCTGTCTGTCTGTCTGTCTGTCTCAGGGTCTTACACATCCCAGGCTGGCCTTGAACTTTCTATGCAGCTGAAGAATACCTTGAAATTCTGATAATTTTGCCTCTACTTTCTGAGTGCCAGCCTTATAGGTATGTGCAACACTACGGGTTGAAATAATGCTGAGGACGTATTGGCTTTGGGGGAGCCTAGGCAGTTTGGATGCTCACCTTACTAGACCTGGATGGAGGAGGGTGGTCCTTGGACTTCCCTCAGGGCAGAGAACCCTGATTGCTCTTTGGGCTGACAAGGGAGGGGGACTTGATTGGGGGAGGGGGAGGGAAAGGGGAGACGGCGGTGGGGAAGAGACAGAAATCTTTAATAAATAAATAAAAAGCAAATATAAATAAATAAATAAATAAATAAATAAATAAACAAAAGCAAAAAATTAAAAAGAAATAATGCTGAGGATCTGAAGTCAGGGCTTTGCCCAGGCTAGGCAAACAGTCTACCAACTAAGCTACATCCTCAGTCCTAAATACAGTCTTGGAATCCCTTATGATTAGAAATCTCAGAGAAATTAAATTACAGAAAAGAAATATTTTGGCACTTTAGAGAAGATTTCTAACATTTCTAATTATGTTTATAATTTGTCAGATGTAAAAATGTGTTGTTTTACACATGGGCATAGGAGACTACTTCCAATGTATAACCCCAGTAGCACAAACATTAAGGGCCTCATTGAATAAATGGGACCTCCTGAGACTGAGAAGCTTCTGTAAAGCAAAGGACACTGTCACTAAGACAGAAAGGCAACCCACTGACTGGGAGAAGATCTTCACCAACCCCGCAACAGACAAAGGTCTGATCTCCAAAATATATAAAGAACTCAAGAAACTAGACCGTAAAAGGCTAATCAACCCAATTAAAAAATGGGGCACTGAGCTGAACAGAGATCTCTCAACAGAAGAAGTTCAAATGGCCAAAAGACACTTAAGGTCATGCTCAACTTCCTTAGCGATCAGGGAAATGCAAATCAAGACAACTTTAAGATACCATCTTACACCTGTCAAAATGGCTAAAATCAAAAACACCAATGATAGCCTTTGCTGGACAGGTTGTGGAGAAAGGGGTACACTCATCCATTGCTGGTGGGAATGCAAACTTATGCAACCACTCTGAAAAGCAGTGTGGAGGTTTCTCAGGAAATTCGGGATCAACCTACCCCTGGACCCAGCAATACCACTCTTGGGAATATACCCAAGAGATGCCCTATCATACAACAAAAGTATATGCGCAACTATGTTCATAGCAGCATTGTTTGTAATTGCCAGAACCTGGAAACAACCTAGATGCCCTTCAATGGAAGAATGGATGAAGAAAGTATGGAATCTATACATATTAGAGTACTACTCAGCAATAAAAAACAAGGACTTCTTGAAGTTTGCAGGCAAATGGATGGAAATAGAAAACACTATCCTGAATGAGGTAAGCCAGACCCAAAAAGAGGAACATGGGATGTACTCACTCATATTTGGTTTCTAGCCATAAATAAAGGACATTGAGCCTATAATTCGTGATCTTAGAGAAGCTAAATAAAAAGGAGAACCCAAAGAAAAACATATAGGCATCCTCCTGAATATTAACCTTCATTAGGCGATGAAAGGAGACAGAGACAGAGACCCACTTTGGAGCACCGGACTGAAATCTCAAGGTCCAAAGGGGGGGACTTGATCGGGGGAGGGGGACTTGATGGGGAAGGGAAATTGGAGGCAGTGGCGGGGAGGAGGCAGAAATCTTTAATAAATAAATAAATTTAATAATTAAAAAAATAAAGAAAAAAAAGAACTCTAGGCATAAACTCAGGGCAAAAACCATGGGCAGGACTTCATGGCATGGACTCAGGGCAGGAATTCAGGGCAAGGACTCAGGGCAGGGACTCAGGTCAAGAAGTGAAGCAGAGGCCATGAAGAGATGTTGTGTACTGGATTGCTCCCTGTAGTTTGATCAGCTTGATCTTTTATATTTCCCAGCATCATCAACCCAGGTGTATCACCAATCACACTGAACTGGAAATCCCAAATGTCAATCATTAAGCATTAAAATAAAATGTTTGGTAGACTTGCAAAAAAAAATGTGTTGTTTTAGGGCTGGAGAGATGGCTCAGCAGTTAAGAGCACTGGCTACTCTTCCACAGGTCCTTGGTTCAATTCTAGGCATCCACATGGCAGCTAACAGGTGTCTGTAACTCCAATTCCAGGGCTTCTGACACCCTCACACAGATATACATGCAAAAAAAATCAATGAACATTAAATAAATTATTTTTTAAAAGTTGTTTTCCCTAATGGTAATCTAGAGGAATGCTCTTAAATGTAATATTCAGACAGAAAAATATTAGTCTGAGCTTTGTAACTGCAGTCTGTCTCAATTCTTTACAGCCTAATCGAGTACAACTTTTGCTCTGAGTTACTAACACTTTCACCGTGGACTCCAGGTAAATTTAGCTTAAAGGCCTCTTCTATTGTTCAGATTTGACTAAAAAGTGCTTTTCCATCACACTCCTCTCCTCTCAGAGAAAAAGCTCTTTCAGAAATGAAAGAGGGAATTGTCAAAGTTGAAATGTCTTAAAAGCAGCGACTAGAGCTGAAGCCATCATACCAACTCTTTTGCATATTACCTATCTGTCCACTAGGTGACGCAATATATCTTATTGTTCGACCTTCTACTCTGTTCTGTTCATGGTATTTGTTTCAGGTACCAGCCTGCTGCTGTCCATCTGTCCCCCCTATCCG
The DNA here is from genome assembly GCF_014885135.2 of Alexandromys fortis. Lineage (NCBI taxonomy): Eukaryota > Metazoa > Chordata > Mammalia > Rodentia > Cricetidae > Alexandromys > Alexandromys fortis. The sequence goes on along the minus strand of NW_026068155.1, from coordinate 299,144 downwards.
CAGTCTCTCTCCTCTCCCTCTCTCTTTTTACTTGTATGTTTGTGGTGCTCTCTGTGAAAATCCACATGCTGATGAAGTGCTAGATAGACAGGTGCCAGTCAGATTAGTTTTCCTAATCTTTCATGATTCAGAAATTAATAAGAAAGGGGGCGTAATATTAAGGAGACCCTTAAAAACTAAGATTTCCAACAAGAAACAGCATGCTGGGAGTGAGAAGAGCCTGCCCCAAGTGCCCTGGTTCCAGGGATTAGAAAAGATTTATCTCCCAGTTTCTGTAACTTGGGCCTACAACCAAATCTACATACATATTTTTCTTTTTTGAAAAGTGAGGGCTTTTGTATTTGTTTTGTTTGCTCTCCAGGATCTTTTCTGGCCCAGAATTTGCTGTGTAGGTAAGGTTGAACTCTCGTCTTTCTACTCCTCTTCAATGCTGGAATAACAGGCATTCATCATCATGGCCAGCCTTTTTTTTCTTTCTTTCTTTTTTTTTTTTTTTTTTTTTAAACAACTGGAATATTAGGCACAACAGGAAACACTCAGGGGCTTAGTTAGTAGAGCTCCAGAGAGGCAGAGAAGGCTTGGGGGGTAGGTCAGGAAGGGAACACGTCGAGAGACTTGTTAATGGAACGGTACATTTAGAAGAACGAGGAAAAGTATTGACAGAAGAGCGAGCTGAGGAAGGGGTGGGTGGTGGACGCCGGGTGGGAGCAGAGAGATGGGAAAAGCAGGGTGGGCTAAGGCCCTGGGTCCGGGGCAAGGAGTGAAGGCTCTGTGGGCTGCTGTAGGTTTTAGAGGGGCGCTCTGAGGCGGAGGGGGGGCAGGGGGGACCGGGGGTGGGGGGGGGACATGGAGCGGGGCGCATGCGTCGGAACGCTCTGCTGCGCTCCCGGAGAGGCTGTGGATTTGTGGCATCACCGCAGAGGCTGCGAGTACAGCAGGTTTCGTACCTGGCGCTCACCGCCGTTAATTCAAGGTTGCTGTCACCTAGGCACGTCTCTCTGTCCCGCCGCTCCCTCCACGCTCTCCGCACTGCCAGAATAAGGATTTTTGCTACTACGACACTCGCTTCAGCAAGAGGTAAAGGAACGACGAAGGGCAAAAATATAACATGGAGGGAGGCAGAGGGAACGTGGGTCAGGAAGATCCTTAATTTGTGCACTCTTCCCTTTTACGGCAGGGAAAAATGGAGGCCAATAGAGCCCCAGTCCTCCAAAAGGATGTTGACCATTTACTTAATATTATGAAAAAGATTTTTTAGACAACCTTCTAAGCACGTTTGGGGCACCTGAGCATCACTGCTTCCCTTGACATCCTATTGAAAACAAAACTTTCGAGTTCTTTATTTGTTACGAGTATATCAAAAGGATGAGGCTTTATCTGTTTGTTTAATTGGTTGATTTTTGGTCGTTGTACCCCCCCCCCTCCGCCCGTGTGTGTGCGTCTGTGTATGTGTGTGTGCGCGCGCGCTCTCGTATTGAGGCTGAGGGATGCGGGTTTCGAACTCTCAGCCATCATACTAAAACTGGGATTAAAGGCGTAAATTGCCACGCCCGGCTGATTCAGTGGTTTAGCACACGACGTGTCCTTGCTTTTTTTTAGGTTGGAGGGTTTTTACTATATTAAGGGAACCCGCGGACTCCATAACCTCTCCCTTAAGATGCTGGCGGATTGCATCTAGATTTGGGATGCGCCATATCACCTACGATGCCTTTTTTCCCCATATGCAATTTAGCTGGTTTATCACAGTTAACCATGCTAGGTTATGTCGTTAATGATACCCTTAGACACCAGGGCACAACATTGGGGAGAAACGCGTGCAGATGCAGCGGTCATATAAATATAGTCATTCACAGACACAGGGAGGGGTAATAGACTAGCAAAGACAGGCACGCTTGGCGTGGACTTTTAGATCCCAAGTGAGGAATCGTAGCACCAAGAGGTGGCGCTCAAGTACTTTTGAGAAAAATCTGACATAAAGGGAGGGGCTCCACTGGCACGGGCGACCGTGTAGCGTTCGGTAAGGGTGGGGTAGAGAGGCGGGGTGTAACCACGCATGCTCATTGCAAGCAAACGAGTCTACGCGGGAATCAAAGTGCGCGTGCGTAAGGGAGCACGCTGACCGTTTTGAGTTCATAGCAGGGATGGAGAAGTGCGCTTGCGTGTTGCCAATGGCTTGGCTGGGAGGGCGGGAGGCGCGCGCAACGTTCTGGTAATTATGATTGCGAAATACCGAGTGGCTCGGTAAGTTGTCCTTCGTCCAAATCGCCATTTTAGGCTAGGAGAGGCAGATCTAGTTTTCTGCTTGTTGAAGGGATCAGTCGGAGTTGGAGGCTACGGCCAAACCCAATGAAAATCATTCAAGTCTCTCCCTGGTCAGTCTAATAATGAGAATTTTAAAATGCAGAGTAGTGAGGCTGTAAAATGTTGCTGCCGCAGCATGTTGCGCTTAACTATCCACCCACGTCCAGACAAAGCCTATTCGAAAGAATCCTGAATCATCCTGGCCGATCTTGGTCCTCGGATTTATCCCACCAGAGTAGCCGAACGCAGTGACTACGATGTCTGCCCAAAGCGCGGGCAGCTTTCTCCCCTACAGAGTATACACAGGAGGATTTGGCTAGTTCTAAACGCAATAACTTTGAAACCTAAGATCTGGGCAAACGATCATCTGAAACTTACTGACATGCAGACACAAAGTAAAAGCAATGGAAATATGAAAGAATCCCGAGCTCAGGCCCGCCCTTTTCTCTCCCTATCTATCTATCTATCTATCTATCTATCTATCCATCCATCCATCCATCCTATCTATATTCCTAATGTAGAACTTTCTGCATGGTTTGATCTGAGGTAAAGTTGGGAAATTGGAGGTTGGTTGTTTCATTTTGTTTGTCTGCTGACCTTTTGTGCCTCTGGGGATTGCTAGTGAAAATATAGTTAATTTCTAAAACTGATCTTTTAGCTTTCAGATATAGGAAAGGGTACAGAGTTTTAGAATGAAATTTCTGTTAATCCTCCCAATCTTTTGCTGTTCCTATTTCAATCTCTGGGCCTATATCTAATATGTACAGGTCTATAGTACTTACTAGCACAAGTTACCAGTCTAAAGGTTTTATATAATGCTATGGGATAGCTATAGTATTACTCATTTTATTACAGTTGAGAACTTTGAGGAACACAGATTAATTTGACTAAGCTTTTATAGGTAATTGAATGGTCCAGCCTGGGTACTTCTCCACGATTTATTGTTGCATAATCCTGTGCATTCCTTAAGCATTCCTTATCCCTTAGAACGAAGGACATGTTTAAGGGAATTATTTCAATTTTTGTCTGAAATCATAAACCTTAAACAAATCAATAAGAGAGGAAACTGTTTACTGTTTTTACCTCAGTGCATAGTAAGTATTTGCTTAAAAGAATGAAAGAACAGTGAATTTTTGATTTGGCACCTCTGGGCGTGGCGTGGCTCTCTATGTACAGTTGTCTTTTGTATTTGTCGTTCTGCAGAGGCCATAAAATGGCCGACTGCAGCACGCTGGACACACCCTTGTTTTTGCTTGATTTATTATTTGTTCCAAGGGTTTAAGGCGACCAGACTTGGCTGCATATTTTTAAAAGACATTTTATTGCTAATTTGTGTTGGCTCTAATGTCTAATAGTGTAGATTAACTTTTGCTGGTAATATAAAAAAGTACAAGTTAAAATTGTTAGAATAGGTCCACGTATATGGAATTGTTATATCAAATAGTATGATCATTTTAACACTTGGTCAAATAAAATTTGCCAAATTCTTCCCCAAAAGGTTGTGCCATTTTTTTTTAACTCAGAAGTACTGTGTTGTGTATTTAGATAAATTGTTTAAAAAACAGCATCTTATTTCCTTTTTCTTAGGTTAATTTTTTCTTTGCATGTTTCTCAGTTTTATTTTTAATCGTGTGATATTTTATATCTTAATATCTGTTGAAATTTTAACCTTTATTGCGCATTGCCTATTAGTGTTGTTACTCCGGTTTTTATAACCCCAGTATTTGGGAGAACGAGGCAGGAGGATTGCTATAAGTGCTGCATAGCAAACCCTGTCTCATAAAACAATAACAAAAATCCATTAAAGGACACAGAAAAATTACATCTTGGTAAAACCATCTGAACCAAGGGACTTTTTTTTTTGTATGTTTCAGAATAACAATTTTAGTAAAACATAAGATTTGCTGTACCAGACAAGTCATACAAAGTTATCACCCCCCAAAAAATTTGTTTTTTGAAGCGAGTAATCTACATTTCATAGTAAGGGCTGTGGGGTTTATTTTCTGGTCTGGGATCAGTCTGTTTGGTTACCGACAGCGTCTAACTACTTAAGAGAATATTTTAAAGAACTGGTTACATGTTTTTAAAACATGTAAGTAAAGCACCATAAAGAAGAGCAGAAAACACCTCATCCCTGTCGTTCATCCTGACAATTAACTTTATTATTCTTAAACCACGATAGGGGAAATAATGAAAAACAGGGCTACTGCTGTAAAAGTTGTGCAAAAGCCTAAATGATGCTGCATTTTTTTTGCTGATGGATCCTCTGGATTAGGAGCATATTTTAAAAAGCCCTGTACAACTGGGTGTGCAGTACTGGTTACAGCGTGTCTTTCAAAGTGAAAACATTTTCTCAATTTGTCTACATTAAAATACACAACTTGGTCATGAAATACACTTAAGACGCTGCCAATTCTGGATATTTCAGGTTTAAACTCCCTTCCCCAAAAAGGGAATTCTGATGGTCAGCAGTGACCACGTGAAAGTAACTCTTTGTTCTCGGGCATTGTCCGTCTCTTCCCCCCTCCCGCCCCACTCCGCGTAAGGTTATGCCGCTGGGACTGCTGGAGCCTTGGCTGACTTCCAGTTCCTTACGTAGGCGAGAAGGATGTGAATGCTAGATAGACTCACATCACCTCCTAAATATTTTTCTCATATAATTCTGGTTTAAAGCCGGAAAGTTGTTCAGCCAGCAACCTCAGGCTTTCCCTAAAGATCCCCAGTGGAGTGCTTAACCATCTTGCTGGCTTTTCCCTCGTACGCGTGGAAGGCTCAGCATCCATTTCCGGGTGACATCGTGTCTACTGCTGCAGGCACCACAGCCCCTTGGGAAATGTAGGCTCAGATCGTGCACAGCATGAGCCTACTCCACCCACCCCACTCCCGGCGCCCCCCCACCCCCCGTCCTAAGGAAGCATCTTTTCCCGCGCGTCGCGCGCGATGCGCGGGTGGCAGAAACGGAAGTTACGTGCTACGTGCCCCGGTGAGTGGGGAACGGGGCGGGGGATAACTGGAGCACAGGCGTCTGCTGCACTCCCTGCAGCGCTTCCTGCTGTGCCTTTGCCAGATGGTGGGATTTCCGGATAAATTTTTACAGTGGTAATCTCTCCTCAAAGAGATTCCCACTGTTGCACAGTTTTGAAAAAAGGAGTGAAAATGTTTCATTATGTTTTTTAATGTGCAAGTGAATCAGATGTTCTCAGACGTGGGGAAGATTGTTCTTTGATACCGGAAACCGGTTACTCCTGGTACATACGCTTTGGGTTTTTTTTTTTTTTTTTTTTTTTTTTTTTTTTTTTTTTTTTTTTNTTTTTTTTTTTGAAACAAGGTTTCTCTGAAGCTTTGGTGCCTGTCCCGGAACTAGCTCTTGCTTAAGGTTTATTAGATAATACAAATACAGTGGTCTAACATCTCTCTCTCTCTCTCTCTCTCTCTCTCTCTCTCTCTCTCTCTCCTTCCGCCCCTCCCTCTCTCTGCCCTCTCCTCGGTTTTTTTGAGACTGCCCTACCTACCCTGTAGACCAGGATGGCATCGAACTCTCACAGAGAGTCTCTGACTCCCAAGTGCTGGGATTAAAGACATGTGCCACCACCGCGTGGCAGTCTTAACATTTCGATCCCATATTCATGTCTCATCTATTTTGCATTTAATAGTCTTATTTTTTATCTTTGTGTGTGTGTGAGGGGAGATATCTCATGTAGTTTAAGATCCTCCTGCCTCCAGTACCCCAGTGCTGGGATTGTGGGTGACATTGCTAAGTCTTGTTTTTAGTTATCATTTATATTTTTTTCCTTATTTTTGAAGCAGTCTCACAGATGTGGCTCAGGCTAGTCTGGTGCTCCCTGTATAATGCATGCTGGCTGCCAGTATATGGAGATCGTCCTTCCCAAGACTCCCAAGTACCAGGATTATAGCCCTGACAAACGGAACTTTTTTATTATTATCAGAATAGATTGTGGATTTGGGGGTTTAAAGGAGCCAAGTAGGCTTAATTGCTTTCGACTGCTTAGTTACTCTGACTTTACCCTAGTTAGTTGTAACATCTTATTTTTCAGCATTTTTCTAGCTGTAGATAGTATTAAATAAGGCTAGGATGTGGTAAGTTGGAAGGACTATGGTTGAAAACATCCTTTTTGGAACACTGTGTTTCCACCTCATGCCAGCATCTGCTTCTCCGATCTAACTCGGATCAGAAATTAAGGAAAATGCTAATTATGAAAAAGCCAAACAGTTTTTAAAAGTATTTAACCCTTGATTTGTGCAACTGGTTTTTCTCCTGCAGTTGTTAACCCTCAGCAGCCTGGAGAAGCCCACCCTGGGAAGAAATTTTACATCAGCCATTATAGTATTAAGTCTTACAGCACCTATCAGATTGTGTTCTGACAGTTTCCTATGTTCTAAACTGTAGGATCCATGAGGCCAGGGCAGATTTCATTTCCAAAGCTCATTCTGGCATATTAGTAGGCCTCAGTAATATTTATTGGATGAATAAATGAATTAGTCATCGACAAACTTTTGTGTGCCTGCTAAAGTGATCTCTACAGGTTCTTGACTGTCAAGTGCTTCTTCAAAATGATGAGGCACGTTTTCTAGTCATTTATTTTCTCCGGGATTTTTGCGTTTGGATTTGAGGCCTTGGTATTTACACGTTTCTGCTGTTGGTATTGCTGACATTTACTTCCTTGGTGGGGCCTGGGTGCTATTTGTTAGAGCTGAGCCGCATCCTAATGGCCCAGTGTTTGCCTGATGCTCTTTTTTTGTTTTCACTCCTTTCTACCCCTCCCTCACACACAAGGCACCTTCAGCACTACAGGAGTCATGTAGTATAAAGTCATGTAGCCCCAGGATCCCATGTAAATACGTTTCTGTTGGAAATGAGCCATGTTCACTTCAAAACACTTTTACCTCCAGATACTCTGGCAAAACCTTTACCCCACTTCATGCACCTAGGATCCGTTTAGCATTTTAGAAACTCATTTAGCAGCCTATGGTAGGCACAGCATTTGAAAGTTTAGGCAGGAGGATCGCAAATGAGTTTGAAGGTAATGTGGGATACATACAGGATAGCCCCTCTATCCTTCCTTTACCCCCCCCCAAAGGTTGGTATTACTTTTGGCAACTCTTGTTTTATCAGATATGCTAGAAGCTTTTAAGTTTTTAGGGTCTTATAGTTACTAATTGTCTTTCAGGATCTATTTTTGAGCATTAACTCTAGACAATCATTTTTCTTTTTGTGTTCTTCCAGGAAGAATAGTTTATTGAGTGCACTGCAAGAGGATGGCCTGCTTCCCCTTTAAAAAATACCCGTAATAATGACTTGAAGGATATGGACATGGCAAATCTAGATGCCTTGCCACTTGCATCCTTGCCCACACCATGAATATTTGCAGTGAGACTGCAGAGCTTTGGATTGAGGCAGAGAAGTAGGCTGAGGCAAATATTTAGACTTTGGTCCCTATGCTTGGTTTTGTGTATTTTTGGCGATGCCGGGATCTGGAACATGCTAGAACCCTGTATATGCTAGATATGCTAGCTAAGTGCTGTCCCAGTGAATTACAACAGTATCTTCTGTTTGGGGTAGGCACTAAACTTGTGCTTTGTTTTGTTTAGGTCTGATTTCTTAGAACCCTAGCTATCTGGCATATGTACCTGAGGATGACTGAATTTATACGAGGCCTCTGCGTGAGTGCTGGGATTACAGGTTTGTGTCACCGTTCCTGTTTTGTTTTTGTTCAAGGCTAGTAATGCAACCTAGTGCTTCCTGCGTGTCAAATGAATACTTTACCGACTCATCTATATTATCACCACCACCAACCCCAGCCCTGACTTTTAAAAAAAAGAACTCACTTTTTTGAGATAGTGTCTCATGTAGACCAGTCTGGCCTCAAACTTCTCATCTCCTGTCTCAGTCTCCAAAGTGCTAGGATTGTAGGTATGTGCTATTTGACCTGGCAATTAATAGTGTTACTTTTGTTTTTTAGCCTTTATTTTTGTGAATATGCATGTTTTGCCTGCAGGTTCATGCAGTTCCCTCAGAATGGTGTTCTCTAGTCCCCCAGAAGAACATACTCTGTTGCTTGGAACTGGAGTTATACTGGGTTGAGAACCACCAGTTTGGGTACTGGGAAGAGCAGCCGATGCTCTTAACTGCCAGAGCCATCTCTCTAGTCCCTCAATTTTTTTAAAAAATATTTTATTTATTGATTTGTTATGTATACAATAGCCTATCTGTGTGTATGCCTGCAGGCCAGAAGAGGGCACCAGACCTTATTACAGATGGTTGTGAGCCACCATGTGGTTGCTGGGAATTGAACTCGACCTTCGGAAGAGCAGGCAATGCTCTTAACCACGGAGCCATCTCTCCAGCCCCCCTCAATTTTTTTTAATGCACTAATTTTTAAATTAAGTCAGGCCATTTGTTATCAGTTATATGCTTTATAGAAAGAGGTGTGGAGAATGGGTAATGGTTGAAAAAAATCAAAAATCTAAAACCACAGGGCTATACATCTGGTGCAGAGATGGCTGTGCTTCTGGGGCAAGAGCTGCACTTGCGTGAAGCCTCTTTGTAGAAGCGCTCCTGGATGCATTTCAAAGCGTATTTCTTCTTGGAAGAGCTGGTGCAAAAACTGGAATCATTTGTAGCACAGGAACAATTTGGGAGTGGAGGCAGTAGCCATGTGTGCTAGGAGGAGGCCTGATCTAAGCTTCTAGTTTTCCACCAGAGAAGCCAGGAGTACGAAGTAATTCATTTACTCAGATGTATTCTGCTAGCCAACTAGGGTATTGATAAGACTTTAGAGCCTACCCCTGACCCAAGACAAAACTCACTGTTTTGATGGTCTCCCTAAGAGTCTGTGGTGATTCATTTTGCCACACTGAAAAGTTAAAGGACTATAAGTCAGATAGATGTAAGGAAGCTAAGAAGCATAAACTCTGCTTCAGGGTATAAATTTATGGGAGTCCAAGGCCCTGACTTTGATTATCACCAACACCAAAGCAAACATTAAAAGCAAAGAAAACCCCACCCTAATAGGGTTGAGATTGAAGATCTGGGCCACTGTTGCCTGCAAGGGCTTAATCATCCTTTGCATCAAAAGAAAAGTAACATGGAGGAACATTATTGAGGCTTATGTCATGATTTGTTCTTTCTGGAGGTAACTTGCTACGTTTCTTACACCACCTGATTATGAATGAAAGTATCCACATAGAATGCCTAATTCCTAGATTTTGTAATGAAAATTTTTTACTGTATTTGCTTCATCTTATTCATTCCCGATTTTTCTTTTTTTTTTTTTTTTTTTTTTTGGTTAAACCCAAGCCTAATACCTTTTTCTTCCTCAGGAGCAAATGGCTTCCTAAGTATTCCCTACTGGATAAAAGTCTAAAATAAAATGACAATGGCAGTGTAGTTAGCATTTGCAATCCTAGTCACAGGATTTTAAATTTACCCTGCTACTGAGTTTTTCTTTGATCAATGAGAAAAGAGTTCAAAGCCAGCAGGTGGTGAGGTAATGCCCAGCTTTACTCCCCAGCAGGCAGAGACAGGTGGATCTCTGTGTTCAGGCCAAAAGGTCACGCAACAGGGGGCTAAGCAGGGACCCCACTTGTCTAAAAAACAAAACAAGACGAACAAAAAGGAACCGGACCGGAGTGGCACACTGCTTTAATCCCTGAGCAGAGACCCCACGTCTCTAAAAACAAAACAAGCCAAACAAAAAGAAACCGGACAAAAGAGGCACACTGCTTTAATCCCAGCTTGCAGGAGGCAGAGACTCGCGATCTCTGAGTTTGAGGCCAGTCTGGTCTACAGGGCAAGTTCCAGGACAGGCTCCAAAGCTACAGAGAAACCCTGTCACTCTGGGGTACCTCTGTAAACAATTTAAATGGAAGGGTAGAAACCATCTCATAGTCCTCTTTATATTTCTCAGGGTTTTTTTGTTTTGTTTTGTTTTTGTTCTGGTTTTTCAAGACGGTTTCCTGTGGCTTTGAGACCTGTCCTGGAACTAGCTCCTGCAGACCAGACTGACCTCAAGGCATGCGCCATTACTGCCCGGCTCTTTATTTCTCTGTAATAAAGGTTTATGTTCATTGCTAAGTGTATGTATCCCCAAATATGTACTTAGGGATATATAAAAAAGGTTTAAGGGTGGGCATGTCCACAGTTTTGATAGCAGTAAATAATGGGAAACCTATTCATGAGTATGAATTCTGTTAAATAAAATTTTTGTATTTGTGCACAATAGAACCGCAAACTGGGCATGGTGGCACAACCTGTCTCAAAAACATATCAATGCGCCGGGCGATGGTGGTGCACGCCTTTAATCCCAGCACTCGGGAGTCAGAGGCAGGCGGATCTCTGTGAGTTCGAGACCAGCCTGGTCTACAGAGCTAGTGCCAGGACAGGCTCCAAAGCCACAGAGAAACCCTGTCTCGANGAAAAAAAAAAAAAAAAAAAAAAACCATATCAATGTAGAAGAAACTCAAAACAGCAATCTATTTTTTTATTTCTTTATTTTGTTTTCCAAGACAGGACTTTTCTGTGTAGCCATGGCTGTCCTGGAACTTGCTTTGTAGACCAGGCAAGCCTTAGACTCATTGAGATCCGCCTGCCTCTTTCTCCCAAGTGCTGGGATAAAAGGTGTGCCCCACCATCACCCGACTTCAGAGTTATAAAATTAATGTTATAAAAGATTTACTTGGATGGTGGTGGTGTATGCCTTTAATTCCAGCACTCGGGAGACAGAGGCAGGCAGATCTCTGAGTTCGAGCCCAGCCTGGTCTATAAGAGCTAGTTCCAGGACAGGCTCCAAAGCTACAGAGAAACCCTCTCTCAAAAGATAAATAAATAAATAATTTGCTTAGTAGAATTAGCACAAAGTAGAATTGGCTAGGGGAGCTCTACCTCTAAAAGATAGGCAATCAGGGTACTAGGGTGTAAAATGTTTATTCATCATGATTGACCATCTTTTAAGGCCCATTCCCATAACAAAGGAGACAATCCTGATTTAACCAGACATTAGAACATTCCCAGAAAAATATGCTTCTAACTGGCAGCGCAAGGGGGCAGTGTAGATTCACAGCCAGGATTAAGGCCTGCCTTTCCATAAAGCCCCAGGCTCTCTTTTGGGAAAAGCTTAATTCTGCCAGATGGAATATCATCCTGGGTAACAACTATTTGAAAAGAAAACATTCATGTACTTAAGAAACATTCTGAAAAGAAAAATAAAAAGGAATTCTGGCTAAGTGGACAATGGTGGCATACACCCCTTGTCCCAGCACTAAGGTGACAGAGGCAAGCAATTCGCTGAATTCAAGGCCAGCCTGAACCTCAAGAACACCACCACCCAAAAAAGAGAAAAAAAATAATCATGGCACTCTCTTTGGTATTTAAATCTCCCATTGTCCAAGTGGCCAGGCTGAATCTCCAGTGTCTGTTTATATTGCTCTAAGTGTAACCTCGAGCCAATAGAGGTTTCAGGATGACAGCGTATGCGGAATGCATAAACCTAAGGTGTATGTAAGGCAGTTAAGTCTATTCAAGGCAGGCTCCTCTTTGAGCATTAGGCAGAACTGGATGAGCATTAGTAAAGAGTTTTTTTCGTTTATTAATCTCTTAAGTGTGTGGGGTGATTTCTCACTGGGAAAAGGGATATGGCAAAATAAAAAGACAGCAATAAAGTGAGTATGGTGACCTAGTCCTGTAATTCTTGCACCTGGGAAGCTGAGGCAGCACAGTCAGTTTAGAGTCATCTTCGCTATATAGAGTTTAAGGCTTGCCTGAGTTAACTGAGACCCTGGCTCAAAACAAAACAAATGTCTTGTGGTTCCAGGGGGGTCTCGCAAAGATGAGAATACCACCAAGTCTAATAAACTAGAAGCAAACTTTATCCTAGAAACCAGATCCTAGGAAAACCAGAAGCAAACTTAAAAATGAAAAATATAAATAAAACATCGCGGGGCACAGAAGTTTATCAGCTAGCTGAGACTACAGCCAGAGATGGTGTTTGTTAGGCTGTGGCAAAAAGCCAGTTTATGAACCCACTTTTTATAGTAGGGACACCAGGCATTAGCTCTGAACAAAGGAATTCTTACAACCTTGCCCTGACTCTTGGGTTAGTCAGCAGAGACCCTAAAGAGGGGAGTGAGTGCTAATGTCAATGGGTAACTAGGCAGCCATTATGAAATATGTTTCAGAGGAGACTACAACAAAGGTCACTAATTGCGAGAAAACAGATGTCTTTAGCAATTAGTCAGAGAAGGGACTGCTAGTAATACTAGAAGGTTAATAAATTGGGATTAACTGGTTCTTAGGCGGAGAATTTAGAAGACAGTGGAAAACTTTTCATATTATCGCAAGGTAAAACTCAGATACTGACTGTCATACTTTACAACCTCCGTTATCAGAGCGCATCAATTAAACCACTGTATTTGTCCACTGTCTCCTGGTACCTCCAGGTGTAAACTGGAGTCTTATGCCTGTCCTCTGGTGGCGCCAGTTTTTCATAACGGAGACAGTGTCTAACCCAGAGGTCAGTATCTCTGTCTCCTAAAGGTTAACTTAGTTCATATCTGTCGTTTATCAAGGATGGCCAGGACATTACTCTCAATCTGTAGGGAGAAGCTCTGGCCTTGTAAATAAAACAGCCAGTTATAAAATGACCTAAGCTTCCCAAGCATTTGAGAAAATAGCTCACTGTAAATGAATGATCCTTGATCTGCTGAGAAAGCTGCTGACAGTGTTCTCATTCTCCCAGACTTATAACTTCATATTTCTTTATTTTTACATTTTTATTTTATTCTCATGGATGAATATTTGACTTAGATTGCATTATAGAAATTTAAGAAAATGGTTGCTATAACTTTGATAAATTCAGAGCTCCTGTTTATCCTTACACGTGAAAGTTAGGAGAAATATACCTCACTTGTTAGCCTGGATGGCTTTGTTTTTGTCCTTAATAGAATTGTGGGGACTTTTTCTTACTTTGCAAGGGGTTGAGCAAGGCCTTGAATTCATTCGGCATGGCACTCTTAACACCGATGCTGATAGTCAGTCTACTCCCACGGAGTTGAGCTTTTATTATTGGTAGGCATCTTAACTCAGGACCTTGGACTTCAGTGGATGCAGGTACAAGGATCTGTTCCCTGAAGGGTTTTAGGGTTTTTGCATCTGATCAAGTTCTTTTCCTCTTCAATGCAGTAACCTTAACAGAAGTAGAGTAAATAGAGCAGGACTTGGAGGCTAAGACATTCCTTTAGAAAAGAGCGGGCCTGCATCAAGACAGCAGGGAGCTGTAGTAATAAGCTTCTTTTTTTCCCACCCAGAGAAAGGAACTGCCAACCAGACAAGTGCAGGCATTTTACAGACCACGGTTTATACTTACCATTTATTTCCCTGTTAGGTCATGTCCACATTCCTTTTCTTACTTTTGGCTCTATGGATTAAACACATTATAAAATGGGGAGTGGCAGCAGCTGCTCGTGGCTGTGCAGATCTTAATCTAGTAAATTCCACCTTTAGTTTCCCCCCAATAGAAGGAGAAATCAAATTCCCTTAAGGTGTCTGCTATCTCCCCAAGTTGGCTAGGCACCAGACTTTCCCCACGTATGGTGAGAGAGCTTTTCTGGCCACTAATAGACCAGAGAACTGGGTGTTTGGCTGGGGTTGGTGGTGATTGAAACTAAGCAACTTGAGCCCTAGGAATCAGCTCCTTAGTCTTTCTGAGGTTTAGGTTGATGATTGCTTATGAGTCACGAAGACACAGGAAGCCTAGCAGTTTTAGCTGGTACCAGTAACATCTAATGGCAGGTTAATACCCTGGGTTTTGGTTCATTACTGAATTGCTAGATTTTTGGTTTACTTTTTATGGTAAGCACCTAGGGACTGTAAACATACAAGCAATAGGATGCTCCCTTAGAACCAAGGAATACTTGGGGCCTTTGGCTTTTCCTTTGACATCTTACCTCCAAGTTATTCCACCACGGAGGAGTCTTAGAGATTAAGAGACTAGCCACTATTGATAACAAGAGCAGCAGCTGTAATTTGCTACTGAATAACTGGCAGTGATTTATTTATTTATCCAGAACCAAGAGTTTTGTGAGTCACATGCTATCTCCTGATGATGACTAAACAAAGGATTGGTTGCCTTTGAGGGTCTCTGTTCCTTTGAGATGGGTTTGTTAAAGTTGAACTGAGGTTTCAGTCTTTTTGCCTCAGCCTTTGTGCTCTGGAGATAGCATACATATACCATCACATGTTGTGTTCAGCTATCTTGGTCAGAAATAGGGAATGTAACTTCGTAAGACTGCCAGACATAAAAAGCTGGTCAAGGAGTCCAACCTGTCCCACATTCAAAGATAAGGCTAATGAAGTCTCAGGGGAAAGATTTGAATGTAACTAAGGTCTAGAGTTCATATATATTTTGAGTATTTTGTATAGTTACTTGGTACCTCTACCCAAACTAACTTTATTTTTGTTGAGAGCTAGGAGTCATTCAGCTTGTGTATGCTTGGCAAGACGTCTACCCCTGCTCTCAATCCTCCAGCCGTTAGAGGTTTTTCCTTTGTTTTTGTTGAGACATTCTTGCTTCATAGCTCATGCTGGCCTTTTATGTAATCCTTATGCCTCACTCTCCAGAATGCTGGGATTACAGGCCTATGCTACCTTGCTTATCCAAAGTTAACTTTAGAAGGAAGAAGGGCTTTTTAGGAAAGAAGGAATACAGGGAGCGTAGAAGGAAGAAGAGAAGGTAACGGACAGTGTGATCAGAATATATTGTATATGTGCATGATAGTGTCAAGGGATTAGATTTTTTAAAAAGCAAAAATGGACTGGAGAGATGGCTCAGTGGTTAAGATCACTGATTGTGTCAGGCAGTGCCAGGACACCTTTAATCGTACCAGACAACTCTTGAGTTCAAGGCCAGCCTAGTTGTAGACTAGTTGTAGCACAGCCAGTGCCACACATAGAAACACTGTCTCAGAGAGAGAGAAAGACAGAACAGCCCTGACTGCTTTTGCAAAGAAAGGACCCTGATTTAATTACCAGCACCCACTTGGCAGCTCACAACTGTCAGTAACTCTGTGAGACATACATGCAGAAAAAAACACCAATGCACATAAAATTTTTAAAAAAATATTTTTCTTTTTTTAGTTTTTCGAGACAGGGTTTCTCTGTAGCTTTGTAACCTGTCCTGGCACTAGCTCTTGTAGACCAGGCTGGCCTCAAACTCACAGAGATCCGCCTGCCTCTGCCTCCCCAGTGCTGGGATTAAAGGCGTGCGCCACCACCACCCGGGGGAAAAATATTTTTTCTAAAGCAAAAATGGGTATATGGCAAGAGTAAAATATTGGTTTTAGTTATAAACATAAATGTATTATTCATTTATTTGTTGTGCCAGGGAGTAAGCTAATGTTTAGACTACCCTGGAGAGATAAAGTAGAGGGAGGGAAAAATGAGAAGTCTGTGTTATGACTACATGGATGGCAAAGGAGGAAAAGCAGAAAGAAAATAAAGCTGGATTTCATATCTTGACTGTTCCATCTTCATTTCTTTATTAATTAATTTATTTTTGGTTTTATTGGTTTTTCAATCCAAGGTTTCTCTAACTTTTGGAGCCTGTCCTGGAACTAGCTCTTGTAGACTAGGCTGGCCTCAAACTCACAGAGATCCTCCTGCCTCTGCATCCCAAGTACTGGGGGATTAAAGGTGTGCACCACCACCACCCGGCTGACTGTTCCATCTTAATTTGTTTCTTTACCTATTTCCAGATGATGCTGTCAGAAATATGTTCCCTGTGAAGAGAAAAATTGAGCCCTTTTAGACCAGTGAGATTATTAAGAATATAATTTTAAAATCATGGTAAAATCTTGGTAAGTGATTCATTGTCTCTACTGGGCTTGCCAAGTTAATGAAAAGGAACAGGGAAGGTGGTCTTACAAGGCACCAGACAATTACTTCACATGTACCCATTATGTGAAAATAGATTAAAATATTCAAGCAATACTAAAGAATTAAGAACCTAGCCTCATTTTGTCATTTTTTTAATAGGTGGTGAGATTGGAAATATCCCAAGATTAGTTGTGGGAGATTTGAATTTAAATCTATCTACATAAAAATAAGTTTTGATGCCCACTAAAAGAATTTTTTTATCATTTTAAAGATGACTAATTACCTTGGGTTTGGGTCGGGCGGTGCTCAGGAATTCAGTATGTAGCCCAGCCTGGTCTAAGATATGGCAATCCTTTTGCCTCAGCTTCCATATAACTGGTAAAAGCATTAGCCACAAGGGTATTACAGTGTCAGATCATACTTATCTCATGATGACAATTAACATGATAAGAAAATATGATTACAGGCTGAGCAGTGGTGGCGCACACTTATAATTCCAGTTCTTACTTGGGAGGCAGAGGCAGAAGGATCTCTGAGTTCGAGTTCAGCCTGGTGTACAGAGCTAGTTCCAGTACAGCTAGGGCTGTTACACAGAAAAACCCTGTCTCTAAAATCAAAAAAAAGAGAGAGGGAGAGTGTGTGTATGTGTGTGTGAGTATGTGTGTGTGTGTATGTGTGTACATGTATATATGATTACATATCAAATCACCTGGGATGCCTGTTTAACGTGCAGATTGCTGGGGAGCTAAATTTTGACATTGGTCAAGATAAACTTCTAAGGTCTGCCCCTCAGGTTGTCCTGTTCAAGATTCACCAGCCCACCAGGATGAATCACTGTTTCCAGGGATGCCTTGGGAGGCAGCTGGAAAGCCTTGGTAAGTTGTTAATGCTTTTGGTGAGGTTTCTCATTCGGTAACTAAAAGAAAGTGTTCACCATGTGGCATTTCTGGCTTCTTCAATGGGTAGTAAGTACTTAACTAAGTACCCGAGAGATTATTCTAGGTGGTAATAAGGTCCTGCTCTTAAAAGACTTTTCCTTTTTGAGAGGTATGTTAAATGGCTAAATAATAAAAGTATAATGTATCATAAATGTTATTTGATTTTCTGCTTCATTTTTATTTTATTTCTTTGTTTATGTTGGTTTGTCAAACAAGGTTTCTTCTCTGGAACTCATTCTTTAGACTAGGGTGGCCCCAAAGTCACAGAGATCTGACTGCTGGGATTAAAAGCATGCACCACCACCGCCCAGCAGAATTTTTCTTTTTATGATATGAAAAGTTACATTGAACGAAGTCAGCCAAGTAGAGGGCTGTAATCCCAGTAGGATTCAGGTAGGAAGATTACTAGTTTGAGGCCATCATAGGCTACAATAACAACAAGAAAAGATGATTGAATTCAACAGTATCTTGGGTTTTCTTCTCTTCTCCCCACTCTTTTTTCTGATTGATTTTAAAGATTTGACAGGGTCCCTGTAGCCCAGGTTAACCTGGAGCTTTGGTCCAGCATAATCTGCAAATTGGCAATCCCTGACAACCGCTACCTGAGTGCTGGGATTACAGGTCTCTGCCACTGTTTACACCTGCCATTGCCTCTTTACGAAATGATGGCTGATCCAGCTGATCGTTGGAGATCGCAGACAGTGGCAGAGTCTTTTGTTGCTCTTCTTTCGGCTAGATTATCTCTCTCTCTCTCTCTCTCTCTCTCTCTTTCTCTCTCTCTCTCTCCCTTCCTCCCTCCCTCCCTCCCTTCCTCCCTCCCTCCCTCTCTATCATGCTGAAACTCAAACCCAGGATCTTAGACGTACTAACAGTTGTTCTACCAGTGAACTATATCTCTGGCTCTGAGGAAGATAACTTTTAAAAAATGTTGTGCAGGTTGCTGGATCCTATGAGTAAGTGACCTCAGAAGAGAAGGGGACTCCCCTAGTGATAACAGCACACAGTACATAAGCTAAGTAGGGAAATAAAGGCTGGCTTTGTTCTCACTTCTGGCTAGGGAGAATAGTTAAAATGTCATTTTTCTTTTGAGGCGGGGATTGAAACGGGGTTTCTCTGTAACTGTGGGTCTCCTGGAAGTTGTTCTGTAGAAGAGGCTGGCCTCGATTACACAGAAAGATCCGCCTGTCTTTGCCTCCCCCCCGTGCTGGGATGAAAGGGGCACCACCACCTGACCGAAATGCCATTTCTAAGCATAGCTTATCTGACACAACTATGTAGCCTTCTGAATGGTTTGAGTGGACCATATGCTTCCCAGTCTCGTCAGTGCTGTTGAGGGCCAGAAGAGCAGAAATGACTACTAAGGCAAGTGAGCTAGGTGACAGAAGCTTTTGGATTGGTTTTGTGTCAGGGATGTACCTAACGCTCATGTATGCTCTGCCACTGAGTTGTATTACCAGCCCCCCAAGCTCCTGCTTGATAGAAGGTTTTGTTGGAACATAGTCCTCTACACTTGTTACTCTCTGTGGACTTTAGTGCTACAGCGTAATTGAGTGGTATATAGGCTGTAAGGTCTGTAGAGCCTGAAATATTAGCATTAGGCCTCTTCAGGAGGTCTGGCCCTTCCCACTGTAAATTAAGTCCTCTTTTCTTTTTATTTCTAGGATACTTGCTTTTACAGCTGATCCTACAAATTGATATAGGTTTGCATCTGAATTTTTCTGCCCAGGAAAATGAAGAACAAGAGCATGCATGGACGCAACAGGGTATGTTGGTAAGGGTCTGTAGACTCAGCATCCAGGGTATGGCTTCAGGATGATCAGGCTATCAAAGAAACAGGCTGAGGGAACAGGGCCAGTGGGCCATGGACTGAAACATTTGAAACTGTGACTCAATAAGCTTTTCCTCCTCTTAAGTTGTTTTGTCTCTGGTATTTTGTCATAGAGACAGTGAGGTTAATAAACAAAGGCAGGTTTCTAAAAATTAGGACTTAAAAGCACAATTCACATTGCATTGCCCTCCCACCTCCCACAACACTGTTAATTTAACCGCAACATGACCTTACACCTACAACCAATTTTCCCCCTGAGCCACACATACAACCCTCTAATTTTCTTTAATTTTTTTTATTGTATATGTGTGTACGGGTATTTTGCGTACCATAAACATGTAGAGTCAAGGAAAGTGGCCAGAGTCTGGCGTTAAGACAGTTCTAAGCAACCACAGGGTGTTGGAAACCAAAACCTCAGGAAGAACAGCTTAACAAATGAGCCATTTTTAGCACCCCCAACCCCTGCCCCATTTTTTTTGGTTGTTGTTGTTTTTTGGTTTTTTTTGTTGTTGTTGTTGTTGTTTTTCATGACAGGGTTTCTCTGTAGCTTTGGAGCCTGTCCTGGAACTAGCTCTTGTAGACCAGGCTGGCCTTGAAATCAGAGCTCCATCTGCATCCTGAGTGCTGGGATTAAAGACGTGCGCCAGCACTGGCCTGCTCCCCATTTTCTATTTGAGGTTTTTTTGGTTTGTTTATCTGATTGCTTGAATGTGTTTGTTTGCATACATGCGCACACGTGTATGTGTGTGTGTTACTACACATTGACCCTGAGGCCTTATGCATGGTGAGTAAGTACTGTACCAGTAATCCATTTATTTATCTATTTTTATTTTGAGAGAGGGATGTCACATAATTGTCCAGGCTGGTATTAAATTTACTCTGTAACCCCTGCAAACTTAAATGTGTGGTTTCCTGCCCCAGTCTTCCAAGTAGTTACAGGCGATGGACCTTTGCCACCAGGCTTGACAAGTTAACATTTTTAATTTCCTTGTTGTTGACAATGCTGTGGTTGCGACCTAGGACCTTACACATTGCTATGTAAGCATTCTATCACTGGACATCAGCCCTGTTTTTACATTTTAAAGTATTAGAATCTGATGGCTGGGAAAATGGCTCAGTGGATAAGAACAGTTGCTATACTCCTCAACACCTGCATAAAAAGCTGGGTGTGGGACCTATAGAGATGACTCAGCATGTTAAAAAAGGCTTGCTGCTCTTTCAAAGGATGCTAGTTCGGGTCCTGGTATCCATGTTAGGCATCCTATAACTCCAGCTCCAGGGGATCTATTACCTTTTTCTCACTCATGAATGCACACACCCAAGTGTTCATGCAAACACATGAACAGACTCTTCTTTTAAAAGCCTGACATGACCATGATCACATGTAACTCACGTGCTGTGAGTGACAGAAACATGAGGACCAGTGGGGCTTGATGCCTCCAAGTCTGTTCCAGGTTCAATAAAAGATCCTGTACCAAAAGGATAAAGTAGTCAAAGGTATGCACACATATAGCTTGGCCCTAATGTCTTCCTTGGGTGAGGAGATAAGAAAAGGCGAGGCATCAACAATCATAGATGCTGAGAGTGGTGAACGGGAGAGGGCAGACTCATCCAGTTAAAAACGGAAAAAACTTACAACCACACCCAACACCCAGGTCTTTAGATCCTTTGACAGTTGACATAGCATCATCACCCCTCCTTGGACCTCTGATAGTGCCTGTTTCTAGCTCTTCAGGAAACATCACGTGCTCCATCGTTGGCAAGGCATGATCAGGACCTGTGACAGTGCCAGGCAGATGCCAGGTGGTTCTGTTTGGCCTCTTAGGCCTTAACTTCCTACACACAAACACACACACACACAAATATGCATTATAATTTGGCCTTTAGGTGCCTTTGTCCTCCCCTAGCCATTAGTGAGGAGTGAAGTGATCATGTTCTTCAGACTAACATCTTTCAGAGCAGTTTCTCTTCCGTCCTACCTTCTGTCAAGCACAACTATGCGGATACTTTCGAACACTTTTCTTCCTCTCCTTTTCTTTATTCATCTTTATGGTGTGAACATTTTCCCACATGTAGATGTATGTACTGTCCATGAAGGTTAGATTCATCCCCTGGAACTAGAATGCAGACAATTGTAAGCTGCGGTGTTGGTGCTGGGACTTGAACCTGTGTCCTCCATAAGAGCAGCCAGTGCCATTAACTACTGAGCCAACTCTAGAGACCCCGGTCGTTATCTTTTCAAGAGAGGTGATGGCTTTATGTAGATAGGTATTTATGCTCAGTTGCATCTATTTCAGGATCTTACATAAATGACAATATTTTTGTAGCAAGATCTTAAATACAATTTTCCTCCACAAGGTAGGTCAGTGTTGATGCTTCTCACCCACCACACAACCTGACAACCTGAGTCCAGTCCCATGAAACCTATACAACTGGAGGAGAGAATCAGTGCCCACAATTTTCCTTTTACATTTCACCCACACTGTAGCACATGTCATAAACACAGGCACACAAATAAGTAAGATCATTTTAAAAATGAATCATGAAAAGACCTCGTAAAAGCAGAATATCTCTTTGGTTTAAGACAGCCAAATTCATGTCCCTGAAAGAATTTCCAAGACAGCATGCCATTTTTTCTGTGTGTGTATGTGGTGGGAGGTTGGTTTAGTTTGGCAATACAGGGTTTATCTGTGGAGCCATGGCTATCCTAGCTCGTTTTGTGGACAAAGCTGGCCTCAAATTCACTGAGATCTGTCTATATCCGCCTTTCAAGGGCTGGTATCACAGGTGCATGTGACCACCACCTGGCTATATTTTTTGTTCATAAAAAAAGTTATCTATCTCTGTAAAGCTTTCATTTGTGTGTTTCTTTTGGTTAAGAAACAGGGTTTCACTATTTACCAGCCTGGCCTTAAACTCATCTCTTATGCTGTTTCAGCCACCAGACAGATTTTTTTTAAAAATCCTTTTAGCCTGTATCTAGAACTACGTTTTTCTCACTGTTAGATTGTGTGTGTGTGTGTGTGTGTGTGTGTGTGTGTGTGTGTGTGTGTGTGTGTTTCTGTAGGTACAAATGCAGGTCAGAGGTAAATCTAGAGTGGCATCTTTGCCTTCTACCTGGTTTGAAACAGGATCTCTTTGTTATTTACTTCCATACACCAGGAACACCTTCAGCTTCCATTCTCATAGGAGCACTGAGATTACAGATGCTCACGGTACAGACCCAGCTTTAACTTTGGTTTTGGGGATTCAGACTTGGGTCCTCAGGCTTGGCGTGCAAGTACTTTTACCCTCATCTCCCTAGCCCACTTTGAATTTTTTTATTATAATATGTGACTAATTATCTTTAATTTAATTTTTTTTAAAAGGAAACTATATTTTCATTTTACATACCAATCCCAGTTCCTACTCCCTCTTCCTTCCCTTTTCCTCCATATACCCACTCCACCCCACCCCCATCCACTCCTCAGAGAGTGTGCATTGCTTTGTGGAAGGTCCAAGGCTATATCTATGCTGAACAAGGTATCCATCCAAGGAGAATAGGTTCCCAAAAACTACCTACAACCAGTAGGGAAAAATCCTGGTGCCACTGCCAGTGGCCCCCTCAGTATGCCACAGTCATACAACTGTCGCATTCAAGGGACTAGTTAGGACCTATGCTGCTTCCCTATTTTGAATTTTTGATGCATGTGTGTGTGTGTGTGTGTGTGTGTGTGTGTTTCTTGTGTAGAAAAGCTTATAGCCTTGACTTTCAGGTAAAGTGCTCTGTAACCAAGCTGTTCTTGAACTCACAGAGATCCATCTGCCTCTGTCTCCCGAATGATGGGATTAAAGATGATCTCAACTACCACCTGTCTTAAGACAGTTATATTCTGGAAACTAAGTGTGGTTTTAAACTGATTGTAATCCTTGTCTCCGATTTCTAAGTACTGGTATCATCAGTTTGGGCCACCATGCTAATGTTACACAGCTTTCTTGATTGTGCTCTCCTATAACACCAGGAATAACACTCATCAGTTAGTTAGCTTTTCCAACTGAAAGAGTACAGTCAGGCAGGGCCTTGCAGTCAGGGATAGTCTAGTACAACTAGAACTGTAGACTCTGCCTCAACATTAATATAGTAAAACAAGTCTTAGCATTCTTTGAGATCCTCCCCTCTTTGGTTTTCTTGAGATATAGTCTAGCTATGTAATGGAGCCAAATTGACATTGAAAACCTCTTTTTTATTTTTTATCATTTTATTTATTTATTTTAGGTTATCAAGACAGGGTTTCTCTGTGTAACAGCTCTGGAGGTCCTGGAATGAACTCTGTAGACCAGGCTGGCCTCAAACTCATGTCTGCCTCCCAAGTGCTGGGATTAAAGACATAGGTCATTATGTCTGGTTCTTTTTTTTTTTTAATTTAATTTAAAAAAATTTAAAGACTGTCTCACTGTGTGTCTTAGGCTGGCCTTGACACATCATCCTCAGGCAGGCCTTTACCTCCCCAGTGTGAGAGTTATAGGCATGGTCCATAATAAACAACTTTTTTGTTATTTTTTTAAGATTTTTTTTTCAATGTGAATGAGTTTTGCACACGTGTGATGTTTGGTGGTCACAAAGGGTAGAAGAGTATATCTGATTCTTGGGAATTGCAGTTACAAATGGCTGTGGATGCTGTGAATTAAACCCTGACCATTTGGAAGAGTAGCCAGAGCCATTAACAACTGAGCCATCTCTAAGCTCTCATGTTTTATTTGTTTTTTGTTCGTTTGTTTGTTTGGTTGGTTGGTTGGTTGATTGTTTTTGTGGCAGAATCTTGTTATGTGATCAAGGATGTTTGTAAATTGCAAATATTCCTGTCTCTCCTAAATACTATGAGTAAGGGATAGGTGTGAAACACCACACCCTTATTTTCTGCTTTCTTTTCCTTTAGTATATAATATTTTATCATTTCCTTTCTTTTCTTCTTCTCTTTGTTGGGTCCGGCAGGGGAAGGTCACACAAAGATGTTGACAAACCACCAAAGTTTAATAAACCAGAAGCAAACTTTATTCAAGAAACCAGAATCCAGGAAAAAAATAAAATCTCCATGGTGCACAAAAAGCTTATCAGCTAGCTGAGACCACAGCCAGAGGATTTTTTTTTAATTAGGCTCTGGCAAAAGGCCGATTTCTGAACCCACCTTTTTATGGTAGGGGCACCAAGCATTAGGTCTGAACAAAGGAATTTTTTACAATCTCAAGGTAAAACTTAGATACATATTGCCTTATTTTACAATATATGAGAAGTTGGTTCTTTCCTTCACCGAATGAGTCCCAAGGATAAGACTCAGATGGTCAGACTTGAAAGCACTGAGGCATTTTGCCAGCCCATGGCTTTGTTGTTTGGCTTACAGTTTCAAAAAATATAGTCCATCATAGTGTGGATGGGTGATGCTCCCACCATTGCTATGGCAAATTTTGGCTATTCTGGCATTCTGAGGGAGAATGGGGCACTAGTAAGGCTGGGTGGCTATTTTCCTCAAAGCTCTTTTTGCACTAACCCACTTCTGCCAACTAGGCTGCCCTTATCAAAGATTCAGTGAATACCAAGGCACCCGTGACTGGGGCCGAAGTGTTCAAACACATGAGCCCGTGTAGGACATTTTATATTCTATGTATATTTTTTTCCTTTGGTTATAACACAGTCCTAATAGCCAAGTCAAAAACTATGGTTTTCATGATTTACTATGTCAATTCTTCTATTTGACTTTCAGGATTCTGAGTAACTAATGCTTCCATGAATATCTCTGAAGGACAGATGAACAAAGAAAGGAACAGGTATCTAACTCTATTAGGTAAGCAATTGTTTAAGGCTTATTTCTGGAAGGCCAGCACTTTGGAGACTGAGCTAGGGCTCAGTCAGGGCTGTATCATAAGACTTATCTCAACAGCAACAACAACAAAAGAAAACAACTCTTTCCTCTTTGGCCATTTTCTGTTATTTGTTGCATTCAATAGCTTTTCTAAGACTGAGCTAGCCTTACATTTGTGAAAAAACTCCATACTCCCAAGGGCTTTGAATTCAGTTTGTTAAATTTGCTATTTATAATTTTATTCTTTGTTTAATTCATTAGTGTTTTCTTTCTGAGTTCAAATTTTGAGGGGGGGATATTGACAGTCTTTGTCATTTGTTGATGGACAGGTTTTTTGCCTGCTTTTTCCAACTAAGGAGATCTCAAACATATGCCATGCAATTAAATATGCTTTAGTGGCACCATTTTCAAACTGGCATGCAGTATCCCAAGGTTTGAATAGAGGCCATTGATTTACAGTTGCTATTTAGATTCGTCCCAATTACTGTTCTCCCTTCTACCTTTTTCTGCTGTGCTGGAGGCTAGAACCCAGGAGTGTTACAGGCTAGGCAAACACACTTCCAGGGAGCTACCCTCCAGCCCAAACTGCTCTTTTAATTATATCTACATAGAGAAAGTTAAAGTTAGCATGCTTGTAGTTGTAGGTCAGTTAGCTATCATGCTGATTTCCTAAGATTGGATGAAGTGGACAGTTCTTGTAGTGACTATCAGACTAGCCATTTTCACACATTGTATCACACACAAGTATCACACATTGATACTTGTAAACTATAGTATTTTTTTTAAAATTCACCAATTGCAAGATGAATATTGTGGCTCATGCCTGTAATTTCAGCAGTTGGAAGGCTGAGGCTGGCACATCACTGCAAGATGGCTGCCAGCATGTACTCCCTGTTATGTAATTCTATTCTCAAATATCACAAAAAAGGAAAGAAAAACAATTTAATGTTTGAAAGCAAAACATATTCTTTAATATTTTATTTTGTGGATTTTTGATTCCTAATGATATAAAACAGGTTATTTATTGGCTTTTTGAGTTTTATTTCCTGCTTTTGTTGTTGCAGTTTTTTGAGACAATTTCTTCTTGGCTGTCCTAGAAATAGCTCTATAGATCAGTCTTGCTTCTTCCTCCCAAGTGTTGGAAATTAAGTCATGTGACATCACGCCCAGCTTCCATTTTATTTTTGCTTAACTCTTTACTGTTTGTATTTGTGAGTGGGTTAGTGAGTCCAGGTGCTTACCTGTATGCAGTGTGTGGAGAAAGGACAGCTTTCAAGCCTTTCTTCCGACTCACTGAGCCAGTTTCTCTTGTTTCTGCCCTCTGCTTGTCATCGTACCGCTGTGCACTCCTTGCTAATTTGCTCTGTTCCGGGATTTTCATTGTACCTTCCATCTCACTGTAGGAGTGCTGGCTTACAGAGGAGTCCCGCCAAATCCGTCTTTTTCCACTGAGCCATCTCCCTGACCCTCCTTCACATTTGCAGTGCTGGGAATGGCGCGGGCAATCTCAAATACGTTAGACAATTTGAGTTTTTTTGTTGGTGTCCTGGTTGATTAGATTTTGCAAGACAGGGTTTCTCTGTACTTCATGCTGTCCTGGAACTTGCATTATAGAGCAGATTGGCTTCAAACCCCAATCTCTTCCTCCTGAGTGCAAGGGTGAAGGCGTGAGCCACCACCTACCTACCTGACTAGGTGTGAGTTTCTTACACTTAGTTGCAACTTTGATGTCTGTTTGTTTTTGTGAATTTGATTTTTATTGTGGTTCAAGACATGGGATGGAACATATTAGCTTTAGAGACAATTGGTTTGATTTAGTTGGTTTTTGAGGCAAGGTATTAGATATAGCCTAGGGAGTCTTGGATCTCTCTATGTATTCAGGCTGGCCACAAACTCAAGGCAATTCTCTTAACTTAGTTTCCTAAAGGCTGGAATTAAGGCTTGAGCAACCAGGCTTGATCACATATTGAAATATATTCTATCATATTTTAAATATTTTGTCTGGCCTAACCTAAAAATACATATGTAGGAAGCTCAAGTTTCTTTCTTTCTCTCTTTCTTTCTTTCTTTCTTTCTTTCTTTCTTTCTTTCTTTCTTTCTTTCTTTCTTTCTTTCTTTCGAGACAGTTTCTCTTTAGCTTTGGGGCCTGTCCTGGAACTTGCTCTGTAGACCAGGCTGGCCTCGAACTCACAGAGATCTGCCTGCCTCTGCCTCCCAAGTGCTGGGATTAAAGGCGTGTGACACCACTGCCCAACTTCAAGTTTCCTTTTCTTTGACCTATTATATGTGTATTCAGTATTTTTGTTTGCTTTTTCTTTTTTTTTTTGAGTCCAGCCCAACCTCAAATTCACAATCCTCTTGCCTTAGCCTTCCAGGTACTAGGATTGCAGGCATGGGACACAAATAATACACCTAGTTTCCACTTACTTTTCATAAAATGGGCATAAGGATAATTTCCTATCGTTTATAATCCATTCATCTTTACAATTTTTTTAAAATATTTATTTATTTATTTATTATGTACACAATATTCTGTCTGTGTGTATGCCCACACACCAGAAGAAGGCACCAGACCTCGTTACAGATGGTTGTGAGCCACTATGTGGTTGCTGGGAATTGAACTCAGGACCTTTTTTAAAGATTTATTTTCTAATGTATATTGGGGTTTTACCTTCATGTTTGTATGTGAGTGTCAGATCCCTTGGAATTGGAATTACACACAGTTGTGAACTGCCATGTGGTTGCTAGGAATTGAACCCAGATATTTTAGGGAAAAAAGCCAGTGCTCTTATCTGTGGAGCTATTTCTTCAGCCCCTATTTTTTACCATTTTTATGTTGTTGTGAAATATGTTTGTTTTGTTTTTTCAAGACAGTGTTTCTCTGTAGCTTTGGATCCTATCCCGGAATTCATTCTGTTGCCCAGGTAGGCATCAGACTCACAGAGATCCGCCTGCCTTTGTCTCCTGACTGCTGGGATTAAATTTGTGTGCCACCCCTCCTGGCTTGAAATAGGTTCTTTTAGAATGATATTTAAGGATTTTGTGTAATATTTTGAACCCTTCTACCCCGATAAACAGGATCTTACAAAGCTCATGCTGGCCTTAAAGTCAATGTGTAACTTAGGATGAGTGTGATTTTCGCTTTCCTACTTCTGCATTCTATGATTAGAGGCCCAGGGCTCTTTTTTTTTTTTTTTTTCAACAGTTCTGGTGATCTAACACAGGGCTTCATTTGTCCAGATCTTCTCTGGCACTGAAAGGTGAAGTACTAAGCTTGTACTTGCTAGTGAAGCAGTAGTCTGTCATTGAGCTGTATTATATTTAAATCTCTTTTAACATTGCCGGGGCCATTATTAAACTTACTCTACTATAGCCCAGACATTTTTTTTTTAACTTATCATCCTTCTAATTTAGCCTCAACGCCATTCTCCATGCCTGGAATTATGCGTTGGTGCCATGATTTGTGCCTTATTTCTGGCATACATCATATAATTTTCTTATTTATTTTGCTATTATTTGTTTTGAGGGGAATTGTTTGTCTTTGTTTTTTTGTTGTTTTTGTTTTCCAAGGCAGATTTCTCTGTGCTTTTGGCTGTCAAGAAACTAACCCGTAGAGCAGTCTGATTTGAACTCACAATCTTCCTGTCTCTGTATCCCACGTGCTGGGTTAAAGATATATGCCACCACTGTTCAGGTGGATTTTCTTTTTTAAAAAAGTTGGGAGCTGGAGAGATGGCTCAGTGGTTAAGAGCATTGCCTGCTCTTCCAAAGGTCCTGAGTTCAATTCCTAGCAACCATATGGTGGCGCACAACCATCTGTAAAGAGGTCTGGCACCCTCTTCTGGCCTTCAGGCATATACACAGACAGAATATTGTATACATAATAATTAAATATTTTAAAAAATAATAAAAAAGTTATTTTATATGTATTAGTAGTTAGCATACATATGTGTGTGCACATCTCATGTGTGCCTTGGTCCTTGTGGAGGACAGAAGATGTTGGATTCCTTGGAACTGGAGCTGAAGATGGCTGTGAGCCTCCAGGTGGGTGCTGAGCGAGTTGACAGTTCTCAGCTAGTTCTCAATCCACCTCTAATTAGTATTCGCACTATCTTGCACATTCAGGGCTGGAAGGTACACTATGGATATCTGTAAGGATTTCAGTAGTACTAATTTTCAAAATCCTTTTCCAGTGTTCTGCTTCTAACGTAATATACTATTCTCTCAGCTCCTCTGTGAGTGTCCACTCAGCTTTGCCACCACTGGCTGATACTCTCATGCCAATTTGCAATGTTTTCATATTAAGTATGATAGTAGTTTCATTTTTATGGGCTGTATGGGTTTTGCTGTTGTTGAATGAAAACAAATATAGGCAGCATATAAAGATGAGTGCATTTGTGTTCCAACAAAACCATTTTATAAAAAGTGAGTTTGCTGTGTTAGTGTGGAAGCTGCAGTTTGCCCATACCTGCTTTATGGCGTTTTGCTTCTAATGTTTATGACTCTAATCCTCCGGTATATCCTTTTAAGATTCTTTTGTTTTCTGTTACTGTCTTACATGCATGTATGTAAGTTTGTCACATGTGTAGTGCCCACAGAAGTCAGAAAAGGGGTTACAGACCCCTAGAACTGAAGGTACCGAACCTGGAACATTTGTAGGAGTAGAATATGCTCTTTGTGCTGAGCCATCTTTCCGGTCCCTCCTTTGTAAAATCTTGGAAGTTTTTTTGTTTTGTTTTAGTTGTTTTCTTTTCTGGGAGTCTGGCTCTTTAGCCCAGTCCTGTAAATCTCCCTGTGTAACTCTGATTGACTCCTAACCTGCAGCGATTGTCAATAATCAACCAGAGTTAGAGGTGTCACCATGCTCAACTGTGATTTTTAAGCATCCAGTTTGTTGCTGCTGAGGACATGTTTGCATACCACAGTTTTTTTTTTTCATTTCAAAGAACACAGAGATTAGCTAACCTCCGTACTTCCGTCATCAGTATTGTGTGTTATGCTGTAAAATTGATTTATTTTATTAGAATGCCAAGCAGCTGCATTCCTTTTGCCGTAATTTGCTTACGCTTACAGTGGTTAAACACTGAATGACAAAAATTTGGAGAAGGACAGCATGTCATTGTGCTAGGCCAAGGCAGGGACCTTAAGGTAGGAACTGAGGAGACCATGGAGGAATGCTAGCTGCCTTGTTTCTCTGCATTGCTCAGCTATCTCTAGCTTACAGCCCAGGCTCACCTGCCTAGCAGTAGCATGACTAATGGGCTGGGCCCTGCAACCCACAGCAATCAAGAAAATTCCCCCAGATATGGCCCTAGGCCAACTAATGAAGACAGTTCCTCAATTCAGATTCCAGCTTCCCAGGTGTGTTTTAAAAATTAAAAGTAGCTATCACCATCTGGAAGAGTATTCCTCTCAGTCCATATTTCATTGTATGAACATTTTTAAGTTTCTAATACTTGTCTCCAGTGGAGTATCATGACTGTTGCAGCTTATCTCTGATTCTTTGTGCATGTCACCTTGCTTTTGTTGAGGACAGGAATCCTTAGACTGTCTCCTTAATCTCCTCTCTCCTTAAGACTTCCATCAGTCTTAACTTGAGGTTTTTGGATCTGTGGGCATGACCTTTCTACCTGCATCTTTCTTTGTATGTATGGAGTACTTATCAGGTCTAGGCCATTTTCTACTATTGTTAGTTATATGTGAATGTCTTTTCACCCTATGTGTAAATCAAAATTTCATCACCCTAAATCAATCCAGCTAGTGTAAGTATAACCCGTATTATTTAATTGCTTTGAAACTTGAAAGGCAAGTGATATCATATCTGACTGTCTTTGGAGCTTGACAGTCTCTCTGGTAAACTTTGTCAGTCTCACAGGTAGCTCTACAACCCCGGTCTCCTAGCATTTTCTTGCTTTTTCCCTTCTTCTAACTTCCTCATCCTGTTTGCCCCACTGCAGATGAATAGCTTCTGTTTATTTATAGCTTTTGAATCATTCTTTTGTAAATTGGATCATAACTGTATCTTAAATCTTTCCTGATTCTTCCATGGACGGTAGTATTTTCTTTCATAAATTTGTTTACTCTTATCTGACTTAGTTTCTTTGTTTTTATCTATTTTTGAGACACAAGCTGACATCAAAGTTACCATGGTAGCTGAGTCTAGACTGTCATCCTGATTCTCATGTCTCTGCTTGCTGAAGAGGAGATACCTAACTTACGTGTATTTATTCAGTAGTGCTAAGGATTGAAGCTAGGGTCTCACATATGCTAGACAAGTGTTCTACCACTGAACGATACTCCAAGATCTTGTTTTTCAAAATTTCGATTTATATAGAATTTTGTCACCTTATCCTTTTGAGGAAAACTTTTGTGTTATGAGAAGTCTTGGGATTTTGGCCACTTTATCAGGAGATGTCCTAAAGCCCTTGAATCTGATCCTTTTTTGGGGTAGGGCTTGCGGGTGACTTAGCAGTTGTGGTTTTGGAATATACGTAGTATCAAGAAGGCTTTCTTAGCCTTGCTTATTTGATTGTCTTTTCAAGTTGCCTTAAGAAATAATTTGAGTGTGTGTAGGACTGATGTTTTTTATTGAATTCTGAATTTATTTAAATCTGATTGATTAGATGAACTTAATTCAGTAATTTCCAAGTCTCTCTGACTCATTTTCTTTTTTTAATATTTTATTGTTTATTTAAATTTATTTTATGTGCATTGGTGTGAAGGTGTCAGATCCTTTGGAACTGGATTTTCAGACAGTTGTGAGCTGTCATGTGGGTGCTGGGAATTGAACCCGGGTCCTCGGTAAGAACACTCAGTGCTCTTAACCACTGAGCCATCTCTCCAGCTCCAGACTCATTTTTTAGTGTGCATAAAATCTTATTGTTTTATTTTGCTTTGTTTTATATATGATTTTGACCACACTAGCCTTCATCATGTATATCCATTGCTGGCCTTAGTCTTCCGAGTGCTGGGATGCTAGCATTATAGGCATACACCACCATGTGTAACAGAGAAAAACAGAACAAAAGTTCCTCCATCTTGTATTCCTGCTGAGGCCATTCAGGTTTAAGCAGAATCTGATTTCCTTGTTGGAGAGTCTCCTGGAAAACTACCCAACTTTGTTCTAGAAACCTAAGGTCAGTGTGTCCTAGCTAACTTATCTTTCCTTAGTTCCAGCTGCCTCTTTGTGCAGGACCCCCTCCAGGTCACTGCTTATCTTGGTGTGACTTAACTGCCTCTTTGTGCAGGACCCCCCTCCAGGTCACTGCTTATCTTAATGACTGTTAACTGCCGGCCTCTGCAGGAACCCCCTCCAGATAACTGCTTATTTTAATGACTATTAAACTCCCCGCCTCGGCAGGACCCCCTCCAGGTAACTGCTTATCTTAGTGAGTATTCATCTGCCTTTTGTGCAGGACCCCCTCCTGGTAACTGCTTATCTTAGTGAGTATTCATCTGCCTTTTTTTGTGCAGGACCCACCCCCTTCTGGTAAGAGCTTATCTTAGTGCATTGATGAGCTCCCTGCCTGTGCAGGACCCCCTCCAGGTAACTGCTTATCTTAGTGACGTAAAACTCCTTGCCTGTGCAGGCCCCCCCCTCCAGGTAAGTACTTATCTTAGTGACTTTTAAACTGCCTTCTGCTGTGCAGGTCCCCTTCCGGGTAACCACTTAATAGTCACTTTTAAACTCTCTGCTTCTGTGAAGCTCCCCTGTAGCTGACAACTGAAATGCCGGGATTTAGATTTTAATTTCGAAAACCTGTGCTCTGGACACTCAGGCTGTTGTTACTAGGTGTCCAAATACTTGGGTTTAGTTCCAGCCAGCTGGAATAAAGACTTTCAGTTGGTATAAACTGTCTTCTCTCATGGGCCCTTGGTAACACAGGCTCACAGTTTGCTTACTCAATTTTCCTTTCTCTTCCTTCTTCCTTCCATGGCAAAATATAAATTTTTTTAAATGAAAGACTATCAGAAAACGAGTCTAAATCTCCACTGCAGTGAACATAAGAAGGACGCACGTGTTCATGCTGACCTGTGCCGTTCATGTAGCTGGCTGAGCTGCCCAGTCACTCTGCTTAGTATTCGTGTTTTATGCCTCCTATTAGGCAACAGCTTTCCCATCCACTTCTGTTTTTCTCTTGTTCATGTATTTGGATAGCTTTCCTTTTGCTTCTTCTTTCTATTGTTTTGCTTCCTTATGCTTTCACACTAGTGTAGGCTCTCATGGCCTCATCTTTGTGTTGCATGTTGGCTTGCAATGCATCTTTCTCCTTTGCCTCCGTTTATTGATTCCTATAAATACCCAGTTCCGCTTGCTTTATATGATGATGCCTCTGCTTGTTTCCTGTGGTTTCTAATATACAGTTACGAACTGACTTCTCCCATCCTCTGTTTCAGGGGTTTCAGTTGCAAATGCCTGCAGGATCCAGATGGGGAACATGTGTGACATGATTCCTGGTATCACTCTCTTTTTTCTTGAAAAGCTGGTTTTCGTGGTGTTTTTCCTTTGCTGTCCTTTAACTTATCATAGAGAGTACTGGATGCCAAGGGACAAGTGTTTCTGAGAGGATGGGGGAGTATTTCAGAACATGACCAACCCAATGTGTAGAATGCATCGAAAGGGAAAGGATATACTAATACTTGCTTACTGCTAGTTGTCTGGAAAGGTCGAACCAACATTACCAGAATTTCAGGCCTCTCTACAAAGGGAACTTGAGTAGCTTGAAAAAAAAGTGTTTTGATTTTACTTCTTCAGGGCAGGAGAGTATGTTTATAAATGCTTTAATAATCTTACAGCGGCGCCTGCTTCTTCTGAATTGGGCTATTGTCATATCACTGTATTATGTTACAAAATAAGGGTGTGTAGAGCAATTCTTGTTTCATTCCAGCTTGGGGCACGTTTCTTTGGGTAAAAGTAGAACTGGACTACAATTTTGGGTACATTTGTATAAATTAGACTGAGATAATCTAGGAATCAATAGACCATTATATGGACATAAAAACAGCAAAACAGGAGCCCTATCTAGTAACCAAAAATAAATATTGTTGTAAATTTTTTGTTTGTCCTAACTATGCTTGTATCTTTGGTTTAATGTAATTGTTTTCTGTGAGTTAAATGACTTTACTAGATACTGATTTACATGCCATGAACAAACTACCATTTCCTGTATACATGTCTCCTTAGCAATACAATATTTAGTCAAAGTCAAGCGACATTCTAGGGCTACAGAGGTTTTATTCTTAAGAACACAACACAGGCGTGTGGTAACTTGAGTAATTTCATAGCACCCAATCAGACGGCTCACAACTGCCTGCGGAGCTCCAGTTCCAGCGGGTTCAATGA
Source organism: Alexandromys fortis (assembly GCF_014885135.2). Taxonomy (NCBI): domain Eukaryota; kingdom Metazoa; phylum Chordata; class Mammalia; order Rodentia; family Cricetidae; genus Alexandromys; species Alexandromys fortis. The sequence continues at coordinate 265,009 of NW_026068155.1, read as the reverse complement.
CCAGCAACCACAGCTCGCTGCACTCACTCTACGCATGCCCATCTACCCCCATATGCATCATTTTAATATACACATTAAGACTTTTGTCTGAAACCTAATTTGAGAGGCATTCTCATGTAGCACACAATGGTCTTGAGTTTGCTCTGTCATCAAGATGGCTCTGAACTCCCAATCCTCTTTCCTGTGTCTCCCAGGTGCTGGGATTATACGCTTTTGCCATCATGCCTGGCAAAATCAGCAAGTAGGACTTACCCACTACATGAAGCCCTGAGTTTGAGCCAGTATGATGTGGTGATGGGAGCTGGGGTGGGGGTGAAGCAAGAAAACAGGCCTTATATGGACTGTGTCCACTGAGGGCAAGCCATATTCTCTGTTACACTTTTCCTTTCTCATGTTACCCAGCTACTCAAGCATTTTGCATTTTTTGTGCTATATGTGTGCGTGTGTCGTGCATGTCTTTGTGTTTCCATGTGTGCAGGTATGCCTATCAGATGTCTTCTTCATATACTCACTACCTTACAATCAAAATCTCTCTGTGAACCCAACCGCCTCCAGTTTGTCTTGGCAGACAGCTTGCTCCCGGCAATCCCTGTTCGCGCCTCCCAAGCACTGGTATTGGAAACGAGCTGTCCTGCCAACACTAACACTATAGAGCATTCAGCTTGTGCTAGCGATCCCAACCTGGGTTCTACAAATTTACCAGAAACTACTTTGCCCACTGAGTCATCTCTTCAGCCTCAAGTTGGTAACCCTATATTTATGTACTAGAAGGGAGGGAGGGGAAACAGTGAGGGCGAAGAACATGCACATGGGAGCATAGCTATTTGTTTTTATCTTCATATGTGGAATGGCCATAGCAGGGTGTGGGATCAGAGGAAAACAGGCAGAGGCAATTTTCTCCACCTTCATTTTAGGGATTATACTCAGCTTCTCATGTTTTGTGGCCAATTTTTTTACCTTTTGAACCAAGGGTGCTTTGTTTTCTTGTGATGCTAAGAATTGAAGCCAGGACCATGCACCAAGCATACTAGGCAAACCATTTACTACTGACTGAGCTATTTGCATCCAAGCCCATTAGAGCTTAACAAGGCTAGGTAAGTGTTCTGAGACATGTCCTTAAGCCCTTTTTTTAAGTTGCATTCCCCTGAACGTTAATAGTTGGTTCCTCAATGTGGCAGTTAAAAATGGCCGGATGTCTGACAGGAGGGAGACATAACCCTGCAGCCTGAGGAGGTCTCTTTCCACTTAGAGAATGTTATGCAGATAACTTAGATGATTGATTTTTTTTTTCAGTGTGAGCATGGTGAACTTATTAAGTAAGTGGAAAGGACAAGGACGATATGCATAATTTCAAGGCTTCTTGAGTTGAAGTTAGATGTATTTACAGTTTCTTTGTATATGGTCCTGCGGCTTTTATATTACATATCACCAAAGATTTCAATAAAAGTTAAAGATTAATCAAAGCTTAAATTTTCAAGTTTAAAAGTTTAGTAAAAGTAGTTGAGCTGGTAGACTTGTTTCATACGTTTGAGGATTTTCTTTTGTAAGTAAAATTATTTTATGAGATAAAATGAAAGTTGAAAACATTCTTGGTCCTCCGCAAACATAGCTCATTCATTCTTTGTCAGATCATTTTTGAGATGCAGTTTGGCTTTATTGGCTGTGTTAAAGTCTTTGACTATTAGTCAGACCCTGTCTCATCCCTTTGCCCCGCTCCCCATACAGGGTTTATCTGTGTAACAACCCTGGCTGTCCTGGAACCCCGCCTGCATCTGCCTCACAATTGCCAGGATTAAAGCCATGTACCCCCACCCCCACCTCCGGCCTTCTTTCCCTTCTTATGCCCCTTAATTTTTTTCTTTTTCTGTCCTGTTTCACCCACAAATATTTTATAATATTAGCTAAAGGTTTTATAGTTCCAGAGTGATAATCTTTAGATCATTGCCAGAAACAGTATTTCAGTTTATCTTTATGGCCTTTTATACTAATGGTTTTGCGTAGATTCTGCTTCTAAAGTTTGAATATAAATCACTCGTACCCTTTATTTTGAGAAAAGTTTTCTACTTTGCTTTTGTCAGCATTTTCCTGATTCTTTCTGCTTCACATTTTCCAGTAATGAGGGGAAAAACACCTCCATTTACCTCACCTATTTCTGCCTTGATCTTTTCACTTAGGGCTATATGATATGCGTGCTCTATTTTCTTTTGATTTGCTGCTGAAATCCCTTCGTGGGCTTTATGCTGAGTAGGAATTTTGTGCAATTCTGATTTTCCTTTAAAAATGCAAAATAATGAGTTTGTTTTTGTCTTTGTTTTTTTTTTTTTTTTAGCCAGACATAGATGCACAGACCACTAATCCCAGTCCTGAAGAAAATATTTGTGAGTTTGAGGCCAGCCTAGGCTGCTTTAGACAGACCCTGTGCCAAAAAGAAAAGGGGGGAAGAGAGAAAGAGGAAGAGCTAGCGCTTTAATAACCTAACGCAACATAGGCCAGTGCTGATTTTATGTGTAGTCTCTCTAGCATAGTCACCTGACTCTAAATGCATAAAACGGTATAACAGTTTGCATTCCAAAATTTTTTGGCATGATACCTGACCTCAGTTCATAATCAGTAGAATACTGGTTGTGACAGGATATTCAGTATTAGGTTTACAAAATTTACAAATTCAGCAGAAAGGTGCATAATAATACATGGCTGTATTAATACCATTGAACTGCTTTCATAAAATGGTTAGGAGAGTTAAGATGTAAATAATATTAGGCTAGGCCTGACTACTAAGGTCCTACCTTGTAAAATGCCTCTGCCCCACCCTCATCACCAGGAAAAAAAATAGAATACAAGGGATAGATGGGATTTTAATAAAAGTGGCCATTCAAGGAAGTAAAAATTGAATTTAGGATTGAAATTTTGGCCTGTATTTAGGCACTGACATGAAAATAACAGGTTAGGTCATCCATGGATGAACTCTTTTTGGACAGCACTTTGATTTTTCTAGTTAACATATAGTGTGTGTTGGAATTTATTGCACCATTTTCCAACATACTTTTTTTTTTTTCCTTAAGAAATTAGAAAGAAATCAGTGGAGGGAAATGAACCTACTTACAGGTTGGCCAAACGGGAGGAAAACACGCCTACATTCTCTCCACCTTTTCTATACTGTTGATACAGGTTTATAGAACAAAGCATAAAAGGGGGTCCTAGGGCCCACTCTCCCCAGCATTGCTTTGTAATACCACCCACAGTCAGTCAGGTGGCCTAAGTCCAGGCTAGGTTACTTACGGAGGCCTACAATTAATACTTAAGACCTTGTCTCAACAAGAACCCCTCACCAATTAAAAAAAAAGGATAACAAAAATTATAAGATGTGCATCCGTTGGTTGAAATTTTGTCCGAACTGTAAGATCTCTTCCTGGTGGCAGTTTGTCTAGCACAAGTCCATCAGCTTTACTCTCTGGCACAGCATGAGATTCCTCAGGAAATTTCAATTCTTCAGGGATGGTGATAGTCTAAGTCATAGTTTAGATATCTCTGCATTCTTGCCAGGGCCTTTGGAACACTGGTCCCAACGATGCTGATCTCAGTTCTGATTCTATTGGGTTGCCTTGAATTTCTTTTTTTTTTTAAATCAATTATTTCTTTATTTATTATGTGTACAATATTCTGTTTGCGTGTATGTCTGCAGGCCAGAAGAGGGCACCAGACCTTATTACAGATGGTTGTGAGCCACCTTGTGATTGCTGGGAATTGAACCTTTGGAAGAGCAAGCAATGCTCTTAACCATTGAGCCATCTCTCCAGCCCCCTGCCTTGAATTTCTTATCAAGTCCTTATTGGTTAGCAGTCAATGTAGAAAGGACTGCTGATTCATTCTTTGAGTCACTGCTTGAGGTGTGGTTGTCATGGGGTCATCTGGCTCTCAGGACAAAGAACTGAGACAGACTTGCAGGCTCCTTTCAGGGGTGTGTCACAGGACCTCGTAAAAACTGACAATGAGATTCCCTGCTTTCAGTCTTGACGATAAGATAGGTTAGGCCTCCCCAGTTTTTCCATAGATTTGCTTGATTAACAGCAGCCACCTAATCCACAAAGAGGGAAACTGAAACTAAAGCTTCTGTCCTTTGTGACCTTCTGGGTTAAGGTGAAGAAAGGAGCCTTTCCTTTTAGCAAAACAAATTCTACGTACTTGTTATCAAAGAACAAAGTGTATATTAGTACGTGCTTTGGTGAACACAAAGAAAAGCAGTCACGTAAATAAAAAATAAAATCATTTGAAAAATAGCACATAACCTTTTCAGGCTGCTTCTATGAGGTTGTCAAATCTTGGAGTTAGAGGCAGTTTCAGCTGCCATATGGGTGCCATTATTGAAACAGGATCCTCTAGAAAAAGAGCCCATGCTCTTAACCACTGAGCCATCTCTCCAATACTCTGCCAATCCTGAGAACCTGCTTTACCACATTTGTTTATTATTTTTTTCAATTGGTGTGTATAAACTAGTATTTGCCTTTTATTGTGTGAGAAACAAAATATATTTTATAATGCATGAGAATTAGCAACTCACATTTCAGTGTCTGTCAGTTAAAAATAAATTTAAAGCTAGCCACATTTATTCGTCCATTGTATATGCTGTGATTGCTCTTAGGCTACTATATACGAGAGTACAGAGGACCTGAGACCCCAGAGACCTGCAGAAGCCTAAGAGTGCTCATTGACTGAGCTGTCATGTGCCTCTGCATTGTTTTTTGTAGCTTTAAATGCAGGTCAGAGACTTTGTTTTAGGCGAATAGGGGCTGCCATCATTCTATTATACTGAGAGCACAGGAGACCAAGTATCTTTACTCCCAACTAATAATTGTGGCTGTCAGGCCCTAGCCCTCTTGAGTTCCAAATCACTCGCTGCCTTTAGAGAAAAGCCTCTGCAATTTTTTACCTCTAGATACTTATTGCCTCAGATTTTTGCTGTTATCTTACATTTTCCTACTCAGTCCTTTAAGGTTCATTTCCATCTGCTATACACTCCGTTCCCCTCATATTTGTTCTTATATTCTTTTTCGTTCTTTGGAGATAGGGTTTATCTGTGTACCAGCTCTTGCTGTCCGAGAACTTGCTTGGCAACCAAGCTGACCTTGAACTCCCAGAACTGAGTGCCACCTCTGCCTCCCTAGTGCTGGATTAAAGACAGGTGACATCACCACCCTGTTTGGGCTTGAATTTTTTTTTTTTCGATACAGGGTTTTTCTGTAACTTGGGAGCCTGTCCTGGAACTCCCTTTGTAGACCAGGCTGGTCTCGAACTCACAGAGATCTGCCTGCCTCATCCTCCCAAGTGCTGGGATTAAAGGCGTGCGCCACCACCGCCAGGCCTGGGCTTGAATTCTTAAAAGCATTCCACCACTAACAGAAGCCTGTTCATTTTTATTGGCTACTATATTTGTTAGAGTGTGAGGTCTTAGGTGCGTGATACTTTGACAGATGAAAGAAATTTTCAGAAACAAAACTTAATAGAGTCTCAGAAACCTGTTTTAAAGTGACACTTGAGTTCTGTACGGGATTTTTTTCCCTGCTAAGGTGTTTCCTCTAACCTTAGTGTAAATCTGCACAGCAGCAGCTCATTGATCTAAATAAATTCATTTGTGCTTTAGTTTGGATATGTATTTGCATTTGTCTGTGAGTGTATTTGCATGTGAGTGGAGTCTTATCTGTTAAAGGGAGGGTTTTCTAAATAGAATTTGGTTAGTCCCTCTTCTTGACTAGGTCATTTCGCCCCAGGGATCCTTCCTTTGCCACCTCCAAGCACACAATTCCTGGCTTACCTTTTTTCCCTGGATTCTGGGGCTACAGAGTCAGGCCCTGATGCATAAAAGGCCGATATTTGACCAGCTGAGCAATCTCATTGAAAGCTCAGATTTGAGGTTCAAGAAGGACCCATGCCAATTGCCTCCAGTCCTAGCTCTACTGGAACTAGCTCTGTAGACCAGGCTGACCTCAAACGCACAGAGATCCGCCTGCCTCTGCCTCCTGAGTGCTGGGATTAAAGGCGTGCACCACCACCGCTCTGCCCCAAATTCCCCCTTTTTTTTGTTACAGATTTATTAATGTTACAGGAAGGCAGCCAAGGCTCTAAGGAGATACAGGGTCTAATGTTACTGTAGTCTTAATTTACCTTGACCAAATAATATAGCAAATATAGCCTAAGATTACCTTGAACTGTATTTGGCTTTGAAGGGTTTTTAAAGATTGCTTCTCCATTGCCAACCTAAGAAGTATTTTTGTTGTTTCAAGTCAGCGTTTTCCTAGGTTATTCCTGACTAACCTTGAAGTCACTGTGTAGGTAATATAGGTCTTAAACTCACAGCAATTCCCTTGCTACACCCTCCTGAATGCTGAGTGTTCTGCACCAAAATTGTTTTTATTTGTAGTGCAGGCTTTTTTTTAGCTACTTTCCTAAGACATTTTCTACATCTAGGAATATTGTTAAAAGTACACTTGCATGCAATATGCAAGGTCCTGTAATGCACTATGTAGACCAGGCTGGCATGGAATTCAGAGATCGCTGTCTGTATCCTGTATCTTTTTATTTTTATTTTTTTAATTTTTTTGTTTTTAAGATACTACATTTTATTCTTGTGCTGTTTGTACTTATTGCTTTTGGTAAATGTTTTCATATCTCATAAAGCTTATCTGGAGGGTGGCAGAGCTCTATGTAGCCAAGTTAGCCTGAATTTTACAGTTATCTTCCTGCCTCTCAGCCTTCCTGATGAGATTATATGTCCATGTTGATTATACCAACCTTAAAAAATATTGCCGGGTGGTGACACATGCCTTTAATTCTAGCACTTGGGAGGCAGAGGCGGGCATGTCTCTGAGTTCAAGGCCAGCCTGGTCTACAAGAACTAGTTCCAGGACAGGCTCCAAAGCTGCAGAGAGAAACCCTGACTCAGAAAAAAAATTGTTTTTAGGATTTTATTGTCAGGAATATTTCAGGCTTGTAAGACAAGCCCTTGTGAGATTGAAATAGCAGATCCAGGGCTGAGCTCCATAACAAGTTTGAGCCCCTTGAGTTCCTTTTTCAAAAAGCCCAGAAAACCAAACAAAAGTTTAGTATTTTCCTGATTAAGTTTGAGTACATAGAAATCTCTCATTGGAGAAATATTTTTTTAATGTTTTATAACTTATAAATACTAAGAATGTTTCCTAAAAGAATATAGATGGCAGTGGTGTGTGTTTCCCAACAGCTTTGTTTGATCTTGCTCTATAAACATGGCCATCTCCTGTCTCTACTTTCTGAGTTCTTAGATAATGTTCATTTGTCATCATACCTACCACAATGGTTTTTATCTGTTTGTGTTTGAAATGAAAATATAAACTGAAATCGTGGCAGTCACAAATTGATTTCTGCTTTGGTTTGTCTGTTTTGTTTAGGTCTTACTATATAGCTACACCAAGCAGTATGCAAGCACAATTTCTAATGATATCCGATTGCTGCACTAATGTGTATGCTTAGAGGTCAGGTGATGATTAGCAGAAAAATAGTAGGTTGTAGAGCTTGTGAGCTCCCCAGCAATAGCTTCTTTGCCTGACCTATTATACCAGACAGGTATTTTCCCATTTAGAGCAAGCTTAAATCCACTACAAATGTTCAGCCATCAGATAACATCGTACTACTTTTGTACCCCTGGGTATATCTTGCCACGTTGGTCATAATAGTTCATAAAGTTCCTGAATAAGGACTTCCCCTAACAACCTGCATCACACTCACCAATCCCATGAAAGTTAGGCAACAGGAACAAGGCTTTCTGTTCAGTCCAAACGTTTTATAACCAGTATGTGTGGGGTCTTCAGCAAGAGGTGTACAGCATTTTTTGCCTGCAAGGTAAGGTTTTTTCATGTAACAACCTTCAAGGTCCTAGAACTTGCTTTATAGACCAGATTGGCCTCAAACTCAGAGATCTGCCTGCCTCTCCCTCCTGTTTGCTGAGATTAAGCATGTTCCACCACTGTTCAGCAAGTATACTGTCTTAATAAGAGAGTATTTTTATAACAATTGGTAACTTTGTGATGTTATCTTAGTAACCCAGGGTCAGAGCCTGCTACACATGTTCTATTATACGACTTAGCATCCCTAGCCTTTAGAAAGGAAATTGTAACATGTCTGTTTTCCATCAGGCAATTGATGGTAATCATGCCGACATACATTCCTCTCAAATATCCCATCTCAGTCTGCTAAATGTGGAGAATAGTAAGGTCCATTGGGACTTTTAGGGAATATTAATAAAGATGGAATGGAAAAGTTTATAACATTTGCCCTTAAGAATTGATGCCATACTTGTCTAGTAAAGAATCTGAATATGACCTAGAGAGGTGAGCAGACCTAACTGAACCTCATAAAGACTTGTAATAACTACAGTACAGGTAGAGACCTCCCTAATTCTTGATTGGAAGTCACTTGGCCAACTATTTGACCCTACCAAATGGGATTTAGTTTGAGCGCAGACAATGGCAGGCTTGCACAAAGAGGGAAATGGCATTATTTTGCCTGAGAGGTGATACCCTTCCATTAATAGGACTTTAATGTTACTGTCAAAATATTACTATTGTTTTCATTGTATTTTATTAGACAAAACTCCAAGAGTCCATTCTGCCAACAGTAGAACAGACTACTAATCCTAAGCCTGATGTTGCACTAAGCGGCCTGCTGGCAGTTTCACCTCTTTTGTAATGTTGTCTATGTGTTTTATAGTCTTGATGTTTTTGTATTTCCTCCCGTGATTAGTCGTTTTTTAATACTTGATAATACAACTATCTTACAAATGGTAATCGTTAGCATGAGATATTTTTTACGGTACTATAATAGTGCCATCCAAATATTTCAAAACTCAATTTTGAAGGGAGCCAAACATTTCTGGAGAACACTTCTTTTTACCATATGGGTCCTGGATATCAAGCTTGGCACCACTCATATTTACCCAGGGACCCATCTTACCAGCATAGTTTACTTATTGAAAAGTTTAACAATCCCCCTACTTCTGAGTTCCTCGTTTCTGCCCAGCCTTGTACAGCAGCTGTCATGAGTGAGAATCCTGGCTTCTTCCTTTTGTTTTTTTTGTTTGTTTTGTTTTTGTTTTTCTTTTTCAGCATTGCCTTTTGATCATTATAAAACTACCAAGACAAAAATTCTTCAAGGGAAGTGCCATCAATCAGGCTCTACGTGGTTTTTCTGGACGCAGTCCTCTAACATCTTTAACCTCCATTTAACTTTTTAGCTTTATCCTACACATTATTCTTTTTCTCTTTAGCTAGGGTATTCATTCTCAACTTGTGGCCACAGCATTACGAAGGTTGAGAACAACTGGCCTATGGAAGTAGTATGCCCTAAAACTCCCTAAGATTCATCCTGTCCTCTGAGCCATTCATAACAATGAGGCTTGTTACATTTTTACTGCACCATTTTTATCTTTAATGTCTTGGTTCTATTCTGAGAGATTCCTCTAGTTAACCCACACAAAGTCCTTGCACTGTTAGATACAGACAGGGGACAGCCTACTATTGCCCTTTTTTGCCTATAAGTGGTTTGAGAAAAGAACACTCAATAGTAAATTCACTGATTAGACCCCGTTGAATTTTTTTTTAAATGTGTGAGCACAGTCAGGCTTCTTTCTCTGGTCTTGTTCAAAACTAAGGCAAACACTTAATACTAGCTTTATTAATAGCTTGACTTATCTATTAAAGATCAAAATGGAAGTCCCAGGAGTGGAATAGTAATTAATATTCAGAATTGTGTTCCAAAGTTTATGAATGCAAGACTTAGGTATGGGGTACATGAGCATGGAAAATGAAGGAAAGAACTTCAGTTTGCTACGTTCAAAGAAGAAAAAGGCTGCATAGTATTTCACAGAGAATGTACTCTCAGCAGCTAATATTACATTACTAATAGCACATAGCCCTTTGCCCATCCCCCTAACATCTATCTTACTCCAATTTTGATTTCAATGGCATGTGGCTATTGTGTTCAGGGGAGTTGGGAAAATGTATTTGTGTCCCAAGGTGTCTGTCCATAAGATGCCAGTCAGCATTACTGTGCATTTTTTTTTATTAAAAAAAATTTCCCACCTCCTCCCAGCCTCCGATTTCCCTCCCCCTCCCCCCATTACTCTCCCTCCCCCCACTCCTCTCTCCCTCACCCTCCAGTCTGAAGAGCAGTCAGGGTTCCCTGCCCTGTGGAAAGTCCAAGGTCCTCCCCCCTCCATCCAGGTCTAGGAAGGTGAACATCCAAACAGACTAGGCTCCCACAAAGCCAAAACATGCAGTAGGATCAAAACCCCGTGCCCTTGTCCTTGACTTCTCATCAGCCCTCATTGTTCGCCATGATCAGAGACCGGTTTTATCCCATGCTTTTTCAGTCACAGTCCAGCTGGCCTTGGTGAGCTCCCAATGGATCAGCCCCACTGTCTCAGTTGGTGGGTGCACCCCTCGTGGTCTACTGTGCATATTCTATGTCCTTTTCCTAGCCAGTAGTGCATTAATGGAGTTCAGGTTTGTCTTATATCTTATCAGCAGTTCTTGCTTGTTTGTTTGAAACAGGGTCTTAATGTATGCAATCCTGGCCTTGAATTATGTAGCTCATCCTCGCCCTAGAATTGCTAAGACAATATGTCCCTGTGTGGTGTATTTGTCAGTCCCTGTAAGAGGGGGGCTTGAACAGAGGATGGACAAGAGAAATATCAATGCTTTTAGTCTGCAGATAGGATTTCTCTATTCGTCTCTCTACTTGTCTGCCTCATGCCCATGTGTGGCAGAGAATGTTTTCATTTTGAATTTAAAGGTTCTTTCCATCATTTGTCTTTCCTTGGAAACAGTTTTTGATGTTTTCCCTTCTATGCCTATCACATAGATCCTACCACTATGTTTTCTAGTGAACTTCCTGTAATTGCACCAGTTAGAATGTTCCAGTAACAAGTGGAATTTGACTAAGATCAAGTAGCCAGCAAAAGTAGATAGATACTTTATCACATGCCAAGTGCTCCTTAAAGTTTTGGCATTCCTAACAGTCACTGCCTATCTTCTAAGTACGTGTTATCTCCGCAAGTTGAGATACTACTCTGTGTGATATGCAGGATCCCTGCCCTTTGGGAAACACCAGTTTACTCACTGGTCAGATGATAAGCCTCAAGGCCTTTTGATTATTTTCAAATCCTCATTCCTTTAATAACGAATGGATTTTCTGCTGTGGTTTGAACATTATGCTCATAAACTGGGTTATATTTTGCCCGTTTATTTGCCGTTTAAGGTGACCTAAGGCTATATTGATGCATGCTATCAAACTTTCTACGTTAGGTCAATAGACTGACTTCCAGTGTTGGAAGTTTCTCATCAATGGTATTGGAATACTGTTATTGCTTTAAGGGGTGTTCATAGCAAAACAGTTTTCTGGTCATTGTGGGACTTCCTTTGTTGTTCATGGTAAATATACATGCTGTGGTCCTGGATAGCTAGGATCTGTTTATGGAGAGATGAAGTAGGATAACTCAGATGTGCCACTGTTTTTGGCTTCAGTGGACTTGAGGCAGATGAACTGAGAAATTTCCATAGGAACAATGGGAATCTTGTTTATGTAAGGCTATAACTTTAGTCTCATTTGCTGCAGTAATGAACTTACAAAGCAGTCTAAGAAAAGTAGTCCTATACAAAAAGCACAGGATATATCGGTATACTGTTCCTACTACTGTGTTCTATATGCTTCCTCAAGTGTGTGTGTTTCTGGTCTTTGAATCACTTTTCTTAGTTAGAGGTTATGGCTATGATTTGGTAGAGAGTGTTGGTCTTATTTACTACCAACCCCGGTAAGGGTGGGAAGAATTAATTTTATGGAATGAAATGTGGGATGACAAGCTTCATACAGAAGGAAGGCTTTATTTAATTCCAGGCATATGACGTCTGGATTTCTGACAACTCCATAATTGGCAGGAGATCAGGCATTGAGTGCCCAGAGTTCAAGGGAATGCTGTTTAATTAGGTAACGGGTGTATTTTTCTTGACAAAATGCGTTTTCCATTTTTTTTTAATTTATTTAACTTTATTTTACATTCATTGGTGTCAAGGTATCAGATCCCATGGAACAGGAGTTGTGGACAGGTATAAGCTGCCATGTGGGTGCTGGGAATCAAATCTTGGTCCTCTCAAAGAGCAGCCAGTGCTCTTAAGCACTGAGCCATGTCTCCAACCCCGCGTTTTCCTTTTTGTAACTACCTAGTGTCGGGGGTTAGGAAATCCACAAATATCTGGCACATTAGAATTTTGAGTTTAGTTTTAGGGCCTTGGCTTTGTCTGGGGAGGGAGTGTTTTATTCCTGTCTATTTTAAGATTTTCAATATATTGTCTACTTAGTCCAGGAAGCTGTGTATATTAAACAGTTTCAGTGTACTGCTAAGTGGTTTTTCTATTTGTTTGTAATACATACCTTTTATCAAAAACAGACATGACATACTCTTCTATTTGTAGGGTTTTCTTTTTTATTTCTTTTTTTCTTTTTTGTTGTTGTGTTGTTTAACTATGTAGTCTAGCATTTTGTACAGTTTAGGGAAACCATGTCTCTAATTTTGTTTTCACTGGATTTATTCAGTGAGACAGAAGCATAACACCAAGCCTTCTATGCAAAAAATGTACAACAAAAGCTAGACAGTGATGTGCATACCTTTAATACAGAGGCAGAGATGGGCAGATCTCCACCCTGGTCTACAGAGGGAGTTCCAGGATAGACAGTGCTACCGAGAAATCGTCTCTTGAAGAAAACAAAAACAAGTAAACAAGATTCCAATGGCATGGCCTTAAGCAGCCAGCTGGAATTCCCAATTGAGAGAGTGCTTGGTAGAACAATGTGACCTCTTAAATGGGTGTTTCAAGTAAACCAGCAATCACTAATAGCTTAGGTAAAACATTATCAAACCAGTTATTCAAACAACTGAGAAGTTTTAGACTATCAGTTCTATTCCCAGTCAGGTTTTTGTACATGGTTAACCTTTACTTTTCCCCTGCAGACAGTCTTACAGGATTCAGTACTAGCTACCGTGTTTTCTTCACGGTATGAATGAGAATCAGGCTTTAGATATTGTCTACAACTATGTGAGCTACTATTCAGCTCAGAGAGGTGTCTGTTTTATTTAAGTCATGTTGTCAGCGTCAAACTTTAAGGATAGAGAGCTTCTATTTCAAGTTAGTAATCTGAACCCTCAACTAAAATTCATTAAAAAAACACTTCATTGGGTTGGGAGAGTCTCTGGTTTCCTCCCACCGTCTCTATCTCTGCCCCTCCACTCCTTCTGACCCCCCCTCAGTTGTCTTTGCCATGTTGAGCTTAATATTTTTCTCTATAGTTTACTCATTTATTAGCATTCAAGAATAATGCAATTTTGTATATATACTCTTAATGGGAAAAGATGTACAAAATGAGATTCAGAGGCATACAATGAGACAGATTTTCCGTCAAAAGCATGGACATGGACTTTACAACATTAGGCTCTAACTGTTGTTAAGAGCAGGGCTTTGGCTTGATGTTGTAGAATTTGATTTTCTATTACGAGCCTTTCCATAAAGGGATGCTTGTGATGATTTTGGTGGTAGTTACAAATAGTTAAGGTCAAAAGTTGTGGTAGTTAAGGGCTGGAGAGATGGCTCAGAAGTTAAGAGAACTGACTGCTGTTCTGGAGGTCCTGAGTTCAATTCCGAGCAACCACATGATAGCTCACACCCATCTATAATGAGATCTGGTGCCTAGAATACTATATACATAATAAATAAATTTAAAAAATAAAAAAAAGTTGTGGTATTGGATAAAAGGGTTAGCTAGTGTGTTCTTACTAGAAAATTAGAAGAGACAAGCAAGAAAAGTAAACTGAAAAATGTACACCCACTTCTTCAAACCCCTACTCTTATGGAAATCTCTCATTCAACAGATGAATGTTTAGTTTGTTTTCAACAGCATGCATTGAGTTCGTGGAAAGAGCCATAACCAGTGTTGACTCTCAGTGAGACAGTGAAATGTTATGTTGCTCATCATTCTCGTCCTGACCGCTCTGCTTTCACTGTCAGCCTTTGCTCCAGATTTTTATTTTTGTTTTAAGTAAAATATGGAGGATTTTGAAGGAAGAAATTAGTCTTCTTTATTGGCTCCATTGCCAATAAAGCATTGTCTGTTGCTTTTCTGTCAAACCACAAATATGTAAAAGAATGAAATAGCCAATGTTGACTGGCCTGGCATGTTGTCATGTGCATATAATCCCAGCACTGGAGATGCTTACAGAGGAAAATTATACTGACTGTGAGGCCATTCTGGGTTTCATAACAAGAGCCCTTCTCAAACAAACAAAATACCCCCAAACATGTTTTCCACTTCAGATGTATGCTATTGATCTTTGTGAGCCGTGGAAATAGTAGATGGCCTTTTTCCGGAGCCCTGTATTAATCATGAACTTGGAGTGCTTCAGGGGAAGATTTCAGAGTGGAATCTCTGAGCTCTCTGGGGTTTAGGCCTTGGTATTAGCTAGCCTGTTGTTCTTAGACTGCTTCCTGTTTTTTCCCAGTAGATCGGACTGCTTAGAATATTAGAGGTATTTACCAGTCAGTAATATGCTAAAAGCTATGTCAGTTACAGTTACTATGTTGACTATGAAAAGAGATAAATAGCACTATATGTTCTGAATTGTCAGGATGTTAGGAGAAAAACTGTTTTCAGTGATATACTGGTATGAAATCACATTTTTTTTCTTATAGCACATATAGGAAACTAGATGAATTTTTCATCCGTATTCTGATTAGTAATATATTGCCTTTACTCTTTATTTTAAGTCAAAACCTGTTGAATTTTGTTACACTTGTATAAAGGCTGTTGTATAACCACAGAAAAGGATGCTTTGGAAATAGTCACAGCATTTTTGAAACCTAACTTCAACCACTTAGTACATACATGTGTTATTTAATGCCTATTGTCCAACACGCCGAACCTTCGTTCCATCATACTGTTTTTAATTTTTAGTGTTTCCATGAAAATATATGTAAATTATATCATAGGCATTCTAAATTAAAGCTTTAATTGTTAGTTTTTGGGACAGTCAACGCATGAGAGAAAGGAACAACAGCACACATTCGTGCTCAGGAGGACTTCAAGGATCCAGCAGCTACCTGGAGTGGTGCTCCTCTGAAGAAATCCTACTCGGATGAATATAATACAACCTGCTAAGTGTTCTAGCACTTATCAGGTTGTATTATCATTGTCCGTGTCTATGGCTCTCATCTATCAGGGAAAGGATGGTGTCGTATTCGTCTATGTATTCACACTGCCTAATCTGGTGCACATTGTAGGCCTCATTAAATGTTTGTTGAATGAAAAAATGAATCATCAACAGACATTAATTGGGCGCCTGCTTTGTGTTATCCATTGGCTCAGCTTCTTCCTGGCAGTTGCCTCCAGTGCCTACAGCGTGCAAGGTCTATTCAACGTACTTCCTTCTGAATCCTGTCGTAAGATGAGGACTGTTACAGTGATTGTACTTTACCTTTTCGTGACTATGTTTTATGAAAAGCATTTAGCAATTTCTTATCTATGCTGATGGTGTAAAAGGGCGAATAGAAGCCCAAGTGCCTTAAATGTCATATTTGATAATGTGTTTCCTATGAAACATTTCGTTTTTATGCCTGTGTTTTGGAATTGGCTTCTTATAGATGTTGGATTGCTGATGTTGTTACTACAATTGCTACCAATTACTCCCTAGGTTGGACCACAGTGATCATTGAGTCAAAGCTTCATCCTTGCATTCTGGTGTCTGCTATTATGGTTGGTATTGACTTCTTCATTTTCATCCTTGTCCAGCTCTCCCCTCAACTGCATTAATAGGTATGCTTCCACATTTCCTGTCTACACACGCCAGAGCTCATATTTCCTTCCCTTCTTATATTCTTGATCTCTATTATCCCATGAGAAATCTGTTAATGTATTACAAAGGGAATACACCTTAATCAACCTCTTCAGCACCCTTTATTAGTTACTTTTCTAAGGCAGTGAACAAAATGTCATGTCCAAATGCAAATTCAAGAAGAGGGTTTATTTGTTGCGCGCGTGTGTGTGTGTGTGTGTGTGTGTGTGTGTGTATTTCATGGCAGGCAGTGTGCCATGTGGTCCGGCTTGGGGAAACAGTAAGGCCTCAACTGGTACCACTACCTGTGTTCAAATTCATGAGCCTATGGGGACAGTGCTCTTTCGAGCTACAACAAAGGGTAAAACCTGCATCTTGTTAGAACGTGGTAATTTTATGTGAAAGGACCTCCCTCTTCAGTGATGCATGCAGAGCTATTAAGAAAAGAAGACAACTTGGCAATTGTGAAAACTTTAAATTTCAGAGATGGATTGTGACTAGTCCGCTGACCAGTGACAGAGTTATGGAGGTGAAGCTGCTGAAAGGGGAACAACAAAGTATGGATTCAGGGCACAAGTTTTAGAAAAGGTCTCTTCAGGCCCAAATGCTAGAGTGTGCAGTTGCCAGGAGAATGTAGGGACGAATCACCAATCTGTGGAAGTAAATACAGTTCTTTTGAGTCTTGTGGCAGAATACATTTGGTTTCCTTAGTTGAGGAGAGGGAAGTTAACAAGAATAGCACATGTTTTACGTGGTCCCTGGACAGATCTGAGGGCAGGAGTAGACTCTGTCTGTGAAGCCTTAGTATAAACAACATTCATGTTTTTACTTTTATTTCATTTGGTTTGAAACAAGATCTCGCCATGTATGTCTTGGTTTTCTGTAAATGCTCTAGATAGATCAAGCAGGCCCCCTAACTTGGAGCGATCCTGCTTCTACCTCCCCATTGCTATGATTAAGGGCATGGGCTACTAAACATGGCACAAATTGGGGACTTAGTTCAGTGGTAGAGCATTTTCCTACCAGGTAAAGTTCAACTTACAATAGGAGAATGGGTGAGTATGATATTTTACAAGTACATGTAGTCATTTATCAGATCAAGCTGAGTGAGAGGTAGCAACATGTAAGTCTCTTTCTTGGACACCGGGTTTCGATCTTTGTCCCCGGCTGTCCTATAACAGGAGCACAATGTACCTACCACCTATCTCATTTTTCTTTTGAATATTATTTGCTGAGAATAGGATCCATGGCTATTCTTCAGTGTTATCGTATTTTAACAGAGATTTAATGATCACTGTTCTCATGACTAGTCCCTCAAAGACGCAAACCTGCTTTATATTTACCCCGTGTTTTAAGGTCGACAACTGAGGAAAAAGGACAACAAGCCCCACCCGAAAAGAAGTGGCCTTTTCAGTTACATGCTAACCTTTTTTCCTGGTTTGTGCATGTGAACCATTCCTTTGCATAGTGTTTCTGTCTTTACATAGTAAATCCTTATAGTGTGGTGACTACTTACATACACCACTCACAGTCAAATCCCCAGGTTCTAGTATCAGAAGAAAGTATGTTAAAGATGTGGGGAACGTAGCTGCCGATTCTATTTTATAATTCTTTTCAGTTCACTAATGAAAGCTGAATATTCCCATAGTCACTCCTACACTGCTGAATGCTCGTGTTCATTACTGTGACACCACCCAGCTGATGGCATTTTGGCAACCGGAGAAGCGTTACCCAACAAGAAACGACAGTCTCCGATCTCTCCCTTTTGGCTTGCTCATCAGATACTACCTAGAATTTGTTTGGGGTCAAAGATTGCAGGAGTCAATATTGTACTTTAGGAGTCTTGCTTAATTCTTCTATCTTGGGGATAGGTGGGATAGGTCATAGATATGGACAACATGTGACTTTCAAATGTTTTTCCAATAAATTCACAAGGTAACTTTGAGTCAAGCTTTTTTTCTCATCATGAATCTTTCTTCTTTCTTACGTGTCCTAACAGAATTTTTGTTCTTTACACCCCCCTTTCTGTTACCCCACCATGATATGTTTCAGCAATGTCTCTTCCTTTCCCTGTTCAGAAACGGATCAGTGAAACCGGCATTGTGAGTAAAGAGGCTGAATGTTGGCATGAGATCCATGATGCTCTCGGGATGTAACAGCAGGAGTGGCGCACAAAGAGGATGTAGAGGAAGGTTGTCCAAAGAACCAATCTTGATATTTTGGCAGATATGGGACCACCAAGCTCTTACCAATGGGAGAAGACTGATATTTGTGAGTGAATTTAGAAGGCAACTACTTGGGTCCCCTAGGGAGAAAGTGATGAAGGAAAGGGGAATGAATGAGATCTCTATCCTCTGTGGAGCACATAATGAGGCTTCATACACATCTTTGTCTTGTGTCATTTTAAATATCACTGCTTCTTTGGAGATTTCTCCTTACCCAGTTGGCAAATGACATGGTTTCAGTTGAAATGCGTCCAGATTTATAAGGCTCAAGGACAGGAGAAAGCACAAGAAGTGCTAATTAACAAAGTGAAAAAGTAGAATGCGGGGACCATGTCCTCAGAGCTGCCATAGCCATAAATGGCAGACTGGGATCTAATGCATGATGGGATGGGAGAGACATGATATAAGGAGCTGCTGCTTTGGGGACGGATTATAGGAGAGGTTTAGGGGACAGGAACTCCCAGTTTTATGTTACTCTGGGTTTGAGGATTCTTCCCAATATCAGCTCACTGGGCCACTTGAATTTGGTGTCATGATACCATTTTATCACATTGGCAGGTGTCGCTCATCAGTGGGTCCAGAACCTGAAGGAACAAGAGAAGCAACACCCAGTGGACAACAATGTGGCATATTGGGTGAAGACCATTGAAAAAACTACTTGCCTCTACTGGAATGGGGTTTTCTTTTTTCTTCTTGAAAAATAACATAGTTAATACTTTGACTGAAGAGCATGCATAATTTTATAATCCTTGAAATAACTGTTCATAACATCTGAGTCTATTTACCATCCATTCTTTAGAAAAGTAATGTGTAAAATGGAATTTTATAACACTATACATTTTACTGCATATTTTTATTCTGGTGTTTTATCATTTCAGAATTTAAAAGTATATTTCTATGTCATGTTCTTTGATAAATACAATATAAAGTCTACATAGGAATGGACTTTACTGGATTTATTTAGACACTGCCATATTACTCTACTTTTTGGGCCTGGCCAATTTTTTTAAAGCATGTAACATTGTAATCATATTTTCTTGAAAATTATCTTCTACCATGGAATTCTTTTATTTGAAGACTTCATAAAGGTGCTTTTGAATTATTCACATTACAGTTGCACAAATCATAATCCTACTCGAAGTGAATAAATGTGAATATTTCTTTAACCTATTAGAATATAACCTTTTTGTACGGTTCTAGTAACTACATAAGTAATGTGTCTGTCTTCAGATGCTCCTGTCACTTTAGTATTTGTTCTTATTCACTGGGGATTGTTGGTTTATGGAGAGGAACTGTGTTGTATAGTAGAATTACAGGTGCATGCCACCATACCCAGCAGTAGGAGTCTATGCAAGGGAGTGAAAATTCTATAGAGGCCAGAGGTTTTCTATGCAGCTGAAATTACAAGCAGATATAATCTCCCTGCCATGGGTGCTGGGAATGCAAATCAGGTCCAGTGTAAGACGCTTTGCTCTTCTAATCACTAGGTGATCCCTCTGGCACCCTGGGTAAAAGTTTTGTGTGATAAGCTTACCATAGGAGCAAGTTCAATTTTTTTTCTTCAGTATTCATGTAAGATAATTTTACTAGCTCTGCCTCTGGAAATTTTAGCCATTAGGGTTTGGTCTCAGTTCCTTAAGAGCATATAGCAATGGGGTTTATTTTTTTGTCTGAGTACGTCTCTGCTTAAGTGTCCTTTGCTGTCCCTTTTATTGCATGTTTCCTCATATTCTGTTGAACTTGCAGATTTTTCATTTAAACTTGACAAAACCTGTTGTAAATTATATTGTTGGGTAATATGTTCTTCCAGCTATTTACTTTTATTTTGTGCTTTTAGCTGTCTTTTAAAGCTGATGTTTAATTACTAAATTTTTGGAATCATACAGCATTGTTTGGTATGTTATATCAGAAACTTTATTAATAGTTTCACCCAGGGGGTGTATCTTAGATTATATTTGTTTGTTTTTTTCAAGACTGTGTTTCTCTGTATACCTGGTTGTCCTAGTTGGCCAAAATCATGCCAACAGAAAATAATTGGATTAAAGTAGACTCTATTATCATTTTTGTCCTTTCTCTCTTTTTTTTTTTAGAACAAAATCCCCATTCTAATCTCCTTTGTTCATCCTTTTTGCTAACCACCTGCCATTAAAAGATAATAAACATCCATAACCCATATTTTGGGAATGTGAGTATATTTCTTCCTGCGAATTGTGGCCTCTGGTAGTTTTTGGGATACCCTGAGGAAACAGCTATAACTGTTAAGCAGAGAAATCTTGTCTCAGGGAAAAAAAAGATTACATTGAATTCATTGAATTAACCTTTAGCTTTAAAGGCAAAGTCAATGAATAACGGCTGATAGCCCAAAAGTCCTTATTGTGTAAGGGTTCCTTTTTTTTTTTTTTTTTTTTTTTTTTTTTTTTTTNTTTTTTTGGACAGGGTTTCTCTCTAACTTTGCAGTCTTTCCCAGCGTGTAAGATTTCTTCTACTTTTTCCTGTTTTGTTGTTCTTTCAAGACAGGTTTTCGCTGTGTCTGCCTATATGAGTGTGTGAGTGTGTGTGTGTAAGAATTCTTAAGCAAAGTTTCATATGAGACAGTTCAGGCATGTGACTATAAATCTATTCTTGTTGGTTTGTTTGGTTTTGGAGACAGGGTTTCTCTGTAGTCCTGGCTATTGTGGAACTTGCTCTGTACGCCCCGTCTCACCATGCTCCAATTGTTGTAGCCTAATATCTTCTTCATATTACTACACATGACATAAGGCTGGGCTTGTTGCCATGGTTTTAGAGTATTACCTGCCTTTCTGAGTTCCATCTCTAGCTCCAGTTCAGTAGACATATTCACATCTGTTCACCGCCGACCAGGTCATTGCGTGCCATTGTATGAATTATCTGTGTCGTCCTATTCAGAACATCTCTGATATATTGTTCCAATCTCAATTTTATCTCAACGGAATTTTTCCGCTCTCTGGAACCAGTTGTAATCTATATGACCTGATTCCCTCAAGTAGATTCCATTTGGTGTGACAAAGGTCATTAGGCCGCCTCAGCAAGAATTTGACTTGGGAGGCACTGTGAGTTCAGGGTCAGCAGTTCCAGGACAGCCAGAGCTGGTTTTCAGTGAAGCCCCTATCTCAGGAACCAAAACACAAAGCAAAAAAGAAAAAAAATTCCCTTAATCAGCTCTTTATTTGACAGACAGTGGCCTCCACAGTGTATATGTAAGCATTTATTCCGCGTTGCTCTAACTAGGCCGTAGCTGTTGTCTTCCGCTAAAGTGTTGGAATTTGCTTCAGGTTGCATCTGTGCAGCTGTTACTTAACTCTATTTAAATATCCCAGGCAAGCCTTGAACTTTTGGTCCTTCTGCACCTCTGGTCCTTTTGCCTCCATCTTCCTAGTGCTGGAAATACCCCTGTCTCACGAGAACGGGTTTATTCCGTGCGGGTTTATCCAGTGCTATAGAGCAGGCCCAGCGTTCCCCTGGTGCTAAGCCAGCACTATACCAACTGAGCTGTGTCTCTGGTGCCTGATGCTATAGTTTTTAATGTCGTTTTGTCTGCTTGTTTGGAGTTTCATTTCTTTCTTTACATTTGTCTTTTGTTTTTGTTGTGTTTAATTTTTTCACATAGGGTCTCCTCGTAGCTTTGGCTGGCCTAGAACTTGCTATGCAGACTAATTTGGTCTCTAACTACTTAGAGATCTACCTTCTAGCTCCCAAGTACTGGAAAATAAAGTCATGCAAGTTTCTCTTTTGTTTTCAGGCACGGTCTCACTGTGTAACTTGTGATGTTCTGTAATTCACGGTGGGCCTTCTGCCTTAGCCTCCGCTGTGAGTTCTAGAGATCCGGCACAGATTGTCAGTTCTGGAGAAGTGTCTTTGCCCCGTGAGATAGCACTGGCACTTTTTAAATAGCTGTAAGATACAATCCTTTGGAAAACTTTCATTTTCTATTATAACTAGTTGTTTTCTAAGCACGGCATGGCTATTCTCTATGTACTTGTGTCTTAAATTTTCATTTTATTCAGTCAAATATTTTTTAATTTCTCCCGTAGGATGCTTTGTAGTGTATTATGCTATTGATGCCCACTCCCCCTTGGGTTTTGAGGGTATTCAAGACAGAGCTTCTCTATGTAGCCATGGCTTTCCTGGAACTCTGTAGACCAGGCTGCTTCAAAGAAAGAAACACCTGCCCCCCGCTGGGATTAAAAGCATGCACCACCAATGCCTGGCTTCTGCTATTCATTTCAAAGTGAGTTAGATATTGCCAGAGATAAACCTCTTAATTATGTTTTTATAGTGGTTTCGTTTATGATTCAAAAGGTGGTTTTCCTTATTGAATATTTCATATACGGTGGATGTCTGTGCATGGGGTATTTTAGTTACTCTTCTATTCCCATGAACAGACACCATGACCAAGGCCTTGTTTTTAGAGTCATTATTTCATGATAATCCTGCGGAAAAGCATTACAGGCATGGCACTGGAGTAGTAGCTGTGAGCTCGCATCCTGATCTTAATACTGCACGCAGAGAGAGAGAGAGATTCTCTGTGTGTGTCTGTGTGTGTGTCTGTGTGTAACAGCATTTGCGGGAGGCAGCAGGCTTGAAATTAACATTGAAGATAACTATTGTATCTTTGCAAGGGGCTCAGTAAAGAAACCCACAAGGCCACTCCGTGTAGCAGGCGTCAGTGCAGGTGTCTTCCATGGCTGTCTCTCAGGAATTGAGAGAGGAACCTAGTTAAGGTGTGAAGATGGCCCAACTGGCAGTTGCCGAATCTATAAAACTAAAGATAGCAGCAGTGAAAGAGTCCTGTCAATTATAAGGGGTTATGCTGCAGCGGGAGGAGGGCAGGGTAGCTGCAACCAGAGTAATGCACTGAACTGTTAGCGGCTTCCTTGAGTTAACACAGAGCTAGATTCCCTCTCCAGAAGTTCGGGCTTTTCCTGGCAAACATTCCTCAGAGACCCACTTTATGTTTCCGAGGAATGCTAAGTGTTTGCTAGGTCAGGGTCCAGCCTGAGCTGAGCACACATTGCCATCCTTTAAAATTGGGACCTGACATTATTTACGATAAATGTTGATAGCAACATGACAACGACAGCGGTTTGTGATGTTGTGTGCTATTCTGGTTTCGCATGCGGTCAAAATAAAGGAGCTTCTTCCCCTGCGATATGCCATTTTAAAAATTCTAGACAGAGTCCTCTCTTCCAACCCCAACCATGCTTTAATGCTCTTTCCACAGCTCTTAATCCTCGCACTCAGGATGTAGAGGCAGGCAAATCTCTGAGTTCGAGGCCGACCTTCACTATAGAGTTAGTTCCAGGACAGACAGGACTGTTACACAGAGAAACCTTGTCTCTAAAAAAACAAACAACAAAAAAAACACAGCTCTTTGTTAGACAAATGAGACACAGATGTAGTTTGATGGGTCAGTTTCTCTTTAATCCTCACCCCCCTGATCCTCTTGGTGTGGATGATTGCTAGTGTCGTCTTTTTGGCTCTTTGAGAGCAGGTTTCTCTGCCAGCCAGGGCAGTGGTGGCATATAGCTTAAATCCCAGCACTCTGGAGGCATAAGCAGGTCAGGCTCTGAGTTTGAGGCCAGCCTTGTCTACAGAGTGAGTTCCAGGACAGCCAGGGTTATGTAGTCCAGGCTGGCACCTGACAGAGATACTCTTGCCTCTGCCTCCAAAGTGCTGGGATTTAAGCTATCTGCCACCATGCCGGGCTCTAGGGTCTTTGTTAGTTCTGGCTGGTGTAAGAAGCAAGCTAAGAACTGGTCCCTTCAGTTATTTCTTACAGTGCACTTCAAAAGGAAGATGAGCTGTGTGGTACCTTATCCTTACTAGTCACAAGGGTAACCTGGTTTGTGCACCTGTTTGTGTGGAGGTAGCAAAACCAAGCAGTGGACTCGCCTCATTATGCATCTTGTCAGATCTGGATTGCTCCTGAGAATCCAGGTCACAAATCTCTCTTGTCCCACCCCTCATGTCTTCAGCCACAGCGTCTCTCCTTCAACTCATTCAGTGATTATTGTCTCAGTCAGTCACTCTAACATGGTGTCCCTGTGGGGACTGAATTGCAACTGTCTGTATTTCAGGTTAGTAGAGCAGTTCCATAAAGGGTAGGTTGTCGCCCACAGGGCTGCTTTTGCTATGGAAATTTCCTTCCTGTGCCAAGCAAAGCTGTTGTGGCTGCCTTGATCTTCTCTGCATGGGGCCCTGCTTGGTCCTCACTAGTCTTGTCACCATTTTGTCAATGATCCTCTCTGCGGAGTTCCTGAATATAGAACCCTAAGGTGCATGCAAAGCAATGAATTTATTGCTTCCATGAAGGACTGAAGTGAAAATGTTGTTCACTACCATTTTCCCAGGAACTATAAAGAGGCTCTCTGGATGTGAAGGCTGAAGCTCAGTCTACTGGTCTTCCTGCGACTTATTAGTCTAAATAGAAAGGACTGTGCTTTTTAGGAAGGTCTCAAGTGCCCTTTGTACTTTTCATCCATGGGCTTTGGAATGGCTCCATCGCGCACTTTGGTATTTTGGGGGCTGCCTGTGATGAGCTGGTGAAAGCTTTGAAGTGCACTTCCTTGTGGAGGCGGCCCCTTTAAGGGAGGAGGGGAAGCTGCTGTGCTGAGTGCTGCAGCCAGCAAGGTTGCCAAGCTGGCAGCTGCAGCTCCTGCTCAGACTGTTGGCGGCTGCTGTGTCTGTCTCCTAGGAGCTGATCCCGGCCTGGCTTGCCTGCCTGAATAGTGCTCCTTCCTGTAAGCAGGCAGCAGTGCTAGAAGTTTCAGTGCACAGGCGGATGGCTCGCCCCTCCTTCACCCCTAGCCGACTTTTTTTTTTAAACCTGGTCAAGTCTTCATTATGCCTGCTACTGGCCTTGCCACCGTGCCAAGATGTGCCTAGAATTTTTTCCGGGTACTGCAAGCATACCTAACTTTTTAAAGCCCATCTTGCGGTTCCGCAAACCGCATCCACATAGTGATATACTCAAAATTACGGATTAGTGCGGCGTTATGAAGTCAGGAATCCCACGCTAGGATTTCTGGCCCGATGGAAATGCTGCGTTTCCGTCCGCGTTGTGTATGGGGGATGTAAGCCCAGAAACCCAGAAGAGGAAGCTGGACATTCAGGAGATGAAGGTCTCTGGGCCTACCTAGGGAGCTGCAGGCCAGCCTGAGCTGTATCAGACAGTGTTGTCAGCAACAAGGAACTGCCACAAAGAAAATGCTGAGTTTTCTTGCACTGCCTGGCTTATGCAAGGAGTTTTGGAAAGGGCGTTTTAATAGCAAAAGGGATGCTGTGTTACACACATCCCCCTTCATCTTTCTCTCAGAGGAGAAGCTGTGAGACAGGCTTCTTCCTTTCTCAGTTGGCCGCCCTACTGAAGCGGGAAGCAGTGCTATTCCTCCGCTGAGGGATAGGCCCTGAAAGCAGCTTTTGTATCCAGAGCCTCAGGCCGAGCCAGCTGCAAGAGTTTGGGTGACTGCCACACTCCTTTGACATCTGCCTTTGTGATTCCTGGCCTAGTGCAGTTATATGCATGTGCAACTGAATGACCTAACTTCCTTCTCCACTACAACTTTTTCCTGTCAGGATACCAGTGTCTTCTAGTGTCTGGCATTCACTCCTCAGCCGGATAGATTGTGGAGGAAAGGGAGTCTTTTCCCTCTCAAGTCATGTACTAGCGTCTGGAATATACATACTGTTACTGCACTTACCAACACAGGGAAGCTGTCCAATGCAAGACCTGCCAGCTGCACAGCTATACTGTGTTGAAATATGAACGGCAGGGCTGCGTCCCCAGCACCCGGCCGCCTGCATGGCTAGCTTATGCCCGAAATAATTACACGGAAACTGTATTCTTTTAAACACTGCCTGGCCCGGCTAGTTCTAGCTTCTTATTGGCTAGCTCTTACATATTGTTCTAACCCATTTCTAATATTCTGTGTAGCCCACGAGCTGGCTTACCAGGGAGGATCTTAACCTGCGTCTGTCTGGAGCGGGAGAATCATGGTGACTCCTTCGACTCAGCTTCTTTCTCCCACAATCCTGTTCTGTTTTCTCCACCCACCTAAGGGTTGGCCTATCAAGGGGCTTAGGCAGTTTTTTTATTAATAAGAAAATCACTCCCACATCAATACTGTGTGTGCCTACATGCCGTGCTTCATGTCTGGAGGTCAGAATAACAATTTTCTGCATTTGCTTCTCTCCTTTTCTTTGAGGCCCTTTGGAGTTTTGTTTGTTTCTTTCACTTCCTTGTATTTCTTGTCTTTTTCTCCCATAGCCCAGGTTGGCCCACCCTGAATTACAGTGTAGTTGAGGATAGCTTTGAACGCCTCTTTCTTCCACCTCCCAAGTGCTGGGGTCACAGGCATGGATCCCCTTGCCCACCTTGAGTATCTCAGCAGAGAAAGTAGATTGCAGACGAGGGCTCAAGGGAAAATGTGGGTTTCCTTCAGTACTCCCCAGGTTTGTGTGCTGCCTCCCAAGGAAGACTGTAGATATTTTGTCAAGGTTTCAAGAGACTCTGTCGTTGCCCCAATTGACAACTAAGAATAGTGTGGGCACATGCATGCCATGTCCCTGTCTTTGTCTGGGACAGGGTCCTGTTATGAAGCTTTGACTGATCTATTCCTCACTCTGTCAGCCAGGCTGGTCTTGAACTTGCAGCAATCCTCCTGCTTGTGCTTCCCAAGTGTCTACCTGTCTGATCCAGAGGATGGCGGACTGTTCCTCAGAGTTTAGCTAGCAAGGCATCTACTTCTTGGTGCCCACCTGGGTGGGTTCAGGAGACAGAGGGTTAAACCAAAAAAAGGTTTTTTTTTTTAATTTGATGTCCTTATTTTATTTTGTGTGTACATGGGAAGGAAAGCACATGTTTCATACATGTGGCTTTCAGAGGACGACTTGTGGGAATCAGTTTTCTTTCTACAGTGTAGTGCCTAGTGATTGAATTGAAGTCATCAGGCTTGGTGGCACATGCCAAGTCTCATTACCCACTGAGCCATATCATTGGTCCCAAATAAAGAGAACATTTGAGCCCTAAAATCCAACCGAATTTGACATTTTTGTTTTGGACATGCATGGGAGCTGCTGTGATTTGAATATGAAGCATCCCCCATAGGTCCATGTCTGCCCACATTTGCTCTGCAGTTGGTGGCTCTGTTTGGGAGGTTGTGGAGATCATTGGAAGCCCTGAGTGAATGTGTGTTGTTGACACGGGCACGGGTACGTCAAGGATCCTATCATCCACCCCACTGGGTGACAAAGCCCATTCCCCATCCCCACAAAGTTCAGAGGGATGGTAAAGTCTTCATTAAGGGTCGGAGTGCAATTGTTGCTGATAATGTGTGCATAAAATGACTGCCATAGCTTTCTCCCCCATGAATATTTATTGCCTGAAGAATGGTCCCCTACATAAGACTGTACCTACTGAGACTAGCTGAACCTCTCTCCTTGATCCAGCTATATACCATAAACCTTACCTACCTCCTTGTTTATCAGTGTGCAATAACCCACCTCCCGGTTGTACTCTATAATAAACATGTTGCGTTTCCAAGTTGTTGTCGTTTCTCCGTCAGCAAACCCAGTCCACTCAGCCCCAGCTTGTCTGTGCGTTCCTTGTATGTCTTTACTCCCTGGCTGCCCCCCACCCCAAGTCAAGTCAATCCTTGGGGCCATGTGAGGATGTGGCAGAAGGTTTTGAAACCTTTAGGCGTGGAGTCATTTGAGAGGAAATAATCCCTCGGCTTTGAGGTCTTATATTCTAGTCCTGCTTCCGTTTTCTCCTTTCCGTGTGGGGTTGAGGTGTGATTTGTTGGCTTCCTGATGGTCGCGTCAAAGTAAGGTTTTACTTCAAATCTTTACAAACATAAGAGAGGGTTGGGAAAGGAGTAATGGGGAGAGAATGTAAGCATTTTGAAGCACAAAGGGAAGACAGGGAGAAGACAATGGGCACCGAAGGAACCAAACTCTGATGCTTTGCCTTCGGTTCCTGCAGAATTGAAAGAAATGTTATCTGAAAGTATGCTTGATGGTCTTGCAGATCTGTCTCTAGTGTCCATAGTGTTGGGTTTAAAAAATGAGGAGCGGGGGCTGGAGAGATGGCTCAGAGGGTAAGAGCACTGGTTTCTCTTCCAGAGGTCCCGAGTTCAATTCCCAGCAACCACATGGTGGCTCACAACCATCTGTAATGAGATCTGGTGCCTTCCTTGCCAGCAGTACATTGTATGCTTAATAAAGCTTTTTTAAAAAAATGAGGAGCGGCTGGGTGGGGGTGGCACACACCTTTAATCCCAGCGCTTGGAAGGCAGATGCAGGTATATCTCTTTGAGTTCAAGGCCAGCCTGGTCTACAGAGGGAATTCCAGGACAGTCAGGATTGTTGCCCTGAAACCCTGTCTCCAAAGCAAACAGACAGGGAGCTCTTCTCTTTCCTCCACAATAGTTTGCATTCGAAGCGTCCTGACCCATCTTCATGGTCACCTTGCTCTGCACCAGCCACCACCAGTTTCGTGTGTGGGGCAGGCCTTTGCTAGCCAGCCAGGAGTTCCACCGTCATAACCATTTTCCCACCAAAGTGGAGGCTGTCACCAGCCTCCTGGCAACAGTGGACACCCAATGCTGACATTTCTCTAGACTTCAACAGCATTGCTCTGCAGCAGAAGGAGACACTTATTTTGTGAGGTGACTAAGAAGGAACATGAAGGCAATGAGCGTCTTTTGCAGATGTGAACCCCTGCAGTGGCAATGTCCTAGTCCACAATGTGCAGAAGCTGATTTTAGATGGGTGCAGTGAAACTCTGGGTGCCATGCATGAAACCCTTTAAGAAGAGCTAGGTCAGAGCTTTTCTGAATTGTGGAGCCCACAGTTCTGTCTCACAGTCCTCCCTCTTTATGGCCTCTTGAATAGTTCTTAGGTGAGGGAAAACTCACCAAGAAAATAGCTGTCAGGCCACGCGGTAGTGGTGCACACCTTTAATCCGAGCGCTTGGGAGGCAGAGGCGGTCAGATCTTTGTGAGTTCGAGGCCAGCCTGGTCTACAAGAGCTAGTTCTAGAACAGGCTCCAAACTACAGAAAAAACCTGTCTCGAAAAACCAAAAGAAAATGGCTGCCAGGCTTGGAGAGAAGGTGAATAGTTGAGAGTACTAGCTGTTCTTCCAGAGGACCTAGGTTTTCAAGTCTCAGCACAGTCATAGCCGCTAACATGCATTTGCAACTCTAGTTTACGGGATCAGATGCCCTTTCCTCAGGGACTGAAAAAGCTTGTTCAAGGTTTATTCTAACAGTGGACCTCAAGGCAGAGAGGAGTCCCCTGCTTGAGGCAGAAGGTGTAGTCTTTCAAAACAGGAACTGTGGAAACCCAAGACATGTCTCCAGCAGATCTTAGGAGCTCCCAGCTTCTGGCTGCCTCTGAGCCTAAAGTTTTCAGAAGGGCATCTAGGAATTTGGCACTGGCAAAAGTCAGTTGGCTACACTTTGAGGCAGATTGCAGCTGGGCTGATGGCAAAGCTGCTTGTGTTAGCTCAGGCTGGCTTATTGAGTGTATGTGTATTCAAAAGAAGGGGAGAATAATGTCAGGGAAGAATAATGTCGGCGAAGAAGAATGGCTGTCAGCCCAAGAAGTGATAAAGCGGGGAGGGGTGGGGGGTGCTCAGTGTCGGATAGTGCATGTCCCCGCTTCTCTCTCCTGTGTGCTAACAGTAGGAAGTGGGGAAGGGGAGGTGGGAGGAAAAGGGGAGGTTTGGATTGCAAAAACTAGATGTTGGGGAAAGGATGAATTCTTTATCTCTGGCTGACAACTATAAACTGCAGTCTTCTGTTGGTTCTGGTCATCAAGGCAGTCAACATAGTCTGCCACCTGCTCTTTGCCAGAGGAGGCTTAAGATTTTAGCACCATGAAGGCCCCACACCTCACTAGGTACCTTTCCTGTACTTGAGCATCAGGGCTTCTGCATGAGCCTCTTTCTCAGCCTCGGCAGGTTTCTGTCACCTCTACACCTGGCACTAAATAGAAATAGCACATCGTAGGACTGGCACATAGCTCGGGTGGTACAGTGCCAGCATGCAGAAAGCCCTGGGTTCCTTCCCTAGCTAGGCCTAAACTGACTGTGGCGGTGTGTGCCTCTAATGCCAGCACCAAAAAGGAGGAAGCAGGAGGATCAGAACTTCATACACATTCTTGGCTGCTTACATAGGCAGTTCAAGGACAGCCTGGGTTACTTGAGACCCTGCCTTACAAGACAAGGGAGTGAGAGAGAAAGTATTTGCACAAAATAAATAACAGCAATAGAAGATCCTAGCCTAGCGTGGCACTCCAGAGGCAGAGGCAGGCAAATCTCTGTGAGTTCAAGGCCAGCCTGATTCACAAGGCAATTTTCAGCACAGCCAGAGGTGCTACACAGAGAAACCGTCTCTTCAAAAAGCCACAAACATGCACAAAATAAATAGAAAATAAAAGCCCTTATTCCGTGCTGATTTGATATTGTATCCCTGGCCAATTAACACATGCCCCTAGGGAGATGGTAGAGATTTGCCATTTTTGCAAAACTGGAAGGGAAAGTGGCAGCCATTTATCCTGACTTCCTAATAACATGACAGCTCAGGTTGAAGAAAATGTACGAGTCATTTAGAACACATACACGTGTGTGTGTGTATGTGTGTGTGTGTGTGTGTGTGTGTAAAGATTAATCTCCACTGGAACTCAAAATTCTCATCTATATTGGACTTAGAATGTGTTAGCACTTTTTCCTAAGGAGGTATGAACACACATCTGTGCATCCCAGATAGGGCATTGACAATAGACTGAAGAAACGGCACATCCAAGTATAGCTTGGTGTTCCAATGAGTCTACTGGGGTAGACTACTTCAGGAGCAGGCGGGAGGAGTTGTTTGCAGGAACAGGGCAACAACTCACTGATGCTGCATCTCTGAACTTCCTGCACAAGTTGCAGGCAATGTAGCGATGGATCTGATGTACATTGTAAAGACACAAAAACCAATTAGGCCTGGGAATGAAGCCAGGTGGGAGAGACCTTTCCTAGCATTCACAGCTCCCAGCATGGCATAAAAGAAAAATAAACTGTGGTGGCGCACGCCTTTAATCCCAGCACTCAGGAGGTGGAGGGCCCAGCTCTGTGAGTTCAAGGCCAGCCTGGTCAGTTCCAGGACAGCCAAAACTACACACAGAGAAACCCTGTCTTTCAGGCCGAGGTAGAGGCAGGTGGATCTCTGTGAGTTCAAGGCCAGCCTGGTCTACAGAGCAAGTTCTGGGATAGGTTCCAAAGCCACAGAGAAACCCTTTCTCAATAACCCCCCCCCCAAAAAAAAAGAAAGAAAAAATGTGCCTTCTGTTTTTTATTTAGTGGCTTGTTAATAAATTAATAAGTAACCCGGGTCTGGTATTTGTTTGCTAGACCTAGTGTTTACTCAGCCTTTAAGGTTCAAAGTTCTTTTGCTTTAAGCTGCAGTTGTTTCTTTGATTCTTGTTTAAGGTCTGAAGTTTACTTTCCTGGCTGAGTTTTTAAGTAGGGTCAGATCCTTCAGTGGTGGTCCCCCAAAAGCAGAAGGAGGCACCACTGTGTCCTTTTTTGACTTGTATTTCTTTGTGAATTAAATTTTTTCTCCTCTCTTTTTGGAGGTTTTGCTACCACACTCCTGGGATTCCAGCTTGCTCCATTTATGAGTGGTAGCCTCTCTCTCTCTCTCTGATTTCAGCCAGCCATCTCCCCCCTCTGTAAAGCGCCCTAAGGCTTGCACTCCTGCTTGAAGCAGTCCCGCCAGAGTAAGGAGGGCAGCATTGTAAGTTCTCCTGAGCACTCCCTAGAGCCCAGGGGCACTGGAGAGGCATTTTCCATTTCCGCAGCTGGCCAACCTCTCCAGCATTCTCCAGGGGCATTCTTTCTATATACGTAGTTGGTGAGGGGGATCTCTTTGAAAGAGCATGGACTTATCATAATGTCATACCTGTGAGTCTAGAGGAAGGTAAACACCATCTGGAGGCAGTCATGGTAGCTCACGCTTGTGATTCTGTTCAGGAGACAAGACAGAAGGATTATGGCGAATTCAAAGCCCTCTTCGGCTACATAGTGATTTTCTGGTCAGTAGAGGCTCCATAGAAAGATCCTGATTTTTTGTTTTGTTTTGTTTTAGTGTGTGTATCTATGGAAAGAAAGAGACCATGTAAAGCTGTTGACCATACCTCATAGATAGTCTGCAGAAAGTGCTTTTTCCCTTCAGAGTCATAGCAAACTGCTACTAGAAAGCTATATAAGAAGCACTGAATAGAGCAAGTTAGGAAGCCTATTCATTAAGATTCAAGACAACACAAAGATCAAATGTGGAGAAAGCAATGTATAACCATAACGGGAACCTCAGTATGGGTAGCCTGATGAATGCCTGCCCAGGTATAGTTGAGCAATTACTAAAATTAAGATCATATTTATTGTATATTGAGAAAACTTAGTTGTTCCCTTTTTTACCTTGAAATAGCACAAATTCTTTACTATATAATTTAGTATGCAAAATATGATTTTCCAGTTGCACGCAATTATGTAATTTTCTAAAAATTAAGTCACATGTTGAGGCAGGAGTCGGCTTAGTGGGTAGTAAGGAACGGGGCCTATGGTGAGGCCTGCAGGTGTATGTTACAGTGGGAATGGAGAGTAAGGTTAAAAGGCAATGGAAGGATTGAAGCAGTGAATCCAGAAACACCAAGAAGAGGCAAAGACATTGACGGCTAGGTATGAGATAGCCGAGTAAGCCTGAGACACGATACAGGGGCTCTAAGAAGCAAGGCCTATGACAAAGGCTGCCTAGCTTTTCTGAGACTTTTCCCCTTTGTGAAGTACATGCTAAGTACTGTTGGCATATTATATTACTACTTTTAATACATCAGCTCTAGTGTAGCTGATTATAATAGACTAAGTCGTAAGTGAGGATGACCCCCCACTACCATTTCAAGAAAGAGACCCCTACCATACTGTAGGCAAAAAGATAGCCAAGAACACTGCAGCTGCTTTTTGGTAACTGTGAGAACAAAGAAAGTTTAATATTAACAGCACTTGGGACACCTGCAAGGTCAAAGGTAGCAAAACCACCCAGTAAAAAAAATAGCGGGCAGTCAAGAACAATTAGCACAGTCAGTGTGCTTAGTATAATTAACAAGACACCTGCAAAGTCACAAGGTAGTCATGCTGGCCAAGTGACTATCAACTAAGCCAGAGGTCAAGAGGCCTTCTACACCCCTAACCGGGTGAGCAGGACAGAAAACATCAATCATCTCTATGATTGAACCTGGGGGATGTGGCTCCTCTGTTGGCTCAGCTCATGACAGTCCAGAGAGTTAATCAGTCTTAATAGAGATTACCTCAGTCTGTCCAGTTTCTGTCACTGGCCTGTAAAATGGCTGGACAAGGGATTTCAATGGCTTTTCCACCCTTTGGAAGTCCCTCACAATTCTAGAAAGTTCTACTTACTTTTCCTCAATTTCTCACTTTTCTATAATTCTTAGTAAATCCTACTTGCACCAACCGTGGTGGCACTCACCTTTAATCCCAGCACTAAGGAGGCAGAGGCAGGCAACCTCTGAGAAATGAAGGTCCGCCTGATCTACACAGCGAGTTCCAGGACAGGCAGGGCTACACAGGGAACTCTGGATACCAAAAAAAAAAAAAAAAAAAAAAATCAAACAAACAAACAAAAATAAATAAATAAATCCTACTTGCCATATTACACACTCCCACATAAGTTTGTGTTAGTAATTGTGTGGTACAACAGTGAGCTCATTTCCACTGGCAGGACAACTTTTGATGAATGTGTCTGCCATCTCAGGTCCTCATTTCAAGCACCAGTGGGCTATAAAAAGATCTCATTGATCCCAAAACCCTGCATCAATATAATGGATCCATGAGCGCAGTTTATCATATGTTCGCATTAAAATGATATATGTCGGTAATTTGATTTCAGCTTCCCGTTTGTCTCTAGTGTTTGCTTACAGGGTGGTAAGTAATCTGGAGGAGCGCTGTGCTCCCCACATGTGGTGTTTACTTAGTAATTAAACTTCAGACTTCCTCTTTTTGCCGTTTGGACATACAGCCACCATTAGCATCAGGTTTCGTTTTTTTTTTGGTTTTTGTAGTTCTTTTTGTTCTTTAGTTTGTTTAGTTTTTTGTTTTTGTCTGTCTGTTTTAAAATTGTGTTTCTCTTTATGTTTGCAGGCACTAGAGGTTGTTTGTGGAATTCATATAAATACCCGTCGGGTGATAAATGGGTACACATTTCTTTTAAAAAAAAATGAGCTACTTCTGGAGCAAAACCTGTGGTGAACCTCTCAAGAGGTAGAGCAAACACTGAAGGTCATTCTTCCTCAAGTGTCCTGAGGGCTTTTCTTCCTGTAGATAAAGATTCAGATAAAAGGACCCCTATTACCAAGAATCCACAACAGAGGTCAATCTAGAGGTTGAAGTTTCTACATTGATGCTGGTGCTGTTGGCAGAGCAGAGGAGGTGGCTCTTTAGCTGATTTTGTTACTGTTGGCACACAGCCACCTCCGTGTGTGTCCTTTTGAGACATTCCCATTCTGCAGCATGAGCCAGGCAGTCCTTTGTCTGCTATTGGGGGGGGGGGGCACAGGTCCTTGAGTTGATATCTTTTGTCCTTAGCAGCAGGTTTAGAATAGAAAGGAGTCTGGGAATCTGAAAGGTCCTCTCCTGGAGTTGGCTGTTCTGGCAAGTAATTCCTATAAGTCAGAAGCTGTGTAGAGAGAATATTTATGAGTTCCACGTTGACACCATGATCATTACTTGTGCACAAATATTTGCACGAACATATATACACGTTTATTAATTTAACATAATTTCTGGCCAGGGTTTCTCTGTGTAATGGGCCTGGTTGTCCTGGAACTCACTTTAGGGAACTCACCAGGTTGGTCTCAAACTTACTGAGATCCACTAACCTCTGCCTCCCAAGTACTGGGATTAAAGATGTGTGCCACCACTGCTTGGCTTAATATAATTTCTTTATTGATTTTTTTTTTTGAAATTTCACAGGTTATATCCTAATTCCACTCACCGCCCTCCCCCCAGTCTTCCCATATCCAACTCTCACCCCTGAAGCACCCCCACCAAAGGAAAATTCTTAAAAAATCAAAACCAACCAAAGAAAAAACCTCTTCACTTCTCCATCTTTTCCACCTCTCCAACACCTCTTCATTCATCCTGGTGTCATGGGGACCCTCGATGTATCACTTAGTCCTTTTGTCCAATCAGCTGTACTCGCAAATGTTCATTGTAATGAGTCACTGGTTGGTTCAAGGCCTTTGGTTTCTGGTACACCATCTTCACTGGATTCTCACCGAGACTCCTCTCGGTTATCCCCAGCTGTCCCAAGTCATGGAGATCCTGCAGGTATCATTTGGCAGGACCAATCCCTTCATGAGCTCCAGCAGGTCCTAGAAGGGGTAGATGGTAGGGTGGGCCAACCCAAGGCCTGGCTGTGGGCCTGAGTGGTAGCTGAACTGGTCAGTCCAGGCCACTGGAACAGCGAGTCTCAGGTAAAGGGTGGAGCCAGATCCCCAATGCTCATGCCCTCAGGATGAGTTCTTCCTAGCCTGTGGTGATGAGGGCTGGCACCATCTCTCTCTAGTGCAGGGGCCAACTCTCCAGTGAGGAGCGAGGCCGGCTCAGGATGGCCCTCCTATTTCATCATGAATGGTTCCTATGGTCCCCTGAGGTGACAGACATCAAGACAGACCCCAGCTACTGCAGAACCGTGGACCCTGACATGACCCCCTGACAGCAGTTTGGCCCAGATGACATCCTGGCTCTGCGTAGAAGCATAGGCCACCCAGATTGGCATGGCCCAGGTGGCAGCCCACACACCAAAAATCTGAATAGCCCTCGATAGCAACAGGAGCCGTGGACATCAACACCGACTCTGGCTGCAGTAGGGCCACAGACCCAGGTACCATCCCCATTTGCAGCCCTAGCCCGTATTGTCACCCTGGCACAGTATGAGTATGTGCTACTCAGATCTGTATGGCCCCTGCTACAGCATGGCCCTTGTGCATCAACATGGTCCCAGGTGGCAGCACAGATTACTCAGACCAGCATGGCTCTGGACACCAAAAAGACCACAGGTTGCAGCCGAGAATCCAGGCTCCCATGTGAACTGAACGTGTATTTTTAATTATTTTATTATGTAACTACAAGTAAAAATAAGCATATAAGTGTTGGATCATATGGTAATTCTTTTTGTTGTTCCTTTGGTTGGTTTTCGTTTTTGATTTTCAAGACAATGTTTTACCGTGTAACCCTGGCTGTCCTGGAACTCACTCTATAGACCAAGCTGACCTCGAACGCACATATATCTGCCTGCCTCTGCCTCCGGAGTGCTGGGTTAAATATTATTTTATACTAGCAAACTTTAAGGTTTTTTTCAAGCTTATTTTGATTTACTTGATTTAGGTTTACCTTTGATATCATACACAAAAGATTATATAATGGGAGACATATAATGGGAGATATAAATTGAGCCTCTCCCTCAATCTTGTGTTTGTAAATAAATTATATTTATATTTAGTATGTCTATAAACACAGTTTTAGCCATATTAATGGTGCTTAATTATATCTGGCTTTATAAGGTATGGACATTGAACCTAGGGCTTCTTCCGTGCTAGGTACTCTACCAGCTGAGCTATAGCCCTAAGCCAATATTGATTTTTGAGACAGGTTCTCACAAAATAGCTCAGGCTGACCAGAAATTCACTGCATAGCCAGGCTGGCCTTGAACTCATAGTGATTTTCCTGACTTTTTTTTTTTTTTTTTTTTGACAGGGTTTTCCTGTGTAGCAGCAGCTCTGACTGTCCTAGAACTCACTCTTACTCTGCAGACCAGACTGGCCTCAAACTCACATCTACCAGTCTCTGCCTCCTGAGTGCTGGGACTAAAGGCGTGTGCCTGATGTGCCTTAAGTTCTGAGTGCTGGAATTACAGGTGTAAGCCACCATGCCCAGCTAATACATGTCTTCTTTATCCATTCATCTGTGTGATTCCATATCTGGCTATTATAAGTAAAGTTACCCTGACCATGAACTCCTCCGAATTCTGGTTTCATTTGTGAGTTCCTCTGTAATTTTTTTCGGTACTTTCTATACTGTTATAGACCAACTTGCATTTCCATTCAGTATACCAGGATCCTCTTGTCTCCTTGGCCTTTTAAATGTATGTTATTTTTCTTTTGTACAGGCATGAGGCTGTGGGAAATGTAAAAGAAATGTACTGGATTTTCTACGAAAGAGTTAAATAAGACAAAACTCCTGTGTCGTTGTGTGTGTGTGTGTGTGTGTGTGTGTGTGTGTGTGTGTGTGTAATAAAGAAGCTGCTTGGCAGGAACTCAATTTCACTCAGAGTCAGCACTTCTTGAAATCAAAATATGTGCTCAGGTTTCATTTCTCCCTAGAATCTGCAAATTGTATAAGAATGTGAAGCAGGGGACCTCCTTTCTCTTAGAAATAAAATCCTAGTAGGGCCCTCACTGGGTGTGCTTGCCTAATTGATTTGCCACAGCTGTGCCCCCTTCTGCAGAAGGAAAACCTTTTTGTCTAACTTGGATTATGTGGCCAGTCATTTTCTTGAGACCTTAGGTCCATTTCTTACAACTTGATGCCAAATGTACAGCTCTCTCTGAGACCAAGGATCTTGGGGACAGATTCCCATCCTAGGAGGTGCACACCCCAGCCTTGTTGGAGGGGCCCTGGATGTGGAGACACTCTTTGGCTCCAAAATCAACAGAAACCCCGAATCAAAAATAAAGCCGCAAAAAATGAGCTTCGTGACTAAGCCCCCAGTGTGGGGTTGAAGGTGGGTGTTGTTGAATAACTACAGGAAGGACTAAGATTTGAAAATTCTCCCTGTAACATTCACCCATGATCCGTTAGGATAAATGGTGAATTTCTGGGAACAAAGCACCTGAAGCAAAAAATTAATTAATTAATTAATTAAAATATTCGAACTGCTTTGGTGGTCAGGACATCTTAAAGGTTTCATGGCTTTTCAGAAATGTGCGAGATTAAAGTATCTGTGAACTCTCAAGCTAAATTTCTCAGATAGGACTTGGCCGGAGATGGAGAAAGCAGTTTGGACAGAGTACAAGAAACCTCTACGTGGACCTACAGGGGTGCTGATCTGGAGCACACCTTCATATGGTGTAAGGTGGTCTACATGGACTCTGTCCTGGAGCTATCTAGTCAGGAATTTGCTATTACCCACCAGTAGCCAAGAAAGAGGCCTCTGTGAAACATCCTTAAGAGTTTTCAGGATAGAAAAACAGGGGAAGGAGGTTGAGCCTCTGGTTGAGACAACACAAACACAAAATAGGGATAGGAAAATGGGCTTCTCCTTCCAGCAAGGGGAGAGATAAAAGACCTGAGACCAATAAGAACAAATCTTCCAGATAGGCCTCTGGTACACGTGTTCCAGTAATAGGAAGATAATCCTTGAACCAAAGGAAACCGATGCCTCTGATATAGGCTCAGTGGTATGGGACGGCAGATCAATACAATCCGTTTTGGGGCCCCAACTCTACCTGGCTAAGCTGATGTCTCTCTAGTGAAGAAACTAGGATAATCATAGAAATATTACTAATTATAGGCCTGATAATAGGAACTGAAGAGGTTTCTTGGGAGAGACAAAGGATGCTAAACTATACTTAGAACTAACAGCTAAGCGGGCTTAATTCCGAGCACCCACGTGACAACTCACAACTGTCTCTGATTCCAGTTCCAGGGGATCTGACATCTTCTTCTGACCTCAGTGGGTACTGCATGAATGTGCTGTGCAGACATATGTGCACACAAAGCAGCCATATACATAAACTGTATTACACATAAAACAACAACACAAACAGTTAATCGTACATAGGAAGAACCTTATTGGAAGAAGAAATGACCTTTCTGGCTACCTTTGGGGCTGCAGTCCTCTCTAGCCAAGGGAAGTAAGTCCCCATCATCTCCAACCGTAATTACAGGGTTAACCTAGGGGAACTTTAGACTCTGCATGTGCTTTTTTTTTTCCTACTTTTTCTTGTATTCAGGGACTATTCTGTCACTTCAAGTTCATTGACTCTGGTGGTGGAGTGGAATTTTTTCTCTAGCTCTCAGACTTAAAAAGTAAAATAAATAAACAGTTAAAGTTCAAGTGGAGAGGAAGCTTTCTTACCCTGTGGAAACTTGGAGAACTTTCTTGGGTGAACAAATGTATGTGTCCTAAATTTTCCTCCAATAGGTCTCCGACACATCATGATTGTGATAATACATTCTAGGACACTATACTGGGAAAGGAGGGTCTCACTGATGGATCCCAAGCATCTTGGCACATGTCCTAGAAAATGCCAAGACAAAATCTGAATATTAAAGGGCAATCCAAGAAACTGCAAGAACCTTCTGTGTAAATTTTTTTTAAAGCAAAGTCTCATTCATCATCATTCATCACTGGGATATATGGCCTATGTGTATATGAGTTTTATTAGGGAAATAGAGACTCTGGCGATATTTTTCTGTAAGGTTAGTTACCCAAACTAGCCCCAATTCTAAGCCAGAGATTCCTAAAGATGACTCAAAAAAATGCAGGTACTAAAAATTAAAGATTTAAGCTGGATGATGATGGTGCAGGCCTTTAATCCCAGAACTCAGGAAGCAGAGAAAGATGGAGCTCTGAGTTCGAGGTCAGCCTAGTTTACAGAGCGAGTTTCAGGGCAGCCAGGGATACACGGAGAAACCATGTCTAAAAGAAAGAAAGAAAGAAAGAAAGAAAGAAAGAAAGAAAGAAAGAAAGAAAGAAAGAAAGAAAGAAAGAAAGAAAGAGAAAGAAAGAAAGAGATTGATTTAAGATAGACAAATAAATAATAAGGATTGAAACTGGCTGGAATAGATCAAATATTGTCAGCACATTAAATAGGTACTATTGTTACTCTTGTGTGCAGGTAGGTCAGAAGCTCAAATGGTCTCATTCTTGCTCAGATGGACATCAGACAGCTTAGGGATGAGATGCATGGTCTTCATTTTCCAGGATGAGATGGCCTAGGGAACCATGTCTTCTAAATCCTAGTCCCTTATGTTCCCAACCACAGGGGAACTGAGCCAAAAACCATCCCCTCAGCTCTTTGACCTTCCTTGATAGGAAACAGTTATACCTCCTGTCTCCTAAGGTGGGGAGATGAGCTGGAATTTTGGGGAAATGTGTCTGAAGGTAGGAACCTCCATGCCTTTGAGGAGCTATGACACCACACTAGCCTGAGCACTGCCAGAGTAGAGGTTTAGTAGATCATAACTCAAAGTCTTACCAAGCAGTTGAACCAGAACCTGGTCCAATTGGTTATCCCTTTCACTACAACCTATCATCAACTTACCAAGGGCAACTTCGGTTTTTTTTTTTCCCAATTTTTTTTTTTTATCTAGATATTCCACTAGAGTGCAAGAGGAGCCCCAATGAGTTTAAGACTAGAAACCAAAGGGCATTAGTATTTGGGTCAATCTTATGCTGGCAATCTAACATAAATAAAAATGTGGGATGGATAAAGGGTGTGTTCTAAACTCAACCAAGATTTCTGAATTATACAAAGTACTCTATTAAGGGTACAGCAGATTATCTAAAGCTCACGTGGGAAATGGTGTGGGAAAATAGACTAGCCCTCAATATGATGCTGGCACCCAAAGGGGAATCTATGGTGACTGGTAGTCAATGTTGGACTTCATTCCTAAAAAGAAAGCTTCCAGTAGCACTATGCAAAGACTCTTCAGGGAGGTTAACCAAAATTATGAAGAGGCAAAGGTTCCTCCATCTTGTCTCCGTTGGAGCCATCTTTGGTTTGATCTGTAACTGACACACACACATCCCGCTTTTCTTCTACCCCCACTGTCACAAGTCCTATGGGAAAGCACCCAATCCTGTTCTAGGAACTCAGGGTTGAAAAGCCTCAACTAACTGCATGTTCTTAGGCTTCTGTTCAGTTGCTTGGTTGCTTTACTTCTCCCTGCAACTCCGAATCAAGGTATAGTTTTCCTGTGTTCTTTTCCTTTAAAAGCTCCCTGTAAAATGCATTCTGGTGCTGCTCTGTGATAAAAGTGTTTCTCTCCAGGCAATTGCTGGCTGGATTGATACAGAGTCTCAATTCGGACTTTGGTCATGCTGAGTGGTCTTTGGGTCTCCACCCAGCAACATTTGGAGATCCCACTGAGATCCTTTTGAGACCCTCACCAGTTTGACCAACCCCCAGGTCTTGGCACAGGCTATAGACCACAGTGGGCACAGACTCCCTCCTAAAGGATGCAAAAAAAATATTCCAGGAAGCCGGGCGGTGGTGGCACACACCTTTAATCCCAGCACTTGGGAGGCAGAGGCAGGCGGATCTCTGTGAGTTCGAGACCAGCCTGGTCTACAAGAGCTAGTTCCAGGACAGGCTCCAAAACTACAGAGAAACCCTGTCCCGAAAAACCAAAAAAAAAAAATATTCCAGGAAACTGGGAGATAAGATCTTGGTGCTTGCAGTGATCCAGGCCCCTCTGACACCCCTGTCTAAATTTCTTCAATAAGAGTCACCTGCTCTGTCACCTTCTGAGGGAAGTCTGTTTAGGACACAAAGGAAAGAGCAACTACAGCCACTGATCCAGTGTCCAGGATCTGTGTGAGCCATGACTGGATTCTCCTGGTCTGTTCAGATGTATGACTGTGGGGTGGCTGCCCAGTTGTCTTTACTGTGTGTCTCTTTGTGAGTCTTTCTATGTGTTTCTGTCAGTTCTGTTTCCCTATATTGACTAGTGGCTTTCTCTGGTATGAGAACCACCCACCCTCACCCCCACTTAAGTCCTATGTCCTCTTGATGGGGACCTGAATTCTTTTGTCTCTATCAGGTTGCCCAGAGAAAGCCCAAACCCCCACCTGTCTACTCCCTGAGTGCTCCCTTGTTTTGCTGCTGAACTCCCTCTCAGTCAGTCCCAGTCCCTGTGTGGAGGCTGGGAGGGGTCCTCCTGCCATCTAAGTGGCATGCATACTGGGAGGGAGAAATAGTTCCCCGTGCCTCTCACTCCTTCTGCTCCCTCCCCACCACCTGCTCTAAGTATCCCCAGAGGAGGGGGAAAGTTCCCCAGGGCCATGCAGGGTGGGGTGGGAGGTGGGGTTCCACTCTTTATACTTTCATAATTTGTGTCTGCTTTTCAATCAGTGATCTGTATAACTGGAAAACTCAAAACCCACCATTCTCTCAACAACCGCTCCCAAGACAGGCAGGACAATTGCTGCCAGACAATACAGCCTGGATAGAATGGGTTTTCCAACACTAAGCAGACTTTAAGCGGTTTTCACTGGGCCCTTTTTAGAACGATTAAAGGCAATTGCTAAGAAGATTGCCTTTGTCACCCAGTCCCAGATATTAAAAAAAAGTTATAGCCAGGTGGTGGAGGGACATGACCTTAATCGTAGCACTCAGGAGACAGAGGTCAGGCAGATCTCTCTTGTGAGTTCAAGGCTAGCCTGGGCTACACACTTAACAAGTTCTGGGACAGCCAGGGCTACATAAAGAAACCCTGTCTCATAAAACAAACACAACAACAACAACAAAATTCAACAATTTAAAGGTCTCAACAGGTCCCAGTTGCTGGAGATAGCTCAAAGGGTGTTTAACAAAAGAGAATTGATTGGAACGAGCCTTCTGCATAAACTGAAAGCCACATCACCTCTGATGGTGAGACACAGAC
Organism: Alexandromys fortis; assembly: GCF_014885135.2. Classification (NCBI taxonomy): domain Eukaryota; kingdom Metazoa; phylum Chordata; class Mammalia; order Rodentia; family Cricetidae; genus Alexandromys; species Alexandromys fortis. The sequence continues at coordinate 222,131 of NW_026068155.1, read as the reverse complement.
TTCTAGATACCCAGCAAAATTTGGTGCCTTGCTCTCTGTCAGAAGAATATCTCCTAGCAGAAAATCTTGCCTCCAATCAAAAAATACAGTTGGACTATCTCTCAGATTGACAACAAAGATTTCTGGGGGTCTGAGCAGAAACCAGCCCCCAGGACTGGCCCAACACCACGTTCAACTAACCAGTTCGGCTATCCCTGTGCAGGTTCCCAAGGACCCTGGAAGCAAAAGGGGAAATTGCAGTTCATATTGCCTGAATTAGGGAGACAGGCATCCTGGTGTCCTGCCCGTCACCCTGGGGTCCACTTCTCCTGCCTGTGAAGAATCCTGAGACCTCGGATTATAGACCTGTCCAAGATCTGAAGGAAGGCAGGAGTCAGGAGATCAATACTATCCACCCAATAGTACCAAACCTATGCACTCTCATGATTCTGATTCCTCCAGAGAAACAGGTGTGCACTGTCTTGGACCTGAAAGATGCATTCTTTATCCTCTTGTTGGCAGAGGTGAGTCAACCCATCTTTGATTCTAAATGGACAGACCCAGAGGGGAATTACGGAAGGCAGCATTCCTGGACCAGGTTGCCCCAGGATTTAAAGACACTAAATGCAGACTTTTTGCCCTTCTGTCAGAGGTTTCTTGGGAAAAAAATAGATTATAAAATAGCCACCAAGGAACTGCTGCAAGAGTTCCAGACCTTGGGCTACAGAACAGAGCGTTATCGGCTAAGAAAGCCCAACTTTGTACATCAGAGGCTATCTATCTTGACGGCCAGCTGAGGAGAGATGAAAGGAGCCTGTCTCAGAGTAGGATTGCTGCCGCCCTTCAGATCCTTACATCAAAGACTTATAAGACACAGGTTCCAGAGTTCCTAGGTGCTGCTGGTTATTGCTGCCTCTGCATACCAGAGTTTGCAGAAATAGCAAAGGCTGGGGAGGGGGGCACTAAGCCCCTAATCTGGACTGAAACTAAACAAAAGGTGTTTGAGGTTTTACAAACAGCTCCAACTTCTGCTGGAGCCCTAGCACTTCCAGATGTCTCAGAGCCTTTTCCTCTGTTTGTTCATGAAACAAAAGGCATTGTACTAAAAGGGTTTTAACTGAAACTTTGGAGCTTTTGAAATGCCTGTGACATACCTGTCCAAATGCTTGGACCCTGTAGGCACAAGATGGCCCACCTGTTTAAGAGCTGTGGCGGCTACTGCTAGTTTCATGAAAAAAGCCAACAGGTTAACTCTGGGTCAGAATCTTCTACTCACAGTCCTCCATGAAGCTGAGGCCCTCGTCTGAGGAGCATCAGAACTCTGGTTGTCTAATGCCTGTGTGATCTAATATGAGGCCCTATTCCTGAACCACTCTCGAGTCTGGTTTGAGAGACCCACTGCTGTTGAACGCCAGGCAAGGGAAGCCTATTACCTCTGAGCCCACATTTTGGAGTGTCACCTACACCAGAGGCTCGGGCAGCACCCCAAGACCTCAGTCAAGCAGGAAGCTCACACCAGTCACAGCTCACACACCACAGGCCTGGCCAGCACAGGCCTTCGGGTCCTCATCTCCCATGCCTCCATGCAGTTCACTTCTCTCTGCTGAGGTCAATGTGGCACTCCCACAGACGACAGGTCACTCTACCCTGCATGGAAGCACCCCTCTGAGGGGGACACCAGGAGATCAACAGTCAACAGAAACAAGAAATTGTATCGAACCTTTATGTCTTGTGATTAGTGGGGAGCTTCTGTGATACTTTAGGCCACAGTCATATGCCCACATGGTGTCTCTGGACAAGGGATGGTGTTCGGGAGCCAGATGAGCCCTGAGGCAGGTGATGGTCAGGCCTGAGGTGTGTGAGCTGTGAATGGTGTGAGTTTCTTGCTTAACTGAGGTCTCAAGGGTGCTGCCCGAGCCTCGGGTGTAGGTGACACTCCAAGGTGTGGGCTCGGAGGGAATAGGCTTCCCTAGCCTGGTGTGCAACACATTGCCATCAATCCTCTTGCCTAATAACAACCAGCAGGTGTTCATCCATGACTGTTTCAGATGATAACCCCGGAAAGATGACGATACAGTGCTCACCCCAGATGGGAAACAGCTTCATTTAAGATAAAACTAGTCACCACAGGCCCTCTAGTCTTCCATAAAGTTTGGCATCAGACTGTCTGACAGACCCAACCAACCTCTGGGTCCCTGACCAGTTTCCCTCATTCAAGCCCAATAACACTGTCTGGGTCAAGTGGATAACTAAAGGGGCCCTGAAGCCAACTTTAAAAGGACCATATATGGTGATTCTCTCCACTCCTGTGTAGCCATGAAAGGTAGCTGGCATTGCACAATGGATCCACTACACCCAGGTTTAGAAAGCTAAAGCCACAGATGTTGAGGTCAAATGGATTGTCTCTAGACAATAAACCCATTAAAATTCAAATTTCATTGGCCCTGAGTCCTTCCACTCCCTGTCCTTCTACCTCCTTTTGGGTCTGTTGTTTGGTACAAATACAAGGTCATGGTCTAACCACCACCTCCTTCAGGGTCAATACTTCTTGAAATAAAAATGTGTGCTCAAAAGCCAGATATGGTGGTGCACACCTTTAATCCCAGCACTCGGGAGGCAGAAACAGGTGGATCTCTGTGAGTTCAAGGCCAGCCTGGTCTGCTGAGTGAGTTCAAAGACAGTTAAAGCTACCCAGTGAGACCCTGTCTGAGAAAACAAACAAAATGTGCTCGGGGCATTTCTCCCTCGAAATGGTGAGTCTCTGTATTAGATAATCACATGAGAATGTGACCACTCACATTCCCCGAAACCCCCACCTAGTAAAAAAAGACCAGGATGGAGCCACACTGGGTGTGCTTTCCTGTTGAACTTGGCCGAACTGTGGGCTCTCAGCAGGAAGAAAATGTTTGGCTTTGCTGAAATCCTCTGGATTGTGTGATCGTTTTCTTGAGACATCACACCCGATTCTTGTATGCTGACATCTAACTGTGGATTTAGTCTGCCATTCTCTGATGATCAGAGACCCTTTCCACATACCTCTCATTTCTTGAGTAGGGGTTTCTCAGCCCCTTTACTCATTTTTTAATTAAGTTGCTTGTTTTGTTCTGTTTGGGATTTAGTTGTCCGACTTCCTTAGCTATTCGGGACATTAACTCCATAGCACATATATTCTTACAATATGTTCTGTCAATTTGGAATCTGATTTTGATTTTGTTGACTGTGCAAAAGCAAGATAACTCCCACCCTTCCAATGTGTGAGCACTAATCCTTTTCAAGGACTTGTATTAAGTTCTTTCCTAAGAGTTTTAGGAGTTCAGGTCTTAGGTAAGCCTAGTGACCCAGCCTGTAACCCCAACTATTCCTGAAGCAGGAGGATAGATGGCTACTGCAAGGCCTCCCTGGGCTATAGACACAAATGAAAAAAGTCTGGGAAACAGTAGGAAGATGCCTTGAACATGTAAACTAAAAAAAAAATTAAGTTAAAGTCAGGCAGTGGTGGTGCTCACCTTTAATCCCAGCATTCGGGAGGCAGAGGCAGGCATATCTCTGAGTTAGAGGCCAGCCTGTCTAGAGAGTTCCAGGACATCCAGGACTGTTACATAAAGAAACCCTGTGTCCCCCACCAAAAAATAAGTAAAAGCTGTAACTCAGGTTGGGCATACTGACACACATCTTTAATCCCAGCACTCAGACACAGAGGCAGGAGGATCTCTGTGGGTTCAAGCTGAGCCTGGTTTACACAGAAAGTTCCAAGACAGTCAGGGGCTACAGAGAGAAACCCTGTCTCTCAAAAACAGCAAACAAAATGAGATATAATTCATTGATAGAGTGCTAGCCTATGATGTGTGAAGCCCTTGGTTTAATAACCAGTAGAATGAAGATTGTAGATTTTACATTGGTGTTTTGAGTTTGGTTATCTGTCCATGTTTACAAAGCTCCTCATAGCAGGGCCTTGCACATATAGGCAAGTGCTGGACCATAGAACCATATCCCCAGCCCTGTTTTGCTTCTCTGAGTGTATGTGGACTAGGATGGCCAAAAACTCTTGGTAGTTCTCCTGCCTAATCTTTCCCAGGACTGGATTTATAGACAGAAGCTACCATGCCTGGTTGTATATGTTGGGATGTGATATATTCGGTGTCCTGGTACGTATGTTGCCCTTATATGGGACATTTCCCCCAGTCTACTTTCCATCCCAGAAGTATATGAAACACTCTGTTTATAAATTGCTCCTAGCAGGGACCTAGAGCTGGTCCGGAACCTGGTCTACATCATTCTGAGATCTAGCCTATATACCTGGGGCAAGTGTGGTCCAGTGTTTGATGTGTGGAGGAAGGAAAAGTTTAAAAATAGTCGTTGAAAAAGATGGCTATTTGGCCCAGTCGCTAGTCGTAAGATCTTTCTTTCCTCACCTGCAAAATGAGATGATATTCACCTGCATTAGAGGCTCAGAATTTGTACTGGCTAGTTTTATGTCAACTTGACACAAGCTAGAGTCATCAAAGAGGAGGGATCTCAAAGGAGAAAATACTTCCAGAAGATTGGGCTGTAGAAAATACTTCCATAACATACAAGATATTTTCTTAATTAGTGATTGATGGAGGTAGGTGGTCCTGGACTAGTAGTCTAGGGTTCTATGGTGGCTCACGCCTTTAATCCCAGCACTAGGGAGGCAGAGGCAGGCAGATCTCTGTGAGTTCAAGGCCAGCCTGGTCTACAGAGCTAGTTCCAGGACAGGTTCCAAAGCCACAGAGAAACCCTGTCTCAAAAAAACAAAAAACAAAACAAACAAAAAAAAAAAAAAAAAAAAAAAGCAGGTTGAGCAACCCACATAGAGCAAACCAGTAAGCAGCATCCCATTATGGCCTCTTCATCAGCTCCTGCCTCCAGGTTCCCACCCAGTCTGAGTTATTGCCTTGGCTTCACTCAATAATGAACAATGATGTGCAACTGTAAGCCAAATAAACCCTTTCATCCCCAAGTAGTTTTGGTCATGGTGTTTCATCATAGCAATAATAACCTTGACTAAAATAGAACGAAACAGGATTATTTAATCCACTGATGCTCTCATCTTAAAAGGAATAGGAGATAGTTTATTCCTAGTTTATTCCGGGGCTATTTTGAGTAACCATGGCCTAGGAAAACAGATTTAGGTTACCCAAATCCCATTTTCTAATGTGAAACCAGTTTCTTGATGGTTTATAGTTATACAGAACAAAGAAGATCATGTATCAAGACAAGTTTAAAATAAATTGATCAGTAAGTACACCAGGGAGGCAGGTAGAATGCGATGGGGGAACTATTTATAGGCCCAAGACATTATCTGGTGGCATTCTCAGCTTCTGGATTAGCAGAAGCTAATGTCCTGTTAAGTTAATACCTTCTCGAGGTTTTTATTTATTATCACAAGATGTTAGTTCAGATACAGAGCACGGCAAGGAATGGCAGTTCTAGAAGGCTAAAGCTAGCTTTCTGTTCACAGCAAGAGGCAGTTTCATTTCAGGAACTTTTGGTCACAAATAATACGAACACAAGCATGTAAATACCCACTAAATAGTAGTGGTGATATAACAAATTGTTGCACACGATAAACAACATTCTGCTTGAAAAGGACCAGTCATCTCTTCTCCGGGTACCAACAACAGTCCCCACAGAAGGCTTACACTGTGTAATTGCCTCTGTGGCACTCATACTTAAGTGCAGATATCACAGGTGGTTTATGTATGTGACATTAGAAAAGGAGCCCCTGAACTCCAGATAGGAAAAAGTTGCAGTGGGGAACAAACTTAGACCACACATTAACTGCACTAGGCCAGGAATCACAAAGGCAGATGTCAAAGGAGTGTGGCAGTCACCCAAACTCTTGCAGCTGGCTCGGCCTGAGGCTCTGGATACAAAAGCTGCTTTCAGGGCCTATCCCTCAGCGGAGGAATAGCACTGCTTCCCGCTTCAGTAGGGCGGCCAACTGAGAAAGGAAGAAGCCTGTCTCACAGCTTCTCCTCTGAGAGAAAGATGAAGGGGGATGTGTGTAACACAGCATCCCTTTTGCTTTTAAAACGCCCTTTCCAAAACTCCTTGCATAAGCCAGGCAGTGCAAGAAAACTCAGCATTTTCTTTGTGGCAGTTCCTTGTTGCTGACAACACTGTCTGATACAGCTCAGGCTGGCCTGCAGCTCCCTAGGTAGGCCCAGAGTCCTTCATCTCCTGATTGTCCAGCTTCCTCTTCTGGGTTTCTGGGCTTACATCCCCCTTACACAACGCGGACGGAAACGCAGCATTTCCATCGGGCCAGAAATCCTAGCGTGGGATTCCTGACTTCATAACGCCGCACTAATCCGTAATTTTGAGTATATCACTATGTGGATGCGGTTTGCGGAACCGCAAGATGGGCTTTAAAAAGTTAGGTATGCTTGCAGTACCCGGAAAAAAATTCTAGGCACATCTTGGCACGGTGGCAAGGCCAGTAGCAGGCATAATGAAGACTTGACCAGGTTTAAAAAAAAAAGTCGGGTAGGGGTGAAGGAGGGGCGAGCCATCCGCCTGTGCACTGAAACTTCTAGCACTGCTGCCTGCTTACAGGAAGGAGCACTATTCAGGCAGGCAAGCCAGGCCGGGATCAGCTCCTAGGAGACAGACACAGCAGCCGCCAACAGTCTGAGCAGGAGCTGCAGCTGCCAGCTTGGCAACCTTGCTGGCTGCAGCACTCAGCACAGCAGCTTCCCCTCCTCCCTTAAAGGGGCCGCCTCCACAAGGAAGTGCACATCAAAGCTTTCACCAGCTCATCACAGGCAGCCCCCAAAATACCAAAGTGCACGTCGGAGCCATTCCAAAGCCCATGGATGAAAAGTACAAAGGGCACTTGACACCTTCCTAAAAAGCACAGTTCCCCATACCCAGAGTAGAGCTCGGCATAGTGGGATGCCTGTAGTCCTGGTACTGGGGGCCTGATGCAGGAGAATCTCCAGTCCAAATTCAGCCCGAGCTGAATTTGAGCCGGTCTCAAAGCAAACTCCAGCATAGACCAGCAGGGCTCTTGCTTCTGAGGAGACCCAGAAATGCACACAGGCCGAACATTGAGAGATGCTCCTCCCTAGACTGGGCTGTCCCCAGACAGCTCACACCTAGGAAATGGAACAGAAGGGAAATCCTGTCCTCTGTGCACCACAGCAGAGGCACCTGGCAAAGTTCATCCCTTGTGGGCGACAGGGACTTTGAGCACCCAGTGGATGCCAGGTTTGTTGAGCCTGAAGCTGTGACAGAGTTGGACCCCACTCCTCAGCAACTTTCTACAGACTCTGAAGAAAGCTCAGAAGGATGGCCAGACAGCTGCCCTGATGACCAGAGGCTGACTCACATGTGTGGACCAGGACCCTTGCATCTACAAGACAATGTGGAAAATGTCTACAAGTTTGGATCGCTATTACCTGAGGTCAAGCTGTACACTCTGGGTGCATGAAGGGTCACCCTCAGCAAACTCCGTCAGATCTGACAGCAAGAGGGCACAAGGGACGAGTTGGAGCCGGAAGTGAATAACAAGGAATGCTGGTCAGATGGTGACAATTCTTGAACCTTAAGGAAGTTCCACATGATGGTTTTGAGGTTGGCTCTTTATAAATGTCTGCAGGATCTTTTCACAAGGAAAGTCAGACATTTTTGGCAGAAAACTGTGCATAAGTATATATCAAGAAATTAGAAGACAGAGTTAGTAAAGAAATGAGGGCTGGGGGTGTGATTCAATGCCAGAGCCTCCTAGCATGTAGAAGGTCCTGGAGTCCTTCTCCACCTGCTTTGTGAAAACACAAGCACGTGCACATGCACACTCAGAGAGAAAGAAAGGAGAGAGGGATTTTTGGTTTTGTTTTTGGGTTTTTGGTTTTCTAAGACAGAGTTTTTCTGTGTAGTCTTAGGTGTCCTGAAACTTGCTCTGTAGATCAGGCTGACCTCAAACTCAAACTCTGCCTGTTTCTATCTCTCAAGTGCTGGGATTAAATGTGTGAGCCACCACTGCCCGGCTGAGAGAGGGTATTTTGTAGTGTGGTTTGAGGGAGAACTTGATGAAGCTATGAAGCTCTGGTTTCTGAGGTATGAGAAAACAAACATCCCATCAGCTATAGTCAATGCATAGTATCTATTCAGTATTTGATCTAGGTGAGGGAAAAATTAAACTTACAATGCTCAGCAATTATTCATTAAACTTGATACGTTGGGAACTTAAGAAATTTCCCACTGAAGGAAAAAGGAGAGAGAGAGGTGGCTGACTTGGAGCTCCGTGAGTCTGAGAGACCCATGGAGGCTCTAAAGAGAGTGACGCGGCTGAGCCCACAGTAGCTCCAGAACAACCTAAAAGGGAAAAAAGGATTGTCTTATGGGAAGATGCATTTAAAAAGTAGACTCATGAAACTGGAAAGAAAAATGGCAAAACGGAGAGCCATGAACAGTAGAGAATGACAAATGTACACCCATCGCCAAGATGTCTCAGTCAATAGACTGCAAGCCCAAAAGTCGTGCTTGCAGAAACATCTCAATACTGATTAGGGCGGGCCCTAGACCCACCAGCGGTGACTGCAGCATGCTGCTTACCCTGCCAGGAGTCAGAAAGCATGGGGCAACTGTGCAGTCCAAAGCCTACAAGCACAACATGCGTGCCCAGCTGCTGGCACATAAGACAGAGTGGCGTGCAGCAGCCTGGAGCTCCCTTGGAAACATGCCGTTACTGAATATGGCTGCCCTGAACCCATCAGCCAGACCCTAGCATTTAGCTGCTGTGCCTGAATTCCATGCTGCTCAGGGTAATGGAGCTACTACAAGCACAGACTGGAGCGTGGCAAGCCTGTCGCGGCAGGCACTGAGGGCAGGGAATTGTGCAGCAGCCAAGAGCTAGCAGGGAAGCTTCACCTGGATGCCCTGCCTTGCAGCAACATCACCCTGACGCAGGGCAACAGCAGGATGTCCAGACAAGTCTCAGCAACGGTCCAGTATTTAGTCCAGTGCTTCAGAAACCAGAAACCTTGAAACAGATCAAACACTGATTCGCATGAATACTGACATAATGCTGTTTGGGCAAAATATCTATACTGTGTGACACACTGCAGTTTCCAACGCCACTACGATGGATGGAGAGGTAAGAAAGATGGAGGAATGGAGTGGTGAGTAAACTAGAGGCACAACGGAGATATTTGCCACCAGACCACGCTGAAGTCTCTGGCACGTGGTGACTCCAGGAAGCCATGCAAATGTCTGTGGCCCATGCTGCTCACCAGAAACCACGTGCAAGTCCATAATATATGCTCCCACTGACTGTCAAGGACAAAAAAGCTACTTCTTCAGTGGTATCGATGACTGCAGACTCACAGTCGAGAAAGAGGGACATGGAAAGCTTCTGTGACAACCCCTACTCCCTCCCCACCTCCACCCTCAAAAAGTAATAGCCTAGAGAGGAAACCATCAAAGAGAATACTTTAAAAGTATAATAAGGATGCTGAAGTGTAGCTCTCCACAACTGAGGCCTTCTGACAGCGGTGTGAATGGGGAAGAACTTAGTTATCTTTAAGGGGCTGGACACAGGGAGTTTAACCTTGCTCCAGTGTATACACTGTCTAGGCAGTATATATACAGTATATACAAACACAAACTAGCCTTGTGGTTTTACTTTCTTTATTTTCTTTTTTTTTTAATTTTTGGTTTTTTTGAAACATGCTATTGCTGTAGCTTTGGAGCCTGTCTTGGAACTCACTCTTTAGACCAGGTTGGCCTTGAACTCACAGAGATATGCTTGCCTCTGCCTCCCAAGTGCTGGGATTAAAGGCATGCACCACCACCGCCCGGCTGTGTTTTTGCTTTCTTTAGTTTTGTTTTTCTTTGGGGGCAGGGGGGAGGCCACAAGGGTTGGGAGCAGATCTGAGAAGACTGAGAAATGAGTGTGATTGGGATGCATGATGTGAAATTTCTAAATAATCAATAAAAATATTATATCAGAAAAAAGTACTTTAGGACAGAAAAAATAATCTCCCACTGAAAGTAGTTAGTATAGCTAACATAAACATCCCAGAAATTAACATTCATGTGTATGGTCAAGTAATTTTTAAGTAGAATACCAAGACAACTTCATTGGTAAAGAGTACTTTCAAAAACAAAGGTTTTTGGCTAAGCAGCCTGTGCATATACAAAAGACTGAGGTAGAGTCCTTATCTTCCAGGATGTAAAAAATGAACTCAGCCAGGCGGTGGTGGCACACACCTTTCATCCCAGCACTTGTGAATCAGAGGCTGGTGAATATCTGTAAATTCAAGGTCAGCGTGGTCTACAAGAGCTAGTTCCAGAACAAGATCCAAAGCTACAGGGAAACCCTGTCTCACAAAAAAAAAAAAAAAAAAAAAAAAAAAAAAACACCACCACCACCAACAACAAAACCTTCAAGGGCCAGGGAAATGGCTTGGTAGGTAAAGTGCTTGCTATAGAAGCACAGTACTTGGATCCAGATCTCTAGAATCCACATAAAGATCATGTTGGCACACATCTGGAATAACATTGCTGGGGAGGCAGAGATAAGTGGATCCCAGAGTCAATGGCCAACCAGCGCCACTGGACCTGCGAGCTTAGGGTTCAGTGGTGGACCTTGTCTCAAAAAATAACATGGAATGTGATTGAGGAAGACATCTGATATCAATCTCTAGTGCACACAAACAGGGAAGCACACACAGACATCACACACACACTGTGTCAAATACAAGGAACTGAAAACGCATCAAAATCTAAAATAGATCAGTTAAAACCATAAATGCTAACAAGTAAGTACTAGAGGAACTTCTTGACATTATAGTTGGGGATGATTTCTTAGATACAATATCAAGTCAGAGAGCAAAACTAAAAGTTCACAGAAGCCAGAGACCAACAATTGAAGGTCATCTTTAATTTGATCTTTGACTACATTAAACCCTGTCCCTAAAAACAAAACCAAATTTCTGTACATCAAAGGACACAAAAGCAGCTGTGTTTGGTGGTGCATGTCTCTAATTCCACCATCCTGGACATAGAAGACTGCCTAGTAGTTCTAGGTCAGCCAGGACTACATTTCTAGACTCTGCCTCAAAACCAAACAAGAACACAATTAAGATAACGAAAAATAAAACCTAGACATTGAGACAAAGTATTTGATAGACATATTAATGACAATTAATAACAAAAGTAAATGGCTACAAATCAGTGAAAAGAGCGCTGATTAAAGAAATAAGGTCATGTGTGGTGGCACATACCTGTCAATCCTAAAGCACTGCAGGGTAAGGCAGGTGGACCTTAAGTTCAAGGCCAGCCTGGGCTGCGGAGCAAAACATTGTCTCAAAAAATGAAAAAGGAAAGACTTATGTAGGCAGTCCTCAAACAGCAATTAGCTTTTCATACTGTGTCAATATATCATTTTTCAAAATATATAAATTTACAGGTTTCAAAACAGAAATATCTTATTCCCTAATAAAAATAATCTTGGATAAATGTGATTCGCTAGAGGAGCATATATTTGGTGCTCAATTAGAAATCATTATTTTTTTATATTTTATTTTTTATTTTTCCATTCAAAAATTTACACGTCCTCCCCTCTTCCCATTCCCCTCCTGCTCCCTCATTCCCCCTCCTCCCTCCCCATCATTATTTTTTTTTATTGTGTGTGCCTGTGTGTTTTAAATGAGCTATTTACTTATTTATTTATTTATGGGGGGGTCAAGACAGGATCTCTCTGTGCAATAGCTCTGGTTGTCCTGGAACTTGCCTTGTGACCAGACTAGCCTTGAACTCGAAGATCCGCCTGCCTCTGCCTCCCAAGTGCTGGGATTAAAGGTGTGCACCACCACCTGGAAAGATTTATTTATTTATTTATTTATTTATTTATTTATTTATTTATTTATATGCATTGGTGTTTTGCCTGCCTCCATGTCTGTGGGAAAGTTCTGGAATTAGAGTTACAGCTCTAAGCTGTCCTGTGGGTGCTGGGAATTGAACTCAGGTCCTCTAAAGGAGCAGCCAGTGCTCTTAACCACTGAACCACCTCTTTAGTCCGGGAAATCATTATTATTCCTAATGCAACATCACTTGAGATCCAGCTCAGTGTTGAGTGCATAAATTAAGGCAAACAGAATCTTAGGCAGAAATACGATTTTAGTGCTCTTTTATTTATTACTTTTTTAATTCATTTTTCTCTCATCCAGGCTGCAGCTTCTACTCCCTTCACTCCTCCCAGTGCCCCTCCCAATCACCCCGCCAAGTACACGCACAGGTACACCTCCCTTCTGTGAAGCAAGAAGCCTTTGAAAAGGCTGGCGCTGGTCCTGAGCATCACAACTCCGTGCTCGGTTTCTTCTCCTTCCTTTGCCTAGTGGCTTGCGGGTTAGTGTCCCTGCGCCTCTCTGCTCTGCTTGCTTCCTCTCTGCCCTTTTTGTCTTAGCATGGGACATGTTGTCATCCTTAATCTGCTCTGTTCTCCCTGGCTTCATGCTCAGCCTCCCTAGTCTCTGAGTCTCACGGTCATCTCCCTGAGATCTCATCTGGACCCACGGTCTAGCGTTGCATCTCGGTCGCCTCGCCTCATCTCGGTCTCACCTTCCTGTGTGGTTTCGTGTCCTGGTTTGCTCTAATCTGCAGGTTTGTGCTCTGCCCAATCAGCCATAGAAGGTGACCAAGTGGCCCCAGAGGGCAGCCTGGATGCTGCCAGAGTAAAGGGAGCAGAGTCCTTGTCACCCCCACACCAGGCCTCAACTCCTGTAACTGCCACAGCACACTCAGTTGCCAGGCAGGGCCCTTTGACACGGAGTGAGACAAGGCTTCAAGGCTGCTAAGAATCCAGGCTTCCTAACCTGGAGTGGGAGGGTGCCAACCAGGAGGAGAACCTCGTTCCTCTCTCGCAGCTGACTCTGTACATCTCCTGTTACTTTTGCAAAGGCTACTTAATAGATGCAGCAACCATCACAGAATGTCTCCATAGCTTCTGTAAAAGCTGCATCACAAAACATTTTGAACATAACAACAGATGTCCAAAGTGCGTGAGGCCAAACCTCAAAATAGCCTGAGGTTGGATGCACAATTACAAAACATAGTGTACAAATTGGTGGCAGGTCTGGAGGGAAAAAAGCAAAGGCATGAATTCTCATGAATTCTACAATGAAAATTGTCCGCAGCCAGACCCCTCAAGCGAAGAGAACACTAAGGAAGTTGTAGAATCCTATGTTAATTCTCACATGAACCTGATATGTCCTGGAGTCTATGGGCACTAATGCAGACATTGAACATGGGAAACCACTACAGATGAAATTTGTGCGAGTCTCAGGAAATGCATTGGACATATAGAAAAATTTCTCAAAAGTAAAATGGACCTTGCTGCAGCGTATCGGGTAGATATCATGTGCGGTGGGCAGTTGCTGAAGGACTTTCAAACTCTGCAAGAAGTCCAGTGTACAGTAGGGGATGCTGGGATGCAGGACGGTCGGCTAGTCCTTTATTACAGTGTTGTGTTGTCTCCTCCCAATGTGACTCACTAGGGGTGGTATGAAGAGGCAGAAAGTAAGAAGGCCTCTGAAAAACTGCGTCTTACTGAAGAGTTCCAGTAAACGTGGAATCCCTAGAATTTGTACTGTTTCTGACACACCCGGAATCCTAGCATTTAAGGCACAGCTTGGAACTACGGGATACAAAACATTGACTTTTTAAATTCCTTGGGATTCCAAGAACGGTGATGTAGAATGTTGCATCTCATCTTTGAGATAAATTGTTGACTGTTTCGTCTTTGGTTGAGCCTGCTCTCTTTCAAGTTGGTTGAAATTCTGCTGTTTGTGATGACTTCCAGTGGTTGTGTTTTAAAAAACAGCACACTAGATGTTCAAGGCCTGTCTTCCTTAAGTTGCAGAGTAAACTCACAAAGACTATATTTGTTTTTGCTACTTTTGTATATTGTCGTAATGTTTTGAAGTTACTTGTTTTTATAACTGACAGCACTCCTGAAGAGTTGTTTCTCAGTTCTAAAAGGTAGGAGTTACTATATTAGGGGAAGAAATCATCTCCTGTAGGGTGTATAACTGAAAACAAAACCTTCAGTATAGTAAGACATCTTAACATGTCTTAAAATAAGAGGTGTTCTTCTTGACTTATACATAAATTATTAAATATATATTAAACTAAATATATATGCTGCACACACACACGCCACAGTTGTTATTTGTGCTACTGGTGTAGTGTGACATCAGGCAAAAATCCCTGTAGAATGATTGCTGACACCTTGTGATGGTAATGTTACCACTTATGAAATAGAAAACTTCAGTTTAAGCCGGGCGGTGGTGGCACATGCCTTTAATCCCAGCACTCGGGAGGCAGAAGCAGGCAGATCTCTGTGAGTTCGAGGCCAGCCTGGTCTACAAGAGCTAGTTCCAGGACAGGAACCAAAAGCTACGGAGAAACCCTGTCTCGAAAATAAAAAAAAAAAAAAAAAAAAAAAGGAAAACTTCAGTTTAACTTCAGAGGTTTATAGAGTACTCATTGTTTCTTCAGCAAATCACTTTTACTGATTTAATGTTTGCTGTCTGCTTTCCTATTATTTTATCACTGTAATTAAAAAATAAGGTTGTTTGTAAGCTCACTTTAATGTAGAGACTTCAATTTTAAATAGTCTTTTTATCTCTCCAACCCACCCAATTCATATCCTGATGCTTTCTAAAAGATACCTTACAGGCTGTGTCTCACAGAAGGAACATTTGAAAGTCTGTATTGGAAACTTCAAACATTGGACAAAGAGTGGTAATTGTAAAGAACTTGTGAACTCGCCGGGCATGATGGCGCATGCCTGTAATCTCGGAATTTGGGAAAGGAGAGTGGAGGATCAGGAGTTCAAAGTCTCCTTCAGGCAGCACTATTGGGAAATGCTGAAAACTTTAAGAAGGCTGGGAGTGGGGACAGGAGCATTAGGAGTGTGAGTTTGAAAGTCGATTGGGATACCCTGTTCTCTTCTTTTGGCCACGAGTTGAATGCTCCCTTTTGTGCTGTGCTACCTCACCACAGCCCCAATCAACAGGAACAAGCAGCCAATGGATTGGAACTACAGAAACTGTGAGCCAAATGAACATTTTCTCTTTTTAGGTTGATTATATCAGTTATTTGTTCTAATAGTAGACAGCTAACTAACACCATAGTCTTGCATTTGCAGTTGATACTGAGGTACTAGCTAGTGAACTGTAGTGGATTATTATAATTGCATGCTGTAGTTTGCATTTTAATACAAATTGGGTCAAGGCTTTTGTAGGTAGTGGCTATCCCTTAAAACTAAAGGGGAACCGAGTCAGTCAAGAGTCATAAGGGTATCTTCCCCAGCCATGGATTCTGGAGCTCTATCAAGACAGGGCTCCAGGGAGACACTTCAAGTTTAAGTTAGAGGAAAATAAATACTTAGCATATCATGAAGGTGTACGACCCTGACTTGAGAGGCGTAACAAGATATGCTCAGACTCATTTTGGCTTGCTATCTGGCCCTCCCACCCAGCTAAGGCCATGTGAAAAGGTTCTGGGACTTGCTGATGTGTCTCTGTTGCTGTCCACTGTTGCTGCTTGTCATGTTGTCTTAGGCAAATCTTACCCACTCCCCAGCTAAACTGGATAGGTATGAAAAGGTCTGAATTCTTCCCAGAACCCAAGAATTTCCAGTGTTCATATCCCATTGAAGGTGTCCACATGGTACTACTGGTCATTTTGAAATAGAGCTACTAGTAGAATTAAATTGAGTCTACTCTCAAGGCTTCGTCTGAGCTCCAGTGGCTTGTTCCAGTGAGGCAGAGGGGAAAGGGTTAAGCTCCATTAAATAGCTGTCAGGTAGATACTGGGCAGATGCAAAGACTAGCAGATTGCAAGAGAGAGACTCAGATTCTGACCGCAAGACCGTAGATGACCGTAGATGAGGCTGGGATTTTCAGCCCTGGCAAAATAGGAATGTTCCGTTCACTAGGAAGATAAGAATCCTCACCAGCCACAGTGGCACTGCCTTCCCTTGCCCCTGTGTCTCTTCATGTCCTGACCTATCCACCTACATCTTCTAGGGAAAAATGACAAAAGACATAATGCTTCCTATTAAAAGGCAGAAACATCTCATCGTCACCTCTGCCCCTGGGAGCCTGAGGGTACAGAATGGAAAAGGCCTGGCCAGTGCCCCTGTGCACTGCAGGGTGCTCAGGAGCTCTAGGGACCTTGCACAGGGATCCTGCCCTCCTTGCTTTAGGGACAACTTGAGCTAAACCAGACAAGATCCACTGGGTCCCCCTGGAGAAGACAGTGGCTGCCCAGCATTGGATACCATGGGACCCACAAATGGAGGCCACCACCCACTGGAGAAGTCCCTGGAAACTCTAGGAAGTTGTCAGGTGGGCATCCCAAGACAGAGGAAATATTCTTTAAAGCCACCCAGATGCAAAAGCTACTCTAGATATTTTGCCTTAAAAGGATGGGGAAGGCAATAGTGGTTTTTTATTCTGTCCTTTGGGAGGAAGGGTCACAAGAAGGCTCTGGCCTGCAGGAACCAGGTAACTTCCTCTCCTGCATTTCACTTAGAAACCAGGAAGATGAAGGAAAACCTGCAACTCTGAGGGTAAAAGTCAGGAGTGGGGGATGCGGAACACACAAGCAACTTATATCGCCTATGAACCTAAAGGATGTAGAACCTAAAGGATAGAAAAAAAATCTTGCTGATATTGTGGCCTCATGCCAAGGGCAAAAGGGAATTCTGGGGTCCGGAGCACTGGTTGCTTTTCCAAAGGACCCAGGTTCAATTCCCAGCACCCACATGGCAGCCCACAGCTGTCTGTAACTCCAGTTCCAGGGAATCTGAATCCTCACACAGACACACATGTAGGCAAAACACAGATGTACATTTCAAAAAAAAATCTTTAAATGAATTCTGAACTTTAATTAAACACCACATGTCAGGAGCACAGCGCTCCTCCAGATTACTTACCATTCTGTAAGCAAATACTACAGGAGACAAAGGGGAAGCTGAAATCATTATAAGTACACAGCATTTTAATACCTAGTACCTGATAGAAAATAGAAGTAACTTTTCGTAGAGGTACATACTTGGATTCAAAGTTGGTTTGCATACTTACTGGCTTCAAATTTGAAGAGCCCAATCAAATGACCTGCAGTTTAATTCAGATCTGGCCAAAGGTGGGGCTCACATACCTTCAGTTTAGTAACACGAGCCCTACAACTCAAAGCTCCACCAACCGAACCAGCAACTGATGCATCGCCACATAATAACAAGCCAGTGCCAGGCCTTGGCTATAGGCTAATGTTCTACCTTGTTTTTTGAGATAGGGTATCTCATTTTCTGAGGGCTCACGCTTGGGTTGTTTGGCTGCCTACCTGCTTAACTCCAACTTCTCCCTTGTTGGCAGTGTACAGGTGTGCTTTTTTTTTTTATGTGGGTACTGTGTGAAGGAAAGTCAGGGGTAGGTGGGCCAATGTGGAAAACAGACTGCTCCTTAAGGAGGAGCTGTTGCTGCTCTCCTGCTCCAAGGATGTTGGATCCATTACAGTTTGCTAACTGAAGGTGGTCAGGACAAATGACGGAGAGAGATCTGCCTGCCTTTGCCTCCCTAGGGCTAGTATTAAAGCCACCACTAATCCAGTTTATTGTTGTTTTTTTCTGAGACAGGGTTTCTCCCTGTAGCACTGCCTGTTCTATAACTGGCTCTGTAGACCAACCTGGCCTTAAACTCACAGATCCGCCTGCCTCTGCCTCCCAAGTGCTGAGTTTAAAGGAGAGCATCACCATTGCCTGGCCTGAACGGCTTTCTTATCTGTAGGTTTTTCCCAGGCCTGAATGATGAAGTGACTAAGGTGATGACGTCTAGTCCTGACTCCATTTTGTGTCTGCTTAGATAGCGTCCTTCTGCCACACACCCCCATAGCCACAGCTGCCCTGGCAACACTCTGGGACTTTCTGTGACCCTGACCATTGTCCAAATGTATTAACCAAAGTAATTAATGCTTATGTGAGCTAAAACATAAAGCTAAAATAACCAGAAGAGGCCTAAATCAAAAATAATTGCATTGTGCCTGGAAAATGCTGCTAAGTTCTGCAAAAAGACAGATGTTGCAAGGTCTACTCCAATCCCCACCCCCCTTGAACACTGATAGAATTTTTATGGATTTTTTTTCTTTAGAAACACTGTACCCCTTCCAACAATAAACCAGAATTTTATTTTGCTGAGTTGTTCTAAAAAAAAAAAAAAAAGAAGAAGAAACACTGTACCCCTGAGCTTTGGCACCAAAAGACATTTTGGAGGTGTTAGCCTACTCTTCATCTGGCCATTAGTAAAGGGCTCATACACTTTCTTTTCTTCTTTTATGTGCCTTCGTGTTTTGCCTGTGTGTATGCCTGTATAAGGATATCGGGTCCCCTGGAACTGTAATCACAGACAGTTGTGAGTCACCACGTAGGTGCTAGGAATTGAACCCGGATCCTCTGAAAGAGTAATCAGTGCTCTTAACCTCTGAGCCATCTCTTCTGCCTCAGGACTCATATTCTTAGTTGGCTTAATTAATGTGGCTGTCAGTAACTCTCTAATATGGATCATTTCAGATAAAACCTATAGTTTTGCTTTTTTTCTGAGAGGGTGTCATATAGCCTGGACTGGCCTCAAACTCATTATGTGGCTGAAGCTAGCCTTGAGTTCCTGGAATTACAGGTATGTGTCACTTGAGAGGGTTTTATTCTTGCTTTTGTTTTTAATTAGTAAGGATTGCATCCATTACACAGTACCATAAAGCAGAAAAAAATGCTTTGAGATAGTTTGTTTGGGGCTTATTTTGAGCACACAATGAAGTATAGAGAAGTGTTAAAGGAAGCAAAGTCAACATAAATGATCGGGACAGGAGGGATGGATTGGGATCCTTTACATTCTATATTGTATGGGCACATGGTACTTTAGATTATAGGAAGGAATTTGCATGTGTATGTTAATGGACTAACTTATATAGTGTTAACCATTTGTTCTAGTTAACTCCCCTCTCCTAGGACAGATGTCCCTGGAGGAATACAGGTTGACTTTTACAGGGATGACCCCAGAGATGACCACTCAAGCAATTCATAGCCAGCTGAAATTACTACATTTTTGAGGGGAACAGGGTTTCTCTGTAGCTTTCGAGCCTGTCCTAGAACTAGCTCTTGTAGACCAGGCTGACCTCGAACTCACAGAGATCTACCTGCCTCTGCCTGGATTCCTCTGCTGGAATTAAAGGCATACGCCACCACTACCCAGCTTCCAGCTGAAATTCTTTATTCCAGCCAGTTAGGCTACACTACATAAGTGTAGTCCTGAGCATTTAGAGCAAAAGGCTTCTAAAAACAAAATCTGCATCCTGGTATCTCACTCGGCAGCCGCAGGGGGAGGTCTGCACAAGCAGGTGGTTGAACAGAAGCTAGGATAGGATAGATTGGCTGGGGCATCTCGACCTCGGGTTCCTAGAATAGAGCCGGCGTATTTTCCACAGGATTCTCCATCAGGGAGAGAAATTCATGTTAAAACTGAAATGTCCTCAGCAAGAACCCAAGGTGGAGAAACCGCTGCACTGTCTTGTCCTGTCATAGGATATCCGCAAAAACTAACTAGATTTGGCGTTTGTCCATGTGTCTGAGCCCAGCAATCCACAGAATGAGAGAAAAGAATGCCAGGGATGATATCAAGACAAGTCTTAGAAATATGGCTGGCCACCTGAGCAGAGGGGCAAGATTAAGCTCCGAAATGACTGCTCCTTTCTTCCCCTTTTCCTGCCTCCTTCAGCGTGTGCTCCGGACAGATCAGGGTTCTTTTGTGTTTTTTTTTTTTTGTTTTTTTTTTTTTTGTTTTGTTTTTGCTTTCAAGATCTACCTTCTCGGATTGCTGGCTCTTTGAGTAAAGCGCATCTTGAAAATTCAATTCCTGTCTCTGCTCAGCGGCCTTGGTGGTGACAGCCAGCACAAACGCCAGCATTCTAGCTACACAAGAACGTGTGCTTAACCTGGCCCCTGCTACAAATAAATTAGGAAACCTTAAGGGTGTTCTGAGTGACCTTATGGAACCTGTCTCTGAACTCTCTAGTTGAAGGACATGAATATTAGCTACTTAGCCCCCATCAACGGTCCCACTCTCATGATGCCGACCATACTGCCACTTGCTCCTGTAGGTTTGTGGCAGTTTCCTGAAAACTGAAACATTGCCTCCAGGAGGGAGAGAGCTTCATAGGGGTCATTTGCAAAAAGAAACTTGCAAGACTCTGAAAGGCTTCTCCCCAGCTTTACCGAATCAGTAAACAATTGTTGGAGGAGACTGACTAGCCTGGCTGTCTGGAAGCTAGATGAGCTCTTGCAACTTTTGCAGAGCTCCAGAGATGCACTTTTCCTGAGGGATTCACTACTTTTGAAATCCCTTAACTAACCAGTCCCCCATACTCCTGTTAGAAACCCCAATTTAAAGCTCGTAACTGGATCACCAGGTCAGACTTTGGTACAGTCCTCAGGAAAAGTTTGTCACAACAAATTTGGTGACCCCACAGGGACTTGACAGAACCAAGGATAAGTTGGGGAGGAGCTATTGCATGGTCCTGTTTATAGACAGCAAGGCATGCAATGGAAGCTGAGCAAGCTGGGGGGGAGGGGGGCGGCTCGTCTGAGAAGAGAATTCCATGCAGCAGAATCCTCACTCCCAAGCCCTACCCCACCTCCCAGCACATGGGGTACTTGCTCGTGTGCCCTTTTGCTATGGCAGTGGTTGCATGGCTCCTGGTAGAAGTGATAAAATAAATACCTAAGACAGAGACACCGGGAGTTGGGGTGTGAGAGGAAGCCCAGGAAGGCAGTCGTCATCTCTGTGGTTTGGGGTGGCATGCTTGTCTGATGAGTGGAATATAATGTGTGACTGTGGAGATGCCCTGAGAACAGTGAAAGATTTAGAGTAAATTTTCGTCTTTGAGACTAGAAATTGCACAGAAAAGTTGCGAGCACCTTTGGAGGTTGTCTGGCTGCTGCTATGTAGAAGAAATGCTTCTGAGGCAGGGACTGGAGACTGTTAGTGTAAAGGAGGAATTACAGGAAAAGCAGACAAATTCTCCTTGTTAGACTCTGATTTGGCAGGTATGCTTGATAAAAGAAAGGAAGAGATAGAGGTGTTGGTTTGTCATTTCTTTTTTTTTATTTTTTGTTTTGTCTTATCCTGTTTTTCTTTTTTTTCTTTCTTTCTTTCTTTTTCTTTTTCTTTTTCTTTTTTTTTTTTTTTTTTTTTTTTTTTTTTTTTTTTTTTTTTNTGGAACTCCCTTTGTAGACCAGGCTGGCCTCAAACTCACAGAGATCCGCCTGCCTCTGCCTCCCGAGTGCTGGGATTAAAGGCGTGCGCCACCACCTCCCAGCCTTGTCTTGTTTTTCGAGACAAAGTTTCTCTGTGTAACAGCCCTCCCTCGCTCTACTGGACTTGCTCTGTTGACCAGACTGGCCTCAAACTCACAGAGATGTGCTGAACTCTGCCTCCTGAGTGCTGGGATTAAAGATGTGCGCCAGTTTTGCCATTTCTTATAGCTGTGGCACCAAAAGGAAAATACAACTTAGGTGTGTGCCAAAGGGCCCTTCTTGGGATCTAAGAACTTAAAAGCCATGAGAAGAGCTAAAAAGTGAGGAAGAGAAGGAGACTTTGGTAGAAGTGAGAAAAGGAGCGCCCAGAAGCAGTCTGACTGCTGTGGAGGCACTGTGATGCTTGCTGCACAAATGAGTACTGAAGAAAGAATCCTAAATGCAGTATGCCAGGCACAAAGGCATGAACATTGCACATGTTCTAGGCCTAGCACAGTCAAATCAAGACATAGAAAAGAGAGCAGTGGTTACTTGAGTCTGGGGTAGACAAATTTGGCAGAGATTGTTTCATGGAGAGCTACAATTTGGGATACTGAGAAAGTTCTTGACATGACTATAATAGTAATAGCCATACAACAATTTGAATGAGTTAAAATGGTAATTTAATGTTATATGTCTGTCACAATCCAAAACACTTCATGAAACATTTGCATGCAAAAAGACAGGTTAGAGACTGGAAGGACATATTTGAGAGGACATGTTGAGTACATTTAGAACTTACAAAGAACACTGAACACTCCATATAGGCAAGTCTCATGTTTCCTGGAAACACAGTTCCAAACCAGCAAGGGCATCATGTCTGGATGATATATGTATGATAATAAAAGCATCCTTTATTGTTAAAATTTGGCAATGATTGTCTAGGCCTTCCTTGAGTCAGTCTTTCTGTTGTCAGAGGGCCTTTGCCTCAGGTTCTTGTCTGACGGCTGGTTCTGACATCAAGGGTGATAAAAGTTAAAATGACTGTGACAGTGTCTCAACATTAGAAAACTGACAGGAAGACTCCAAGTTCAAGATCTGTTCTCTACAGAGAGAGTTCAAGGCCAGCCTGGGCAGCCTAGTGACATCCTGCATCAAAATAAAGAATAAAGAAAAGCAAACAAAAATCAATGATGTTATGAAGATTATGGCTTTTGTTTGGTTGTTGTTTTGATTTTTTTTCTTTTTTTTTTCCTAACCTCCGCTCATATCAATTTTTTTTAAGGCACCTAGGGTCTTACTCTAGATTAGTTTTATATTAAGGACATGTTGTAGCTAGTTCAATTTTATATCCCAACCTATAAATGTTTCTTCATATTTTATTGACAATATAAGTAAACATTTCACTTTGTTATCATAAATGTGTTCATTGCAAAGTACTAATATGTTCAAAAATCCTTTTTGGTGTTGCTATTTCTTTGCTTTCAATTCTGCAGCCCAGGCTTGCCTGAGGTTTACATTGTAGTCCAAACTGGCCTTGTGCTCATGGAAATCTGCCTGCCCCAGCTTGCTAAATGCAGGTATGCTGGGAGCAGTGAGACCCCAGATCCTAAATCCCCTAATCTGTGTGCCTACAGCTGTTCTGAGCAGGAGACCTTCAGGAGTTCCTGTTGACAGGATAGTGGTTTCTGGTGGGTTTGGCTGGGGCGTGGCTATCTCTATATAATCTGCCCCTGAACACAATAAAGGGGGCATTCTTGGGAAATTCAAGGATGACCCATGTCGCTGTCTCTCTGTCTGTGTGTGTCTGTGTATTTTAACCTCCAGCCCCTTGCCCGAAGCTCGCCAACTGGGTATCAGCGCACAGAGTGCAGACACGGGGGCGCGGTGGTGTGCGCAGCACCGGTATGAGCTACCGCTCCTGGTGCCAAACATCTTTTTTTTTTCTTCATGTTTTTTTGTGTGTGTTGCAAGTACTGGGGATTGAAGTCAGGTTCTCAAGCTTGCCTGGCAAGCAACTTCACCAGCTGAGCCATCCCTCCATACCTATCTCAGATCTTTTTTTTTTTTCCTTTTGAGACAGGGTTTCCCTAGTGTAGCCCTAGCTGTCCTGGAACTCACTCTGTAGACTAGGCTGGCCTAGAATTCATAAAGACCCTATCTCAGATTTTGACATGCATTCCCCACTAATCCTAATTACTTCTTGCTTTTAGTTTAAAGATGTGTGTCTCTTCCTTTCACTTGAACACAAAAGCTACTGGAAGACTACAGATCGCCCTAACTTAATATCGCTGTGTATCAGGGAAGAAGAAGCCTGAGAAATGGACAGATGTGGGAAGATCTACACTACAATCAGCCACATGTTCATTTAGTTCACTTATTAAGTTCATAGTCATACAGAGTTCACGGTACGGAAAAACTATCATTATATAATTTTAAAAATAAGTCACCTTGCACCACCTAGGCAGATAGGAGAAAGTTTTAAATACCATGAGAATTTAAGAACATGCATGGTACAAGGAAAAGAAGTGAACGTAATGCCACAGAAATATTGCCAGCAGGTAAGGCTTCCCTGGGGCACAGGGCTAACAGATGTTCAACTTAAAAAAAAATGCCTATTTGGAAAGTACAACAAGATAAATCAAAAGAAAATGAAGTATGGGTGTATATTCAGAGTTCTCTAAATGAATTGAAGTCAGCAGGGATTCTGTAGATCCAGCTGCCCCAGGACCCCAGAGAAAAAGGCAAATGAGTTGTTTACTTCCTGAGTTTAAGGAGCTTAAGAAGCCCAAAGCTCAAAGGATGAATTGCAATGAGGACTATCCTAACACCTCACTGAATGACCTCATCACAATAATAGTCAGAATTCTTGCCTGATTTATAGAGATGCAAAATACACAGATCTGTTAAAAAGATCATCTTCCCACATTCTCACCTCTACACAATGGTGAAAGGAAAATTTACTTTAGCATCTCACTAGTAACTAAGGCCTTCTACTGTAACATGCTTTGACATGTTAGAATACAAGCCCTACAAGTTATAACGAGTTAACATGAACTTTGCAAAATAACAATTGTTCAGAATAGTAACTAGAAAATTTCACAATTGATACATAGTTAGGAAACCAGTGTTTTCCTTTAAATAACTCAAAACTTTAACAAACAGCAATATATTTTGGGTATTGTTAAGACTCATGTTCATATTCTTTTACCAATGCAATCTAAATGTAGATCTTATATAAGGAAATAATAGCACATTACAACTAGCAAACAAAAGCAAGTCTTTTTAATTACACAAAACATATAGAATATGAAATTATAACACTATTTAAGAAGCATTTTAAAAATTTATTTCAGTACTTTAACTTCATTCATTCATTCATATATGTATGCGTGTGAATACGTGGCTCATGTGTGTGGCGGTAGAGGAAGGGGTTGGATGCCCTGGAATTGGAGTTGTGAGTCACCTGACATGGTGCTCTGAACTGCACTTGAGTCCTCTTGAAGAATGAAAAGTTTCCGTACCCCGATAAGCCTCTCCGCCGATGGAGCAATCCAAATCAGACCACATCAAACCAAATTAGAAAAGACCCAGATTTAATGGATACAACGCTCCTGGATGGTTTTCCAGCCCCCAGAGAAGAGACGCGAAAGAGAGACTGGAAAACCACACCTCTGCTTTCTGGGGGTGCAGTTTAAATATCCTGTGTGAGTGGTCTTGATCATCTCTGGGGGAGGGGTCACCATTTGGTGGACTTTCTGAGATGTGGCAGGGTGCAGAGAGAGATGAAGGAGGAGGCTTGGGGTGAAGCTTCCACCAGAACATTCCAGACTCTGTGTATTTGATGTCAGGGACTGGGGTGAAGCTTCCACCAGAACATTCCAGACTCTGTGTATTTGATGTCAGGGACTGGGGTGAAGCTTCCACCAGAACAAAAAACACAAGTTCTCTTAACCACTGAGTCATCTCTACAGCCTATACCTCACCATGTTTGATCATTCAAACACTGCCAAATCATAGGTTTTGTGTATTTTAGAAAAGAGCTTCCTCCGTTTCCGTCTGGCAACAGAATTTCTCTCAAGAGTCTCCCTCCCATAGCAGGCAGAAGTACAGAAGTACCTGGGCTCTCTTGGCATTGTCCTGGAGGTTATCCTTGTAGTTAGGGAACAGCAGCAGAAAAGATAACATCCAATCAGGATGCTCATGGCTACTCAGCCAAAGCCATACACTCAGAGATATAAGTGTTCACCAGCACCATCCTTTGCTTGCTTCATAATCGTATCTCTGGATCTTCATAGTGAAATGGGTTAAATCTGTTACAGTCTTAATAGCCAATGTTCTCAGTTCTGGACTTTGTGTGCTCAACTTCTGTTCAAATTTTATTTCTTCACATTTACAGTTGATCCATACTCAGATGGTCCTACACAGCAATCCAATTTCATCTATCTGAGTTCCCCGATCATCCTCCAATGCCTGGAAGTCAGCAGGACTGGAGAACCTAAACCCCTTTATAATCCCAGTGTCAGCTGGAAGCAGCTAGATTGACTTGATGTCCATATTCTAAATAATTTTAGGGTCTCAACTCTTGAGGGGAGAATACTATTTAGCTAGACAAATGTTAGCAGGCTTGGAGGCAACTAAGGAAGGACCTCTCTTGCACAGAATCATTCTCCTTCAAAATTTCTGAGACTGGCCAGGCAGTAGTGATGCACAGCTTTAATGTCAGCACTCAGGAGGAAGAGGCAGACAGTTGTCTCAGTTTGAGGTCAGCCTAGTCTACAGAGTGAGTTCCAGGACCACTAGGGCAACGCAGTGCAATCCTGTCTTAAAACACACACTCCCCCAACCACACACAAGGTCCCATTGATGAGGATGCCACTCTTGTCCAGAGAAAACAGTTACCAGGATGACAGCTGTGCCCACCCCTTCACCTGTTGTGAAAAATAACAGTATTCACTTTATAATAAGGATACTGGGCCGGGCAGTGGTAGCACATGCCTTTAATCCCAGCACTCGGGAGGCAGAAGCAGAGTTCTAGGCCAGCCAGCTCTACAGAGTGAGTTCCAAGACAGTCAAGGCTACACAGAGAAACCCTGTCTCAAGGGGGAAAAAAGATTACTGAATGGTTTTACAAGAACAAAGTTGGGTGGGTAAAATTGGGGGAATAGATCTAAAAGGAATGGAGAGTAGGGGTGAATATGATCAAAATACATTGTAGGAAAAAGAACTAATAAAAAAAAAGGGGGGAAGAGTGCTGGAAACGTAGAGAAGTGAAAACAAAGTGGTTTACTTTATGATTTTGCCTCAGTTTGGAATGGCAGGTGGCCTGAGTGCTTGAAGTTTATACACCCCAGCACATGACCTTCCCTCAGGAGGACACACTCTTAACATTTCATCTAGGTATTATTTTTCCCTGCCTCGCATTTTTTTTTCCTCAACCAAAAGGTGTGTGTGGGTTCATCTCTACATTTTACATCTTGTTTATTTGAAAGCTTATCAGATGCATAACCTTGCAGGCAAGCTTAGCTCTGAGTAATTTAATTCTCTCCACTTCTAGGTGGTGGTGGCAGCGGGTGTAGTTTAGCAGAGTTTGGGGGTAGAGAATAGCTAGCCGAGCAGGGATGAGAAGGTGCTGGCAGGGACTAGTGTTTTCTGCACCTTTGTAGCTGGACTTAAAGCTTGATGCACCTTTGAAAATGAACCACCTATGGTATTCTAGCAGCTGTCTGAGAGAAACCAAACTCAGGAATGTTAGCCAGGGCCATGCTATTTTGCAACATTCTTCCAATAACTTGTTTTTCTGGATTCTTGTTCTCTCCACCCTCATAGCTGCTTCAGTTTATAGGCCCCAGGCTAATAGGCTCCCTTCTTCCCCACTGCCAGTCAGGATGAGACAGCAAGTAAGTCAGTCCATCAGTCATGTGGTGTGGGACTTCTCCTTTTCTCTAAAATTATAATAAGGGACCCTCACTCTGACATGTGGGCCTTATCTTTCCAAAGGGTCCCCACCACCCGCTCTGTCAATCAATGTCATTAAGAATCTCTTACTGAAATAGGAAAAAAGCTGAAGGTCCATGTGTCCTCCACAGTATAGATTACCAGGGAAGTGATCTGGAGCCCAGCAGAAACCTGGACCAGGAGGCCTCCAGTCACTCTCAAGAAAACAATCATTTGGGGGCCACAGAGTGCAGAGAGAGAATGAAACAGATGGCCAGGTTGGGATGAATCTGTAGAAAACGTCTCCAAGGCTCTGGCAGCCATCAGACTAGGAGCTCTCCTCTCTGAAGCATCTCCACCAAATCAAGGACATTTGGAGGTGACGCTCAAGATGTCTGACTAGTCAGCCACCAGCAGGATGAGAATGGTGAAAGTGCTGTGCAAGACCAGGACAGGATCCACCTGCAGCACTTGTAGGCCAGGCTGCAGCCAACATGGTCGGGGAACCCACCACAGACAGCAAGTGGCATTTAATGCAGATTGTGTATCGTGCAGTTTTACTGAATTTGAAGCTTCCAACCAAACATCGAGTTGTAATATCATAATTTCTAGGTGGAGTCTTTGGGGTGTGCCATGTAATGTTACGTCAAGCATTGCATGCAAGCAGTGGTAACAACACATCCTGTCTTCCAGTTGGGTGCCTCGTATTAATTTTTCTTGCCTAACTGCTCTGGTTTATACGTCTGCTGAATAAACGTGCTGAAAGTTGGAATGTCTGTCTAGTTCCAGATCTGAGAAAGCTCCTTCCATTCAGTATTTATTAGTGTCAGCTGTAGGATTGTTATATGTGGCCTTTATCACCTTGCACATTCTGTACCAGCTTGTTAAGAGAGCTTATCCTTTCTCTACTGGAAACGTTTGCCTTTCATTATGGTAACAAATGACTTTATATTGAAACATCATTGCATCCGTGAGATCACTCTTACTTGACTGTGCTGAATAGTCTTGTTAATGTTGTTGGATACAGTTACTAGTGTTTCACTGAGGGTTATACATGTTGTGTTCAAAATAAGGATGTTAGCTGGGCGATGGTGATGCACGCCTTTAATCCCAGCACTTGGGAGGCACAGGCAGGCGGATCTCTGGGAGTTTGAGGTGAGGTCAGCCTGGTCTACAAGAGCTAGTTCCAGGACAGGTTCCAAAGCTACAGAGAAACCCTGTCTCAAAAAAACAAAATAAGGATGTTAGCTTGGAGGTTTCTCGTTTTGTGCCATTTTAGTTTGGACGCCTGTTGTGGATGGACCACACTGTCCTCCACCATGACATGGCCATTGCCTTCCTGAATCAGGTCACCTATGATTATAATGGGAGGAGACATTCCTTCAGTGAAGGAGGGGGAAGGTCATTCAAACTTTGCTCCAGCCAGCATCACACCCTAAACTGCCTGCAATCGGGCCAACTGCCTGTGGTCTCGGATGCTAGAGGAAATAGGAGGTGGAGGTTGGGCTGAATGGGGAACTCAATCCATGCAGCTTTCAGAAGGCTATCATCTATGCAGGGGTGTGACTTTTTGGTAATGGAGAGACTGTTATTTACATTCCTGTAAATAACCCCTCATCAATGCTCCTGTAAATTAGCTTAGTAAACTCAATGGTTCACTAACCTGGATTCAAATGGAATTCTTTTCTCTCTCCCCCTCCCCCCCCCCCATGGACTGCTGTTGCCCTGTCTGGAGTAAATGGATGTTTGTTTCCACACCCCCAGAAAAGGTAACACTATGTAGTTCTGGCTGGGCTGGAGCTCACTATAGCCACCAGGCTGGCCTTGATTGCAATGCTTCTCCTGTCTCTAGCTCCCAAAGTGCTGGGATTGTGGGAAGGCACCATTATGCCTGGCCATTTCTTTTCTTTTGTTGAAATAATTTGAAAATTGATGTCAACATTTCAGCCTTCCTTCTCTCTTTCTTCCTACCACCATGCTTGTTTCCTTTTTGTTTTTGGTTTGTTTTTATTTTTTGATTATTTACTTTAGTTTTTGTTTGTAGGTTCCTTAAATTATCCCTAAAACAACTTAAAGTTGGAATACTCTATTTTTTGTTTGTTTGGTTGGTTGGTTTTTCGAGACAGGGTTTCTCTGTGTAACAGTCCTGGCTGTCTTAGAACTAGTAGACCAGGCTGGCCTCAAACACACAGAGATCCGTCTGTCTCTGACTCCTGAGTGCCAGAATTAAAGGAATGAACCACCACCACTGCCCGGCTATTCTATTTTAAAATACTAAAAACTTAATTTTGATAGAAACATTTCTATGCACATTCCTTCTTCTGATATTGACTTTTTGATATAATTTGAACAATTTGAATGTTTTTGCTATGTGCACCTTCATAAATCACTGTAGTTATTTTAACATTTTTGTTTTGAAATATTTATGTAAAAACTTGTTCAATACACTATTTTATTCTCTTTTTAATCAGAATGTGTACTTAACTTCTGTGTACCAATACATTCAATTTTTTAATTCTATATCCTCATTTTTTCCACCTGGCAAATTATTTAATTAATAATGAGAACCTAGGGTTGTTTTCTTCTCATAAAACACATAGAATGCTGGAATAATTTTTGCCATTTACTTCAGTGCTTGTTTCATTTATAAGTTCTGTTCTTTCTTTTATCCAAAAAGTGGAATTTAGGAATCATCCCCCAGGCAGTGGGTCTCATCTTGTAGTCAGTTTCTTTTACTAATCTTCTTGGTATTTTGTCTTCCCCCCATTCTCCAACCTGGAGCTGAGGACACAATCCACAGTCTAGCTAGCAAGCACTACCGCTGAGCTAAATCCTCAGCCCTCAGTAATCTTTTAGTTGTTGCCCGAGAGAACAGTTTTCCTTTTTGTTTTTTTTTTTCCCTCTCTATTATCTGCAAGCTCTTACTCTCCTATATTCACACTCTTCTATTCAGACTGTTTTCTTTTACTTTGATGATTCCACTTTTTACATGGCGTGCTAGAACATTATGAGTATGAGACAAAGACAATATAGCCAACTTGCACACATCACACAGATTTCCTCGGGAAATTACATTTCCCATAAATGAAGAACAATACCCAAGCCCATTAGCATTGCATGTTATCACATGCATAGACTTGTGTAATGAGCACAGTCATGGAAACATTGTTTTCATCTGTTACAAACTGCAGAGAAAGGCCATGCATAAAGGAACAGCAGCAGGGATGTCACTATAACGATGGATGCAAATGCTGCAATAAAACCCATTGCTTTATTTGCTAATTTGAAAAATTAATTTCCAAAAGACTTCATGAATGATTTTATTTTACATGTGATGAACTTTGTTTATTTCCTTACTACTTGGAAACATCTTGTATGCTATAAGAAATAATAAACTGGAGGGTATTGGCCGTTATGGTGAGCTTAAGCAAAGCAACTCAGAGTAGAAATACTGCGCAAACAAGAGCGCATTAATAATGTATAAGAAGCATCAAAGTGTAGAGAAGAAGTTTCGCTGGCCCCAAAAACAAAGAAATCAAAGCGGCTACAGGGAAGCCAGGGCAAAAAAATGTGGCCAAACAAGCACAAAGGGAAGTTTGGAGGGGGAAGGGCTGCCTGCAGGATGCCAACACATCTAGCCAAAAAGAAAGTGATGATTCACTGCCCGCCAGCACCACAAAGGAGCCTTTTCCTTGCAAGCACACCGTGGTTTGCTGAATTTCATCCCAGTTCAAGAGATGAGAGCATTCAGGACTACTGCTGTATCTTGTCTTCCCTTTGGGATCCTTTTTTTCTTCACTAAGTCTCATCTAGTCATATCTTTTGCCTAATTACCTATTTTTCCTCTAAACTCTTTCAAACCATAATGACTTTGTTTATAAGCAAAGCAAGTTAGAGTTCTTCTGAATTGTTTGGGGTATATTTTATCATAAATGTTTTTATTTACAGTTACATATTTAAATGAATCTTTAAGGACTTTAGTATTAAAAAAATGACTGCACCTAGACGTGGTGATAAAAACCTTAAATTCAACCTAAAACTCAAGAGGCAGAGGCTGGTAGATCTCTGAATTCCAGGACAGTCTGGTCTACAGAGTGAGTTCCAGGACAGCCAGGCTAAATCAAGAATCCTTGTCTCTTAAAACAAAGCAAACAAAAAATTACCGCAACTTTTATTTCTCATTGTATAGTCTGAATAAAATTATTAGTAATCATTTGATCCTCAATTATTCTTCCGTTCTGGCCCTTTTTGGCAGCTAAAGCATATTTTAGACAAAACAGTATTATCATGAAGACCAGTCATAAAAAACAAAGGCGTTCAGAAAGACAAGGTTAAAAGGTCTATCCAGGAGCCAGGAAGATGACTCAGTGGGTCAATATGTCTGCCGCAGGAATCAGGTTGGCAACACTATGTCTGCTCACCTAAAAGCAGGACGCGCAATGAGGATGACGCGCAATGAGGATGACGCGCTAAAAGGACGACGCGCAATGAGGATGACGCGCTAAAAGGACGACGCGCAAGGATGCTAATATCTTCATGCCACCTAACAGGACAGTATCCCTCTCTCAGCCCATGTTTCAATGTTTCCATGAAGGAGTAATTTTAACTATCAAGTTTAATTATGAATCAAACTTCTCTTTTTTCTTCTTTTGCTACTACTGGGGACTGAACCTAAGACCTCAGTCATGCTAGTAAAGCACTCTGCCGCTGAATTACAAATACTAGCAGTGGCATTATACTTCGTGATCCATGGGAGTGCTGATTGAAACAGCAACACTGGGGCTTTAGGGCATTGAGTTTAGTGATGGAGCACTTGAGTTGTGTATTCCATCCACCTTCTCATAGGAAAAAAATATCAAAATTAACAGGAGTTTGGACAAAGCTGATTCCAACCCTAATGGTGATCTTGGGGATGGGTCAAGATTTTAGCAGAGGAAGAAACCTAAGCTGTAAGTAAAAATATCAAAAGTAATTCGGCCTCTGTGAGCCGCAGCCTTGCCGAGCGAGCGGTTGAGTGTTCGCCATCTTAGGGAGGATGTTCTCGTCCGTGGTGCACCTGGCCCGGGCGAATCCGGTTCCTTCAACGCGCCGCACCTGCAGCTGGTGCACGATGGCCTCTCGGGTCCCCGCAGCCCCCAGAGCCCGACCCGGCGTTCCCGCCACCTACCCGCCGCCGCCATGGAAGAGTACAGTTGTTGAGTTTGGCTCCATGAGGTATTATGCACTGTGTGGCTTTGGTGGGGTCTTAAGGTGTGGGCTGACCCACACTGCTGTTGTTCCCCTGGAATTAGTAGAATGCCGCAGGCAGGTGGACCCTCAGAAGTACAAGGGCATATTTAATGGCTTCTCCGTCACCCTGAAAGAAGATGGTGTTCGTGGTTTGGCGAAAGGATGGGCCCCGACTTTTATCGGCTATTCCATGCAAGGGCTCTGCAAGTTCGGGTTTTACGAAGTCTTCAAAGCCTTGTACAGCAGCATGCTTGATGAGGAAAACACCTATCTGTGGCGCACATCACTATATTTAGCTGCTTCTGCCAGCGCTGAATTCTTTGCTGACATTGCCCTGGCTCCTATGGAAGCTGCCAAAGTTCGGATCCAAACCCAGCCTGGCTATGCCAACACATTGAGGGAGGACGTTCCAAAAATGTATAAAGAAGAAGGCTTGAATGCGTTCTACAAAGGTGTGGCTCCTCTGTGGATGAGACGGATCCCATACACCATGATGAAGTTCGCCTGCTTTGAACGTACTGTTGAAGCATTGTACAAATTTGTGGTTCCTAAGCCCCGAAGTGAATGTACAAAGGCGGAGCGGCTGGTTGTGACATTTGTGGCAGGTTACATAGCTGGAGTCTTCTGTGCAATTATTTCTCACCCCGCTGATTCTGTGGTCTCTGTCCTGAATAAAGAGAAGGGGAGCACGGCTTCCCAGGTCCTGCAGAGACTGGGCTTCAGAGGTGTGTGGAAGGGCCTCTTCGCCGGAATCATGATTGGCACTCTGACTGCACTGCAGTGGTTCATCTACGACTCCGTCAAGGTCTACTTCAGGCTCCCTCGCCCTCCTCCACCTGAGATGCCAGAGTCTCTGAAGAAGAAGCTTGGGAACTGAGTAGATAGTACATCAGAGAAACATGGACTGAATCTGCTTTTTGATCAGTGTTGAAGAAAGTGAAAAGGAACTTTTATATATTGGACAATGTATGAAATTGTCTGTTCCTGGTATAATTACTTTAGTACCCTTGCTTAAAGCAAGAGTTTCAAACTTACTGCTAAATAAACCCATCCACTCAAAAAAATATCCAAAGTAGAATTAGGAAAGGAGTCTAAAGATGTTACTGAATCATTGGGCTTGGTGGGAATGGCTCAGCAGGGAAGAGGACCAGCTGCTCTAACAGGTAAGTTTCCCAGTGCCCACATGGCAACTCACATCTGCCTGTAACTCCAACTTCAGGGCCGCTGACTTATTTTTCCAGTTTCTGTGAGCATATGCGAGCATACATGCATGCACACGCATGCATGTGTCCCCCCTTGGAAAAAAATCCTAAAAAAAAAGATATTACGGAATTACTGCAATTTTATGAACAAAACTAATGGATGGTGAGTTTGTTTTGCTTTCTTATAAGAAAAAGATCAGGTTTTTTTTCTGCCTGGCGAAGATACTGCAAACACTGTGTGTCACAAAGAATTGAAACTAGTACACTTGCTTAGTTGATAACACAGTACAAGTGTGCATGAAAGCAATAGCTGAACTAAAGTTCAAACACAGCATGCTGCAGAGAAATTTTGTCATGAGAGGAAGAGGCAAGTGATTCGGCAAACTGTACTGTTTTATGTCAACAAATGCTCAGCTATGCATCACTATGGGCCAAAGGAGGGACTTTCAGACAAAAGGTTTATTCAAGGCAGCAGCACAGTATGGTCTGAGGTAGTGCTTTAGGCCACCCAGGGAAAGCAAAGGGTGTTCTTTTAAGATCCCGTAGCGAGGGAGAAGTGTGCCACAAAAAAGCCCCAAGTTGGGCTGAAGAGATGACTCAGGGGTTAAAAACTTTGGCTGCTCTTCCACGGGACCTGAGTTCAATTTCCAGCACCCACACAGCAGTTCACAACTGTCTGTAGCTCTAGGATCCAGGGGACCTGATACCCATGGCAAAACGCCAACGCACATAAAATAAAAATTAAAGAAAGCCCCAAGTTGGTTGGTATTACCAAACTGGGATAAAAGGCACTATAAATTTTGTGATTTGGGCTGGGCTAGGTACATCTCAAGCACATCTTAAGATAAAAAAAAAAAAGCATCTGGAGGTGGTGGCACACACCTTTAATCCCAGCACTTGGAAAGCAGAAACAGATGGATCTCTGTAAATTCCAGGCCAGCCATGTCTATGAGCAAGTTCTAGGACAGGCTCCAAAGCTATAGAAAAAAACCTGTCTCAAGGGAAAAAAAAAGCATCTGGAAAATTCCACAGGACAGTGAGCCTAATGAGTATAGAACTTATATGCATTGTACCAGTTCCCAGCAGCTTCTAGGCCCTGGGCCTAGTATGACCTTGCCTGCAGCTCTCTCTGTTTGGGGCCTTGCTACCTGGAAGGCCCGTTCTGAGGACATAGTCCACACTTTTTTTTTTATTTTGTTCTGTTTTGTTTTTAGAGACAGGGTTTCTCAGCTTTGAAGTCTATAGACCAAGCTAGCCTCAAACTCACAGAGATCTGCCTGCCTCTGCCTCCCAAGTGCTGGGGTTAAAGGCATGTGCCACCACTGCCCGGCCACACTCCTCATTTACATGACATAATATTTTCAGCCTTTTTGTCTGTGTAAAAGGAACAGAGGGACAATTTTATAGAAAAGGAGGTGGTGGCAGAGGCTAGGTGGCACTGAGATCATTCTGGACACTTGCTGCTGAAGTAAGACATGGTTATCAAGCGGCAGTCTTTGAATCAGAGGCGGGTATCTGAATTCACACATCGGAGATAGTACAGGCTTGGTGGTTTGATAAATCTGGATGGTGGACTAGAGAAGGACTTATCAAAGTGGTGACAGCTGGCTGGGTAGTACAGCTGGGTGGTGCACGCCTTTAATTTACTTCCAGCACTTGGGAGGCAGAGGGAGGCGGTGTACAGAGTGAGTTCCAGGACAACCAGGACTGTTACATAGAGAAACCCTGTCCTGAAAAGAAAAAAAAAGTGGTGACAGCTGGCATGAGACAGTCGCTCAGGATGAGTTCTAAAGCCATTTGTTCCAGAATTCTGATAACCGCTTCCAGTTTTTGAAATACAGCCAAGTCTGTTTCTGTAACCTGACCCAGGCAGAATGACTTACAGAAAAACACTACTGCTTTCCCCCAAAGAGTCCAAGTCCCCTTGTCTGTAATCAAGTAATTCAGGCCGCTAGAGTGATCACTGACAAGGAATCAACCCCTACCTGATACTAGGCTCTTTTTTTTTCTTTTTAAATATTTATTTTATGTGCATGAGTGTTTTGCCTGTATATACGTATATGTGCCACATGAGTGCCCAGTGCCTGCAGATGCCAAAAGAGTGTGTTGGACCCCCTAGAACTCTTGGACTTAAGAGTTGCAGGCAGTTGCGGGTGCTAGGAACTGGCGAGGGACCTGAGCCCTTACCCCCACCCACTGCCAAAGCTGGTCTCCAGCAAGGAACTAAACCTAGATTCTCTGAAAGAGCAGCAAGTGCTCTTAACCTCCGAGTCAGCTCTCCAGTCCCACTCTTAGATTCTTGTTAGAAACCGAGAAACTTCATCAAGGATTTCTTGTATGTCTCAGATAAGGAATAAGAGTGCACAAAGGATGCAGTTAGACCCTTATTCCTGTGCCAACATCAGTCATTAACCCTTTGATCATATCGAAAGGATAGGCTTAGTTATGTGTCTTTTAGCCTTTATGGACCAGTCAAAGGAGCTGGGAAGCTTTGACTATTGGTAGCGGCATTTATGTTGGGGGGCATACATTTATCGGGGTGAAAGTTCCAGTCTTGCTGATGAGAAGATACAGGTCAAGGTGCCACTGAAGAAGAAGCCTTGTTCAAATATATAGATGTTAAGATTAAGGGAGAGGAAATGGAGTAATTGAAAGGATCCTTGTTTGGGGGGGTTGGGGTCATCCTCCCATACTGAAAGGGAGCCCGCTAAGGCTAAGGTTGCCCCCATCAAGTGTTGAAGTGCGATGCCATGGAGTGCACGTGGAGGTCAGAGGACAACAGCACTCAGGAGTCAGTTTTGCCACTGGGCTGCTTTCTCCAGGTTAACTGATCTGCAAGCTTCCGGCTGTTTCACCGGTCTCTGCCTCCATCTCTCTGAAGGTGTGCTGGGATTCCAGATGTGTGCTACTGCGTGCAGCCCTTGTTGCTGTTGTTGGTTCCAGGAACCAAATTCGGTGCTGAGACTTGCACTGCAAGTACTTTTACCCAGTGATCCATCCATCTCCCTGGCCCAGCCCTAAGACCTTGAACTAGGTAGGAGGCCTGAGCTGTCTGCTTTTCTGCAAACTAGACTAGAGTACTACAGGAGGAGCTGGCTGGTTGTAGGTCCTGCATCAAAACAAGGTGAATGGCATACAGAATCCTGAAAGCCTCTTTTCTCCTTATT
Source organism: Alexandromys fortis (assembly GCF_014885135.2). Lineage (NCBI taxonomy): Eukaryota > Metazoa > Chordata > Mammalia > Rodentia > Cricetidae > Alexandromys > Alexandromys fortis. The sequence goes on along the minus strand of NW_026068155.1, from coordinate 185,298 downwards.
CCTTATGTGTTCTTGCCATCTCATACATACACCATAGAAAAATCACACAAGCTAAAAAAAACCAAAAATCCAAGAAAGAGAGCCATGAAAATATGAAAACTGTGTGAGCTGTGTTATTCATAGCAAGGTAGTCAGGAATCGATCTCGGGCAGCTCAGAAGGACCGAACACCCCCACCACGATTTAGACCTGCTGGTGCTGTACCATAACCTCCACCAAAGCCCATGTAAAGTGGCTTCATAAAGATAGAAGAAAACACCTTGGAAAAATAAAATGGAACTTAAACTTTAAAAAAAAAAGACATAATAAATCAAGCAGATGAGGCATATTTTCTGCCAGTCACAAGGCTAAAGGATGTCATCAAACACTAAAAATCAAGGACTGCTACAGGACTAAAGACAGTTAGTTACATGGAACATCTTGAAGACCTTTAAGAAATAGCACAAAAGCCACCTGAGGGTGACATAATTCTTTAGGAAATCAGAGGTTAGAGCTCCTTGTCAAACTCCCTGTAAAGCTGGGGCATCACTCCAAGAAAAACAAGCCACGTGTTCTGCCTTCAGCTGCAGAGCAGTGGGGCAGATGCGGAGCCCAGGATGCAGGGAGACACAGCCCAGAAAGGCATCCTTAAGAAAACTGATTTGGGACACAATGATGGGGGGGGGGGGGAGAAAGCAACAGCCTAGGGATGCTCCCAGTCACAATAGAATTGGTGATGAGCAGCAAACAGGAAATTCTAACTAGCTGAAAGCAATAAACTAAAGAATGAAGAACCATGGTCTAGTTTCGCAGAGAAAACTAGTTGATTGATCACTCAATCTATATAAAACCTCCCTAGAAGGAAGTGAGAGATCAAATCAAATAAGAGAACAGGCTTACAAACTTGTTATATGCTTGGAAGTAATCAAGCATAGTTCAGAAGCTTACATATGCCCCATTTTCCATTGGGGTGCAGGAAAGGGTGGTGTGTGTACAGTTCAGGGGGTGTAGTAAAGGGATTTTTATGGGACTTCACTGAACTTAGAGAAACATGGAATGGGGCTACGACTTTCTACTGAACCTATAGATCAGTGGTTCTCAACCTGTGGGTTGTGACCCAGTTAAACCTCTATCTTCAAAGAATATTTGTGATACAGTTCACAAGAATAGCAAGATTACAGTTATGAAGCAGCAATGAAAATAGTTTTTTTTAAGATTTCCAAATCAATTTATTCTTAATGTCCTGACAGTTGGCAGCACCAAATGTTAACAAAACCAATTAAAATTAGCCAAATATCTAAGATAAGACACATGTACAAAAGATATACAAATTAAAACCATTTAAAAAGCAATGGATACCATAATTTGTCTGTGGCTCTACCATTTACATTCTGAAATGATTGTGAAATTAAACCCCAAGATTAAAACTGTCCATTGTGAACTCTGAGTGACTCCCATTCTAAACAAAGGTAGTCTTTCATTCTTACACATTTAGTGTCTCTGGTGGGTTGAGAATGAAAATAGTTTTATGCTTGGGAGTCACCACAGCATGAGTGTTGCACTGACGGGCTGTAGCATTGGGAAGGTTGAGAACCATCGCTATTGATAGACAACTGCTTGTGGATGCTTTTCTTTCTTTCTTTCTTTCTTTTTTTTTTTTTTTTTTTTTTTTTTTGGTTTTTCGAGACAGGGTTTCTCTGTAGTTTTGGAGCCTTTCCTGGAACTAGCTTTTGTAGACCAGGCTCAAACTCACAGAGATCTGCCTGCCTCTGCCTCCCTAGTGCTGGGATTAAAGGCGTGCTTCACCATCACCCGGCTTGTGGATGCTTTTCTTTGGACCACTGAATGAAGCTTGAGAACAAGGCAATAGTGTGTGGCAGAGGGATGTCTATGTGTATATAGTTTCCAGTCTTTCTCCCTGTGACAAAATCAGTTTAATGAACATGTAAAGAAGAGCCAGGAGTAGTGGTGCATGCCTTCTGAGTTCAGGGCCATCCCGGTCTACACAGAGAAACCCTGTCTCAAAGGAAAAAAAAGAATTCAAGAAAGAATATAGAGGTAATTATTATATTCTTCAGCAGCTCTGAGCTTTGTAAGCAGACAGAGTTATACTTTTCTAGAATCTTCTGCTCTCGTTTACTATAATGAGTATAAATAACAGAGCATCATATTTGGGAGTAGCTATTCTTGGGCTCTTTCATAGGCTTCAAATACTCCATTGAAAAATGACATAAATTCATTTGAGTCACACCCTGGGACAGGTTTACCAAGAGCCATGAGAGATAGTTCATTGAGTTGAGTTGGCTCTGCAACCAATGAAGGCCTGAGTTCAGACCCCAAGCCCATCTGTAAAAGCTGGGGATGGTGGCACACTGCAGCACTAGTGGGCAGAAACACGTGGGATTCCACGGGCTTGTTAGCCGGCTAGTCTGCCTAAAGCGAGCAGCTCCAGGTTTCAGGAGAAACCCTATGTATTAGTTACTTTTCTAGTGTTGTGATAAAAGATGATCAAGTCAATTTAGAAAAGAAAGAGATTCTTTGGGCTTACAGTTCCAGAGGGTTAGTCCAGGAGGGTGGAGTTGAGGCAGCGGCACGGTAGCAGGAGAGCAGCTGGGAGGAAGCATGATGCGGAGAGGGTGAAGTCAGAATGGCGCAAGTCTTTAAACACTCAAAACCTGCATCCAGTGCCATGCCAACGAGGTTGGACCCCTTGAGCTTTTCCAAACAATGCCACCCATCAACTAGGGACCAAGTATTCAACTGTCTGAGACTATGAGGGACATCTCATTCAAACCTCTACACCCTGTCTCAAAACCATAAGGTGGGGGCTGGAGAGATGGCTCAGCAATGAAGGGCACTGGCTGATCTTCCAGAGGACCCAGGTTCATTCCCAGCTCCTGTTTACGATTGCCTGTAACTCCAGTTCCAGGGGACAGTTCCCTCTTCTGTCCTCCACCTGGGCACCAAGCACACAGTAGTATGCAGACATACAAGCAGGCAAGACATCCATACACATAAAATAAATTTAAAAGTTAAACAAACAAGGTGGAGAGTAATAGAGGAAGACACCTGAAGTTAATCTCTGAACTCCAAATTACTATGCCTGCACACACATGCACACATACATGCGTGCCTGGGATAAAAACAATAGATTAGCTTGCAATTAATACAAACTAATGGTTAAATATCATAACAAGAGCAGAAATTAAGCTTAAGTTTAATTTTGTTCCCTCCCAAGAGTGACATCAAGGATACCTTGGGCTACAAAGTAAAACTCTGCCTTCAAAACAGGAACAAACAAACATTAAAAATAGAAACAAGCCTGGCGAGGTAGCGCACGCCTTTAATCCCAGCACTTGGGAGGTAGAGGCAGGTGGATCTCTGTGATTTTGAGGCCAGTCTGGTCTACAAGAGCTAGTTCCAGGACAGGCTCCAAAGCTACAGAGAAACCCTGTCTCAAAAAGCCAAAAACAAACAAACAACAAAAACATCAGCTTACCTAAACAAATGAAAAGCAAAAGCCGCCCCTCAACTATTGGTCCAGATGCCCTGATTTCAAAACCAATGAGAATGCAAGTGAGTAAAGAAAAATAAAAATACAGATCAGTAGCTCTTGGTACAAGACCTGTACCAAAATATGAAATGAAATAAAATACTGTGTAAAAGGAATTAGTGCCTGGGAGATAGCTACCGGGGTAAACTGCTTTCTGTGTATGCATGAACATTTGAATTCAGATCCCCAGTAACTATGTTTCATTTTGTTTCTTAAGGCAGTACAACAGCGTCTATTAATCTAGTGTTGGGTGGCCGAGACACTTGGATCGTGGTGCTCGTAAGAAGATAACATACTAAGCTGGGCGGTGTTAGCACTACACCTGTAATCAAGGCACCCGGGCGGCAGAGGCAGACGGACTCTAAGTTTGAAGCCAGTCTGCTCTGCAAAGTGAGTCCCAGAACAAAGAAACTCTGTCTCAAAAACGTATGTATGTATGTAAGTATGTAAGTATGTACTTACTTACAAAACACAAAACATACCACAGGCCAATGGAGTTTATTGTCAGACCACAAGGAAGGTTAAACTTTTAAAAAAATCCATAGGCATGGTGAAACATACCTGCAATCCTAGCACTTGTGAAGCTGAGTCAGGATTGGGACTTCAAGGGTAACCTAGACTACAAAGTGAGGCTTTATCTTTAAAAAATTGATTAGCGAAAAAAAAAAACTGGGCTGGGAACACAGGTCAGTGGTAGAGTGCTTGCAGACTGCTCTGGACAGAGACTTATTCCCAAGTACTGCTGGAGTGACTGTGGTAACGCCATCTTGTCCTGATCATCCTCTAACTCCACTTTGCTCAGACACCTTTCAGTCCCTAACCCCTTGAAAAGCCATGCCTACCTTGGCAGCATATTCAGAACTTTCCATGACCCTGACCATGGTCTAGATAAATAATCAAAATATCTGCTGACTGTATAATCAAAACAAATGTTACAGGTTCCCCTGACCCACATCTGACAATGACATAATTATGCTTTGTTCCTTTACAAAGGTTCTACCTTTGAACTTCAGTGCTGAGAGTTCTTTGGGGCAAGAGCCTGTTCTCCATTGCTGGCCAATAAAGGACTCTAATTTGGCCTTATATGCATAGCGGTTTGTAACTTTCTTTCTTTTATGTGCATTTGTGTTTTGCCTGCATGTATCTTGGAGTTACACACACATACACATACACATACACATACACACACACACACATCTTAGCTAAATAGGAATAGAAGGAAATGCTGCCACAACATAGAGTATGCATAAATAAATCAGCAATGCTTAATAGTTCTCTTAAGATTGTAATAAAATGTCAGGTGGTAATGCACACGCCTTTAATCCCAGCACTCAAGAGGCAGAGGCAGGCAAATCTTTGAGTTCAAAGTCTGGTTCCAGGACAGCCTGTGCTATACAGAAGAGCCCTGTTTTGAAAAGAAAGAGAGAGAGAGAGAGAGAGAGAGAGAGAGAGAGAGAGAGAGAGAGAGAGAGAGAGAGAGAGAAGGAAGGAAAGAAGAGAAAAAAGCAAGGAAGGAAGGCAAAAGATTGTAATACAACACAGAAGTTCCTTACTGTCAATCCAGAACAGTGGTGGTTCTGGTCGATGCAATAAGGTTTGAAAATAAAAAAGGAGGGCTGAGAGAAAACAAGCAGAAGACTGATGGAAACACAACTGTCTAGAGTAGAGTATCCCAAGGCAACTTAGGCGCACTGGCACATCTCTGCAATCCCACCTACTCTAGATGCTGAAGGAGGAAGACTCCCTGCCTCAAAAGAAAAAAAATTTCAAGGGCTGAAGAGTAGTTCAGTGGTGGAGTGTTGCCTAGCATGTTCCATCCTGAGTTCCAACCCTAATACTGGGGAGAGGGGGCTAAAAAAAGGAAAAAGAAAACCTTAAAGAATGTACAAAAAAGATAACAAATAGGCAGTAGAGTGTTTCATCAAGCTAAAACTATACAAAGCCAGTAATGAAAATCCATGTGAAAACTGTGTAGTGGCGCACATCTGTAATCCCAGCAGTTGAGAAATGAAGACAAGATGAACAGGGGTTCAAGGACAGACTCAACTACAGGATGAGTTTGGGGCCAGCCTGAGTTACATAAGAGCCTGTCTCAAAAGAAAAATCAATGTACTAATATGCTCAAAACAAGCCAAAATAAACTGAAAATTTGTAATGTCTAATTTATGCAACAGTAGGAAAAACATCATTATTACATTGCTACAATACCGAAATGATGAATGTGTAACAAGGTCCATTCAACATTGTCTATATGCTGAAAAACAGCTGGACGATGGTGGCACACGCTTTTAATCGCAGCAGTCAGGAGGCAGAGGCAGGCGGATTTCTGTGAGTTCGAGGCCAGCCTGGTCTACAAGAGCTAGTTCCAGGACCGGCTCCAAAGCTACAGAAAATCCCTGTCTCAAAAAAACAAAAAACAAAATAAATAAATGAATGAATGAATAAAAGAAAGAAAGAAAAAAAGAAAGAGAGAGAGAAAGAAAGAAAAAGAAAAAGGGGGCATTAATGAAATGTGATGCTCTCCAAACAGACCTACAGATTCTAAGTAATCCAAAACTCCTAGCAGAAGTTTTATGGAAACTAACTAGCTGTGCCAAAAACGTATAGAGGATTTCTGGTTTACTCTCCAGAATGTTCAGAGCTTGAAAACTGTCATTCTAACCAGGCTGTGATGGCACAGGCCTTTAATCTCAGCACTCGTGAGGCAGAGGTAGGCGAGTCTTGTGAGTTCAAGGCCAGCCTGGTCTACAAGAGCTAGTTCTAAGACAGCCAGGGCTGTTACACAGAGAAACCCCATCTCAGAGAGACAGAGAGAGAATAATGAACAACAACAAAATAAACCCTGGGCACAGGGAGAGCGATGACATACAGAGTCCAAAAATTCTTTATGACTTTTACCTCAGGTTTCATGATGATCAGAGAAAATATGCTTCAAGAGGGGAGGCAGGTACAACCACCTTCATATACATTCAGCCGTTCCTGCAATACACAAGAGCATTTTCTTCTGAACAACGCTCAAACTAAACTGCTTTATCAGAGACTATAGGACATGGAAAGGGGACACACCCAAGTACCCAACTCCAGCCTGCGCTTTCCCCTTGGTAGAAAGACAATATCCACCCACATTTCTCTAGTAATCATATCCCACTTACACAGTCAGGGTGAGATAATTAGAGGGGCAGGAAATTGTAGTGACTCGGAGTTGATGTTCTAACTTATTAAAGCTTTGTTCAAAGCCTCCTTCATCTATGCAGTGGGAATAGTTGCCCTGTATCCATAAGTAATAGAGATTAATAACCGGCAAGGACTCATTATTCTGGCCCTGTAATGTCCTATGCAAATGAAAATACTTAAAAAAATTTTTTTGTTGTCTTTATTTATTAAAAAAATCAATTTGTTCTGGAGAGATGGGTTAGTGATTAAAAGCATTGGCTGCTCTTCTGAGAATCTGGGTTCAATTCTCAGCACCAACATGGCAGCTCACAACTTCTTGTCATTCCAGTTCCAGGGGATCTGAAACTCTTACACAAACATACATGCAGGCAAAAAACCAATGCACATGAAATAAAAATAAATACATATTTAAAAAACCAAAAAGACAAAAAATTAATTTATTTATTGCATGTGTATGAATGATTTTTTTCTTACATGCATGTTTGTGTACCACGTGCCTGGTATCCAGGGAGGTCAGAAGATGGGTTGGATCCCTTGGAGCCGAATTTACAAGAGACTGTGAGCTTTCATGCAAAAGACTGACTGTGCTAGAACTTCATAAGTCACCAAAAAAAAAAAAAAAACGGGGAAATGGAGAAGCTGGGCCTGTAATCTCAGCTATTTTGGAGGCTGAGGCAGAAATATTACAACTTTAAGACCAGCCTGGGCTAACATAGTAATATCTGGAAATAAGAGACACAAGCTGGGAAAGGTGGGAGTTAGAAGTGGTGAGTGAGAGACATGGATAGCTTCGGCTACATTAAGATTTTGTTTCAAAAAACGAGGGGGATGACTGAAAATAGGTTTTGTCCAAGTAAACGTGAATTCGACAGCTCTTTTTAGGCATGAGAGAAATGCAATTTGTTTTAATGAATAAAACGTATTGTATGTTTCATGATACGGTACAAAATGTTGATCTCTGTTGGAGAAGTCATTCACATCATTAAACTCTGCCTAATTATTTGTACCTCTACAAAATTAAGATTCTTACCCTATACTGTAACGTCAGCTCCAAGGAATCCTATGGTTTCTTCTGACTTCCATTGGCAGCTGTACTCATGTGCACATTCCTACACACATACAGAATTAAAAATAAATCTTAACAAAGGGGGAGGCCTAGATACAGTTCAGGGGTAGCATTATTGCCTAGCCTCACAGGGCCCTGGGTTCTATAACCAGTACTCAGGACGAAAGGCATTATAGTTACTCTAGGGGAGGGCAAAAGAGTGAGATACAATCATTGACAAATACAGCAAAAGTTCAACTATAATGTTAATGTTTGGTTTTATCCCGTTTGTATTTTGTCTTAATTAGCTCACAACATATAATGCTACCAAAATAATTTTCTAAAACATAAAGTTCATTTTAACATTCCTTTGTCACCCGATACATACATGGGAAAAAATGAGATCATAGAATTCTCCAACTTAATGTAACAAGCTATAACATCTGTTATACCAAAGAACAAATATACAAACTTTTTCTAACATTCTGCTACTGATGGATGCTCAGCTTATTTCTTGTTACTTGCCACAAAAAGAAAGCTGCACAAGCATCCACTTTTTTTATTTATATACTGCTGCTTTTCTTTCTGAAGGATGGATCCTTAAAAGCCAGACTACTGAATTCCAGATATTGAGCCTTAGTATTCCATATACTTGGTCAAGTAATATCTGTATTTTTCCCTAAATATTGCTACATTAATGCTTCCAAATGATTGTAACAACTCAAACTTTATTCAGCAGTACCTAAGTAAAAGATAATGAAATTTCTTTTGACCAAATGAGCATAGGACAACAAAACATCAGAACATTCTTTAAGTCCAATTATAACAAGCACTCATCTGCTTCCAGACCACATATTCAGTGTTATATACTCGGGTCCTCATTTGGGGTACATATGAAAGGCATGGAAGGAAAGCTCAACATACCATAATTAATATGTTACAAACAAGTTAGTTTTATCAAAGTACTAAGTTTTGTTAGAAAGAGCTGAGGCCCAATAGGTTACGCTGATCGTGGAGGCCTCTGCAGGGCTGAAGTAAACACTACATTTTGGAGATTCGCGGTACGCGTAAAACCCCAATTAGACAAAGGAAAACGAAAGGAAACCTCTACACTGAGCCTTTCGGTACGAATCGGCCTCACTGGCTTGACGGGCTCATCCGTGGAGGTCGGGGGACGCGGACACTGACCACTTACCACGTACAGTGAAGTAGGGGAGAAACAGGGAATGCAAGGCGGCTACTCCTCCCGCTTGGCAGAACACGTGGTCGGAGTAGTGGCTGATGTCCGGGTCACCTCTCTGACCAGAGCGAGGCCGGGCACTCATTCTGGCAGACACATTAACTGGCCAGTTTCTCCACTCTCCTTATAGAGTCATCCTCTAGCTGCCTTGCTAATCCCGGAAAGTAAGCATATGTCCCGACCCGGCCATTTTACACGTTATACAACACTGGATTTCTGGCGCCGAGAAAACGGGGGCGGAAGGGGGAAACACAGACGAGCTTTCATCACAGCCGAATAGTCCCAGATCCGCACCGCGCTCTCCACAAATGGCTACGCCAGCTACGTAACCCGGCGGCTTTCGCAGATGACTGACCGCTCGCGGTTCCTCTAAAAGCTGCCTGTGTTTGCTCTTTTTATGTTTCCCCCTCTTCTTGCCCACCTTCCCTTTGTTTTCCTTTTCCCCTCTGGAGTTTCTTCTTTCTGCTTCTGTAGAAGAGGGCTTTGTGTTGCATTCTGAGACCTGTGTCAGAGCAGCTTCTGTAGTTTTAGCCGCCAGGATTGCTTTAGCTGCTAACTGCTATGGCTATCCACATGTTACAGACATTAGCTAGAGAAGTACGCCATATGCCTGGGATTGTCCACAAACTTTGTATAAAGACTTACGAGATTATGCCTTGTCTCTAGGAAATTTATAGGGCAAGTCACAGGGCCGAGTCTGACAATAACCCCTTCGGATTTGGGCATTCTCACCAATACTGGTTACTACACAAATTAGAAAGGGATCCTGTGTTATCAATAAAGGGAGAGAACAAAACCTCCGTTTTAAAAAGAAGATTCTCATTTTACCTATTGCACCAAGAGGCACGGGGGCAGGAGAGATGGCTCAGTGGTTAAATGTGCTTACTGCTCTTGCAAAAGATAAAAGTTCAGTCACTTAGTATCCATGTAAGGATGATGGGCTCGCAACTGTAACTCCAGGAGCTAACCCTGCCCCCACCGCTGGCTGAACTAACGTGCACATACCGCTACACAGGCAAACGTATGCACATGTACACAAATAAAACTCAAAAGTAAGTATCTGTTTTGAATTTTACCCAAGAGCTAGAGAGATGGCTGAGCACAGAAAGGTGCCTGCCTCGAAACCTGATGACCTGCTTTCAATCCACTTCACAGGATCCGCATTAGGAATGGGGAGAACAGACTCCAGTAAGCTGTCCCTCTGGTCTCCGTCCATACGTGCATACTGTGATACAGGTGCTTGAGCACAGGCACGCGCGCACACACTAAGTAAATCTATATTCATACTTATATATACATATATGTATATATTTAATTATGAGCATTTTAAAACGTGACTCAAGGAGCCTCAATGAATGTAACTTGGTGCAATGAAAAAGCATTTTTTCTTGTGTGTAGTGTGGAAAATTACTAAGGTAAAATTTTAAGAGAACATTTGTCTGCTTAAAGGCTGCCACAGCCTTCTGGCCCTGCCAGATGGGGTGGGGGGGGGGGATGTAACCAACAACCGTGGTAACAAAGTAACCTTGCCACACAAGAGGGACCCTCACGCTTCTGTGACCAGTCGATACTGATAACCTAGGACACCTGCTTATCGGAAGGATCAAACGAGGGGCAGTTTCGAACTGGCATAAAGAGAGGGCTGAAGGAGGACAGTCATCTCATCTCACTTCTCACAATGGCTCGGTTATCCGGCCTCCGTGGAAAGAGAGATCCTCCAAGCCTGTCTCCCGAAAGGCAAAAAAATTAAACGTCTTGCCTAAACATTTAATGCTCTGTCTCACGAGTACAGAGCTTCATCTCCCAAAAGCAGACATTTAACACCTTGCATCCTGAATGCAAAGCCTTATTCCCTGAGAGTGGACATTGAAGGTCTGTCTCCTGAGAACAGACAAGATACTCTGCCTTTCAGAACGCTTTGCCATTCCAAGAGCAAAGCTTCATCTTCGAGAGTAGAGAACTAAAAGCCTTGTCTCCTGAGACTCGGTCACCCAAAAAGCGGAGTCCAAGGCCCTACATTCTGAGATAGACTAGCACATGGCCAGAGATTATGCGGTCAAGGATTGATCCAGCACCCGATACCAGCCTGGAACAGGACATCGGAACCTCCTGAGCGCAGACTAAGGGGTCAAGAGTTGAGCCTCGCTATCCATCCCCCTCCCCCCCAGTGCAGTCAGGCCAGCCTTGAACTCACAGAGCTCCAGCTGCCTCTGATTCTTTAATGATGGAATTAAATGCATAAGATGTCAGCACCACCCAGGAAAATAAACAAGTCCTTAAAAAAAGGAATTAAACAACAAAAAAATGTTTCTAACAATAAAAAAATCAAACAAACAAACAACATAGAAACAAACAATTAAACAAAAAAACTTCATTTACAACATAGTTGCCAAAAAATAATCCTCTGGGCTGTGCCAGAAGGGAGATAGGAGCACCGATTAGACAAAGTGGGAGAGACCAGACCTGCTTCTCTCTCCTGTCCTGACAGAGGCTCACTTCTGGTTTTCAGTCTCCATTTTCTGCAGGCAGTTTCTTGCTCAGCCAGTTTCTTGGTTAATTCCCCCCCCTTTCCATTTTCTCTCTGCTTTCCTTTTGTCTCTAGATTTCTCTTTCTTACTTGTCCTTTGGCTTCAACTCCACTTTTGTGGGAGCAGGGTTAACAGATCTCTTCCTGGTCTTTGGGAGACAAAAGGCTCCTTCAGCAAGAAAATAACCATAAAAGCCCAGTCACCTCGACACCGGCCCCCTTCCCTCCCCTCATTCACTACTACATCCACCTAACCGATTTCCTCTTCAGCTACCTGGTTGCTTGAAGAGTAAGGATGTGGGCGCTGAGGGGAAGCACTGCCTGGCCTCCCTGTCCAATTGACGTGGGTTGATCAAAGTTGCAAAAGCAATTCAATGGAGGAGTAAAGACAATCTTCTCAGGGCATGATGCTAAAATAGCCTGACAGGTATTGGCAAAAGAAAATTAATGAAAAAGGGAAACAAAACGTGACAAACACCCTGTACACCTTTCAGTTATAGGTCAATGCAAAACATCATTTTTATGGCAGCAAAAGCATGAAAAAATGTAACCAGTGGTGGCACATAAAGATTAAAATCTTGCTGGGCAGTGATGGCACACACCTTTAATTCCAGCATTTGGAGGCAGAAGCAGGCGGGTCTCTATGAGTTCAAAGCCAGAGTGAGTTCCAGGACAGCCAGAACTATTACATAGAGAAACCCTGTATTGAAAGACAAAACAAAACATTGAAGTTTTTGTTTCAAAAAATATGCACAAAAGACACCCTGTAGACTCTTGGAAAATGTTTGAAAGTTACATTTCTCAAAGAAGATGAATACCTAAAGATGTCAGTATTTGACCATGCATATATGACCGAGTTATAGTTCCCAGCACCCATATAAGGTGGCTCACAACAGCCTTTAGCTCCAGCTCCAGGAGAGCTAGACAGTCTCATCTAGCCTTCATGGGCACCTTCACATACATGCTCACGTAAATTCAGAATGTGTAACTGGCAATAAATTTCATACTGTGGAGTAACAGTGATAGGACCTGCAGTGACAAGGATAGAAACTCACAAATGGTCAAAATTCATGCCTAGTACTTGCACGATACTATTTATGTATATCCCGATGCACACCACACACACACACACACACACACACACACACACGTATAGTTTGCTTGCTTTGGCTTTTTCAAAGAGAGGGTCTTTGTTTTTGTTTGTTTGTTGTTTTCGTTTTTGGGTTTTTTGATACAAGGTTTATGAGTGTCCTGGAACTTGCTCTATAGATCAAGGTGGCTTCAAATTAAGAGATCTGCCTGATTTTACTTTCCAGGTGCTAGGATTAAAGGTGTATGCCACCACTGCCTGATAAGAGAGAGGGTCTTATGTGGCCCAGACTTGCTATAGCTAAGGATAACCTTGAACTCTTGATCTTGAACTTTCAACCCGCTGGGATTACAGCAGTAAGCCGTCATTTACGACAGTGACTCAACATGTCCAGCTTAAATCAGAACAACTTCATGGAAGGGACTTGTTTCTTAGTCACTAGAAATGTACTAAGAAGTGATTTGCTGTTCTTACTGTTATTGGTGTGTGTGTTTGTAGGTGGTGTGAGTTCAGGGAGAACATCATGTGTCAGTTATTTTAGGCAGCGTTTCTTTGTTTTTCCACTATGTATGCCCATAAGCTTCAGGTGCGTCTCCTGTCTCACTTTCCCGTGTCTCTGTAGCAGATTATGTACTAAGATCATGCATCTGGTTTTTATGTGAGTTCTGGGGAGTTGGAATTAGGGTCTCATGCTTGCCTATCAAGCACGCACATTTACACATGCTGCCACCTCATCACCTTCAACTGGTTTTTGAAGTAGGGTAACCACGGCTGAACTGGAACTCACGGAAATCTTCCTGTCTCCCCAGTGCTAAGATTACAGGTGTAAGCATCTTGCCTGCCTTCGTATTTATCGTATTTCTGTATCTGCTCCTTTTGAAGCTGTTACTGCAGTTTGTTTTTCTCTTCAATGAGCAGCACTAGAGAGTAAGACTTTACGGGAAAGTTTCTCAGTGTAAAGCCACCCCTTATCTTCATACAAAACCAGAAGAAATACCATCTCAACAGATGCTCAAATCACAAAAAGAGAAATACAAGAACTAAAAAACAACCTGACTCCCCCAAATGTTTATTGTTCTTTACTGACTCCAAACACTTTGAAATGTCCAAATGTCAAGTAATTCAAAAGTTGGTTATAAAGCCGGGCGATGGTGGCACACGCCTTTAATCCCAGCACTCGGGAGGCAGAGGCAGGCAGATCTCTGTGAGTTCAGGACCAGCCTGGTCTACAGAGCTAGTTCCAGCACAGGCTCCAAAGCCACAGAGAAACCCTGTCTCGAAAAACCAAAAAAAAAGTTGGTTATAGTAGACTATCTGTAGGGGAGTTGATTCAGTCAGTAAAGGGCTTGCCTCCCAAGCTTGGGGAGCTACGTTTGGGTCCTTCATACCCACACACGTTAAAAATAAGGACAGTAATATGTCTGCAACTACAGTCCTGGTGGTGCAGAGACATGCATCTCATTGGTCAGCCAGCCTCGAGCTTCTTGATACCTTGTCATAAAATAAGGCGAAGGATGGTAGGGAAGCCGGGTGATGCTGTTCTCTGTCATGCTAACAACTGCCTGTAATTCCAGTTCCAGGGGATCTGATAGCTATTTCCAGCTTCTACAAGCATATACACACAAATACAAACATGCATTCACGCATACAGTGCTGACACACATGCACTAACTCACACGAACATAACACACATACAAGCATGGAAGGCACTCACACACGTGCATATACCCACATGAACATAACACGCACACACAAATCTAGTTTTTAAAATGACCAGTGAGCAGCACACACGTGCAATTCCAGCTTTTATGAAGTGTAGGCAAGAGGATCCATTCAAGATCATATTTGGCTACCAAAAGTTGAAGGTAGTGCCTACTAAATATGACTGTTCCTGAACCTTTTGAAGTGGAACTGGCGCAGAGCCACTGGAGGAAACATCACTTAATCCTGAAGAACTTAGAAATGCACCCGTGAAATACCCATGAGGGCAATAGAATAAAACTAAGGCAATGAAGGAAGCAAGAAAGATCAAACAGAAATGCCAAACTGAAATTTTTCTTTGTGGCTTTCATTTCATGCACCTCAATCTCATTCATCTCCCTGTTCCTTCAGATCTACCCCCCTGCCCTTGCAACCTATTCCCCAATACTCTTTACTTGAAAGCGTTTGTTGCAATGAATCTTTGGTCTGGTTCGAGGTCTCTGCTTTCTGATACTCCATCAATACTGGGCCCTCACTAGGACTCCTCTTGGACCTCCTCTTGTTGCCCTGTGTTGGGGAGACCCAGCAGCTTTGGGTCTGCAGGCTGTGCCTCTTCATGTGCTCTATCAGATTATAGATGAGGTGGGTTCTGGGCCTAGTTGCAGGGTTTTCCAGACTGCCAGCTTTCTCCTGTCTTCACTATCAACTCAAAGGGTGAGGCAAACTGAACTTATTAAAGACAAATAAGAGCTTTTGAACTGGAGAGATGGTACAGAGGTTAAGAGCACCTGTTGTTCTTGTAGAGAAACTGAGTTTAGTAAGCTGGGTGGCTTACAAGCATCATTACCTCCAGGTTTGGGGACCTCACCCTCTCCCTGGGCTTTTGTAAATGCAATTCACATTCATGCCGGTAGAAAATTCAAAAATACTCAGAAAGCTCAAACTATCAAACAAGACGTGCAAAACACACATCTTGTCTGAGCCCCCTCTGTGGGTAAAGGAAAGCAGTTGGAAGAGAAATCAATGTGAGTCACGGGAGGGTATGCGTTCCCAGTAGTCAGACCTGAAAGTCTTTGGAGACTTATAATTCCGAAGTTACTGACTTTCATATAAGGCATGTATGTGTAAAGGTGATTACAAATGGTTTTACATCGCCGTCTGTAAGATGTTCAGTCACGGATATCATATCACATCTCAGTGTTCCATCTTCACTTAGAGGTATGGCCATGTAAAGAGTATGTTTCCTCTGCTCACATCATCTGGATAAAGGCAGCAGGCACACAGAGACGTTGACAGTCCATTCGTTAGGAGAAGCAGGAGTCACAGAAGGAACTTAATACACATGAAGACTTTGGAATCTCCATTTTCATTTTAGTATTTCCACATATTAGCTTCAGAGAGGAGCAGAAAGGCCACATGCAATGAAGCTGAACCACAATGGGGTAATTTTTACTTGACCTATTCTGAATGGTACCTTATTTCTGATTTGAACTGCATGGGCAGCTATACTCGCATGCACATTCACCCTCCCCAAACATACATGAATAGATTTAAAGCTCAATATGAAGAGTTGCAAGACTTTTTGCCATAGTGTAGGCTCACTGTGGAAGTTGTTTCCTTTGGTGTGTAAAGCCTCTTAATTTGATTGTCCTCATTTGTCAAGTCTCGCTAATGTTTCACAAGCTATTGCCTAGAGTTTAATTGTTCATTAATAGCTTTGTTTTCGTCAGTGTTGTATTGCTGTGAAGTCAGAAATAGACAAGATAGAAGACAGTGTCTCATATAGCCCAGGCTGGCCTCGGATCACTTTATGTAGCCTTGAACCTTGCTGCTACTGTTTTCGCCTCGAGTTTTGGAAAAGACATGTGTCACCATGCCTGGTTTCTGTGGTGCAGAGGGTTGACCTTCGGTCTTTGTGCATGCAGAGGAAGTAGTCTACTTTATCCCCAGCCTGAACTGTCATTTATAAAGATTTTGTATTTTTAAAAATGTGTCACATTTGTGAGGGTGCTCACGTAGGCCAGAATAAAACTTCCCTCGGAGCTGGAATTGTCAGTTGATTCTGTGAAGGGTGGGATAGGTATCCACTTATAGTCTTTCACATATGGGTACCCAGTATGGCAAACATCACTTGTCAAAGATGCTGTATGTCTCAAATGTATGGTTTGGGCACTATTGTCAAGAATCCAATGGCTATAGCTGTGTGTGTTTCAGTCCGTTATTCTACCTTACTAATGTATAAGCCTGCCTGTGTGGGAATACCAGGTTGATTTTGTGGTGTAACTTGTTTATTCATTTGAAGCTAGATGTCATGTAGGTCAATCTGGTCTCAAATTCTCTGTGCATCTTCCAGATTCTCCTGCCTTCAACTCCCAAGTGCTGGGTGGGATTCACAGGCACGAACCTCGTTGTGTAATACATTTTTTTTTTTTTAATTTTCGAGACAGGGTTTCTCCGTAGCTTTTTGGTTCCTGTCCTGGAACTAGACCAGGCTGGCCTCAAACTCACAGAGATCTGCCTGCCTCTGCCTCCCGAGTGCTGGGATTAAAGGCGTGCGCCACCACCGCCCGGCTGGGCTGTATAATACAATTTGAAGACAGGTATTTTGAGGTCTCTAGCATCACCTTTGGCTCAGTATTGGCTATTCAGATTTTGTTGTTCCCCCCCACATATGAATTTTTGTGTTCTTTTTTTTCAATTTATGTGAAGAATGTCACATTAGAATTGCGAAAAGGATTATACTAGATCTATAGACTGCTTTAGAGGGAATTTAGACAATAAGCTGTTGACTCATGAACTTTGGAAGTCTTTAGTCAACTTTTGTTGTTTTTTTTTTTTTTTTTTACGAGACAGGGTTTCTCTGTGGTTTTGGAGCCTGTCAGGGAACTAGCTCTTGTAGACCAGGCTGGCCTTGAACTCAGAGATCCGCCTGCCTCTGCCTCCCTAGTGCTGGGGAGTGCTGGGATTAAAGGTGTGCGCCACTATCGCCCCCGGCTTTTATTCAATTTTTTTATAAAAGACCAAATCCCCCCAGTAGATTTTAGGCTGACAAGATGTGGGTTTCTTGAGGCCAAGATTGCCAGTGTAGTTAGCTGGCTGCCTGGATAGGTAGCCTTTGGCCTTCAATTCAGATCCCAATCTTGGACTCCAAGGCTGGCTTCAAATGCCTTTGAAAGATTCATGCCGCCATCTGCTGGCTTATTCAGGCTGTGTATACTATTTTTTTATTCATTATTTTCATTTTCTTTTGTTGAGACAGAGTTTTTTCATTTCATCGTAGAAATGAAGGCATCGTTTCTTCATTCCCCTCCCTGATGTGAACCACTGTGATGTACAGAATAGTGAATTGTAGGTACTTGGAAGGTCTCTAAGCAAAACAATTTTGTGTTCTTTATTATTTATTCATCTGATGCCCAGTGACATATTTTGTTTAATTGAATCAACCAAGCATTGTATTCTTTGATTGTTCTTAACACCTGGTGTTTAATCTCTTTCAGGCTGCTGTCCCGCGGTTTTCAATGAATAAAATTGAACAATTCTCTAAGTTAACTGTTTCTCTAGGGCAAGTGCCACACCGCTGAGATATTTCTCAACTTTTGCTTTGGCTTTTAGAGATTTTTCTACCGCTGCTAGGAAGTAAACTTTTTAAGTGCCTTTTTGGTTCAAGGTTTGGAGTTACCAGATTCCCGGAAAGTACAAAAATGATACAGAACCAAAATTCTGCGCGCAATCAGTACAAATAGGTCACAGCCAATAATACTCTAATAATTTAGGAACCAAGGAACCATTTTGTGGAGCACCTCTTCTTTTTCCTTAACTCGAGCGCACCAATTGATCCGTAAAGCATTTTAGTCACCAAGACGAGGGGCTATGCAAGGTCGGATGTCCAAGTAGACTATATATTGAAAATATGCATATATATTATACAACGTTTATGTGCCTTTCCTATAAGCTATAAAATAGAGGATAATCCTTCAATATCACACAAAATATGCAAATTTGGTGGTTCTCTCGATCGCTGTCATTGAGTTTTGGTACAATCATAATTAATTTTCATCTTACTCTTTTTAGAAAATAGTTTGCATTAAAACGCCAATAAGAAGTCGGGACTTTTCCGCATTTCTGGCCACTCCTCTTCTGGTCTCTCCGCCTTCGGCGTCACGATCATTTAAACCCATGCAAGTGCTCGCCGCAGCCATGTTTGCCAGTTTCCCGTGGATGGGAGCCTCCTCTGTGGTCTCTGTCCATCTACCGGGGTCTCTGGGAACATTTTTAGTTCCCTTACCACCATGCCTTATGGTGTATTTAAGAAAATATATCAAGATTCCATAATATTTTTGAAGATTTTATATGTTCTGGTAGGTTTTTCTTGACACGTCTTTCATATTTTGATATTTGTAATATTTTTGGACAATTTTTCATTTTTAATGACTATTTCCTTGTCAGTCATTTTAGTCGCCATCTGTTTTGTGGACTTTTGTGCACTTACCTTTCTTTTATTCCATCTGTTTTTGCCCATCGGGGCTACAGTTGAATGTGTGTCCTTCTTGCCTCTCCCTTCACCCCATGTCCAGTGGGGCTGTGGATACTTACCTGCTTTTAATTCGTTTTGGTTTTTTTTCCCTCTTCCTTCTCTTTCTTCTAAACTTGCCCATCTGGGCTAAGGATACCTGCTCCTTTTTTTTTTTTTTTTTTTTGTTTCCTTAGCCCACCGGGGCAATGGATACCTGCTTTTTGTTACAAGAAAACGTATTTCTTGGTCCATCGGGACCTCGGATACCTGCGTTTAGTCTTTCCTTGCCCATCGGGGCCTTTGGATACCTGCTTAATTTTTTTTTTCTCTTTTTGCCCATCGGGGTAGTGGATACCTGCTTCATTTTTTTTCCCTTTGCCCATCGGGGCATTTGGTGGATGGATATAAGTTGGTTTTGTGAGTTATTATTGCACTATCTGGAATAGCCATACCTCTTTTCTTTCCTCTTGCTGCGCTGCTGATCGTTTGGTGGTGTGTGAGTGAAACTATGGCTTAGAAAAATGACTGCGCTTAAGCCGAGTGGGTGTTAAGGGCGTGGAGAGCCCGTTTCCGCCATGTTACAGTTGCTGCGTGACATGAGCCAGTTATGGCTAGAATTAGGGGGTCGAGGTAGACACTGGACTGGACAGAGGCAATCGTGTGCTGCACCAGCTAAAGGCTTTGTATGTGTGTGGGTTTGGACTTGATTTGTGGCTTTTTAAGACTCATGGTAACGGGAAGCAGAAAATCAAGCTCTCGTGTTCGTGTGTGGTGTTATGTAAAAGGAGCTTTATAAGACTTCAGGATAGGGCTTGAAATCAATGTTTCGATATTGCTGGGGGGCTCTGCCCAGATTCTAAGGGGTGCTTGTTAGGGTTTATCAAATGGTGTCTCGGCTGCTCTACCCGAGGCTCGACAACCCCACCTTTATTCTAACGTGTAGCGTGGAAGTAGAGCATTTAGGTTACACAAGAGAAGATGGCGTCTCGAGCTCTTGCTGCAGTATAAGGTAGCGGGCTTTGTTTTTCACAGGCCAGTCTGGTGGCCAAAGTTAGCCTGGAGGACAATGTAGCACATGCTTTGGGGTGGCCAAGATGGCGATGTCACGTGATTGTCCCTCGAGGGTTTTTTCTTCCTGGCGGGCTTAGTCTTGGCGGGCTTAATCTTGGCGGGCTTTGCTTAGTCACGCATGGCGGGCTTTGTCCTTGTCCAAGATGTACTTAGTGCATTAAGATGGGAGTGGTTGGTTTTACCTTGTGCCACTCGAAGCCCAGTTGGAAGTTTGCCACTTAATCAGAAATGTGTACTACTTTGGAAGTGTTGGTTGCCTCTTGACTTAACTAGTCAAAAATGGGCACTTCTACTTGGTGTAGAGGATTGAAGTAGACTGTGAAGACTCACTGTCCTACAAGGACTTGAGTTACCTTGGCTACCCAGATGTGAAGGCACGGGCTTTTAGTTCTAACATTTGAGGTATTGAATGGCGATCCAATCTGAGAGACTTGCGGGTGGAGGTTCTTGAGGTTGAGGTCGATGTGGATTGCACATTGAAGCCTCACCTATTAAAAAGAAGGAAGAGAATCAGTGAGGAGGTCAGGTTAACGTTTCTCCTCTCCGAGGAGAGTAATTTATCACTTGCTCTCCTATTTGTCTAAATCGGTCTTTTGCAGTGCTCTATATGGTGGTACAAGCTAAGCCTCACTTCATTTCTTTGTATTGGTTCAGTGGCCTGAGACTTGTCTACTCACTCCCTGGCCTAGGATTTAGTCCGCACTGCCGTATTTAGTCCGCACTGCCGTATGTAGTCCGCACTGCCATCTTGAGCAGTTCTCCAGGCCTGCTGTGGGCTTTGTGGTGACACTGGCCAGAGTCGTAATGAACTACAAGTAAAGCCCTGGCCAAGAGGTGGAATCCTGCCTCCTTCCACAGGCTCGTCTACCCCATGGCTAATGCTGGGGTTTAAATTTGATTTATGTGAAGGTTTTGGATGTCAGCGAAGTTTGATAGTGTGGTTTGCTAGTGCTTGAATCTAAAGCTGGAGTGATTATAGAAATGTATTTAGGAGCTGCTTGTAGAATTCAACTGAATAACTGTATGCTTTCAGTCCAGAGTCCTTAGTGTTTTTAGCTTCTTTTAAATTCATTAACTTTTTTGGCAGATGATACTCAAGTCACTTAAATTTACGTTCTTTCAAACTATCTATTGAAGTACTGTTAAAAACTTTTAAGAGTCTTATGACACAGATATCGTTAATGGAAAGTTAATCTTGTGATTGGATATCAAAAGGAGTATTTGAAAATCTACTTTAGTCCAGGCTTTGCTTTTGTTGCCATTCTTGATACTACATTGACTAATGACTTGAGTGGTCTGGTGCCCTCTGTCGGACTTACTATTGGGATATTAATGCCCACATATCAACTTTCTATGGCTCCTTGCCTTTGTAGCATCCAGTTTCTCCTTAGACCTAACAGCCCTTGCCCTTGCCCCCAGCCCCTGCCCCACCCAACCCCAGCCCCCCCCTAGCCCAACCCTAGCCCAGCCCTAGCCCCGTCCCTGCCCCACCCCAGCCCAGCCCCAGATTCTTTCAGCCCTAGCCCCAGGCTCTAACCCCAGGCCCTTTCTCCCTAGAGACATTCCAATCTTCACTGAGTATGCGCTAAAAATGCCTTGCCCATTACTTGTCCTGACTCTTTCCCCTCCATGGTGACTGCCCGAGTCATGATTTTCACTTAATGCCACAGTCCTACTTGTCCATGGACTCTAGTATTATAACAAAGAACTCTTGTCCCTCATGTTAATCAAGAAACACCAATTGAACAAGAGTTTCATTTCAGAGAATTACCATCAAGGCGTGATCTCCTAAGTCTCCTTTCTTTAAGAAAGGAAAAACCATTCTGTCATTGCTGCAGTAGCCACAGTCCCAATTTTCTGAGCAGTGCTCAGTAGTCTTTTCTCAGTCTTGAGCACTCTTTGCACTAATTCTTATTGTCCCTAATTTATTCATTTGGTTAGACTCTAGCTAGTCCAGCCCCATTTGCATTCAGCAGAGGGGCAAATACAAGTCTGTTAACAGACAGTTAAGGTGCTCGCTTCCAATTCTCAAGGCCTTGGCTATTAAAGGGGGGGGGGCACTATAACCTGGCATTGGTGCTATCACCCCAGGTTACAATTTTTGAGTTGATGATGGACATAAATTCATTTGTCCATGATACTGAATACTAGTCCCATCAGCTCCCCTATTGATATGGACAATCCTAATTAGAAACGGAACCATTTCTCAAGGTCCTTCCTTGTACAGCCTTGCTTTACGTTAAGAGGGTGCTGATTACCTAAAGCCTCTTATACAGTTGTGCAAAACTGCAGTTGCTCAAGCCCCATACCCTCACACCGTAATGGGTGACAATAGAGGGTGCCACCGATAAGGCCCTTTGTTCTGGTCTTTTGGTTGTGCTGGGGATCAAACTTAAAGCTTGTGCACGCTGGTAAAGCACTCTGCCACGGAGCTACAGCACCACCTTGTGGCTGTTTAAGAGTAAGTCTCTTTACGGAGCCTGGGCTGACAATTCAGTCCCTTCTCAGTCCCGGTTACTGGAACTACGGGCATTGTCACCGCTTCTGCCTGTTTTTATGTGTACAGCTGCATTTGTCCTTATTCCTGAGCATTGGATAAAGAAACCAAACTCAGTCGCTTATTTAGCAAGACCTTTGAACTCAGATTCAAACTGTTTTTGTTTAGAATTTGCAGGCTGATCAGGAACTTACTATATAGCCCAGGCTGGCCTCGAGCTCAGGATCAAGCCTTTATTTCACAAGTACTGGCATAAGTGGCATCCACCTCCATGCCCTGCAGTCTCGCAGACTCTGAATGTGCATACTTCATTTAGCTATCATAGTATGCCTTGGGTAATAATAACCTTAACAACCCGTTTTATTGCAGCAAGAGGTGCCTAGTACTTATGATCCTTAATACAGTAAACGTGCACAGTGTTAATTGCCTCATAGATAGTACGTCCACAGGTGTGCCTTTTAGATCACAACTCCTGTACGTATCAAAGCAAAGAGGCTCACTAACACTATAGTCTCTTTCTTGAAGCTATAGAAATGATTCCAATATTGTTAATGGTCCTTCATTTAATGAAACTATGTAGGGGCTGTTGATGTAAAGTTCCTTTCTCAGCCTGCTACTGCTCATAATGATAATTTCAGAAGGATCCGTTTTAGCCTCCTTTTGAAGCACAGCAGTGGTGGTGACCTATAAGGTCCCATGTTGTGGCTTGCTAAGAATGTCTGATTGCATTTGCTCTTTTCTGTCCGCTACAGGACATCACTGGCCACCCTATGCACTCCCTTTCACCAGGGAATGCACATTGCCAAAGATTCTCATGTTTGAACAAAGTGCAAAACTATGATGGCCACAACCATGTACCTTGAGTACAACTGCGCATGACTCCTTCCATTTGAATAAGATCCTACTCTCAGACCCTTTTGCAGTACCGCAAGGGTCACTAATCTCTTGGCTTCTCCGGCTTCCTGGACACTGAGTAAGGATCTCTCCTCTCTTTTCCACTGCCTTTGATTTCCAGCAGCGGCCATTACTTTAAGGTCTTAATATTTGTGGAAAGGATGTGGTTTTAATTAACCATACTGTGTCCCTTGAACATTAATGTACACAGAAGGGACATGATTCATTCATTTTAATAAGAATATTTGGCCAGTTAATGTGCAAAATTGCACTTATCCACGACCTTATTACTTTGAGGACCATTGTGTCTCTTTTGCACTATTGCAAGGGATACTAGTTTCCAAGGTCCCTGCTAGTGGACCATTAAAATACAGTGGATATTTTCCTTTGTCAGTAGACAAAAGTCATATTCTTTCACCTTTCATTTGCAGTGCGGCAGGGTATGCGGATCAACCAAGGCTGCCTTCTTTTGGACTGTCAGTATGTATTATATGTTGTATGTGTGCATATGCGTTTCCTCCTGCTCTGGGCACTAGAAAAGGATCCCATTTGCTCCTTATTACTTTTAGGAGGAAGTGGAAAGTTCACATGCACAGTGGCACTTCTTTGTATCAGAAACCCTATACCCTCTTCCTCTGCTTTAAAGCAGAAAGAGGTTTTCCCACTGTGCCTTTCATTTGGACTTCAGTGTGCATTAACGCAGTTGTCCATCCTTACCTTTGGAGTAGGATTTTACATCCTTGGACTCCTTTGACATCAGAGGCACATAAACTATTTTTTGAGCACTTCTCTCTTACGTATATTAATATGTACACTTACACCTACGGACCTGTGTAGCGCAAAAAGGTTCCTAAGTTTCTACCTTTTGACTGGGGCTGCTGAGGAGTGATAACTGCTTATAACCTCAGCATCTGGATGACTGATTGCTGTGCAACCATGTCAAGAGTACCAATTATTAGTTGGACCTCCGTACTCTCTTTACATACCATTAAAGAGTACTGACCAACTGAGCCCCTGAGTTATTAATAAGTGTGCGTATTTGCAATTACGAATGCCTAGAATACTATTTTCTCATACCCCCCTTTGCATTACCGCAGGGGCTGCTGATCCATCTAAAACATCTGGGACTGTTAATGAGCACAGTGGTTATGACCAACGGCTTATTCGGGGACTATTAACAGGCACAATGGCAGCTCTTGATGGTTTATTTTCTACTCTGACATGTTGAGCAAATCCCCTCCTCTAGTTTCCCCCTGGCATAATAAAGTAAAATACTGCCGTATGCCTATGTTTTGTCCACCCAACAGTGGCCCATCTTTCCATCCCTTTTGCATTGCTCCAGTACACAAAACCCCAAATAGCCACGATCTCATACTTTTATGCAGTCTTCCTTCTGCCCGGTCCCTAGTTTGTCCATGGACCACTCTCCTGGACTACTAATTCTCACAATCCAATGTTGAAGACCTTGGCACCCTTTTCCCAGTTTCATCACCCTGTCCCGTCTGCCTCTTTGTTGAGCCCTTCTCTTGACTTAAAGTCAACAATCCCAGACGTCATCAGCTTACCCGCTGCACATGGCTGCAGTGTTGCAGTTGCCCTCTGCTTGGACCTCCACCGCACTATGCTGTCGATTATCCAAAGCAACCTGTGTGTCATTAATGAACACAGCACCGATGGACGGTCCCACTTTTCAGCCCATGTGTCCCAGAGCTCCCTGCAACTTTGATGTATTTGTACATGTAAAATTTCAAAAGCGGGCCAAAGCTAGGTGGATGAGGCATCGCTCTTCAGCCTGCATTTCTTAATTACTCCAATTCCAATTGCTGGCATATTCTAGGGCCAGGAATCATTCCTGCCCACCTTTATTAATGCTTTATTGTGCAAAAAAATATTTCAGGCAACTTGCTCAGGGAGCTGGATTTGGAGCTTTCCTTATACAGTATCAACTGAAAATTGTCTCCCAAAGGAGGGTGAGCTAGTACTTTCTTTACACCCTTCCTCCAGGAGCTGACCGCCTGCTTAACAAACTCAACTTGTTTCTTTTGGTATATTGCTACGTACAGTGCCAACTGCCAGAAAAGTTTTTGATAGTTTATGCCTTTAAGAAAGGCCTCTGGCTTGCCAGGTGGAATTGATTATGTGATCGTTAGCTTTTCTGAAGTGAAAATATCTTGCTTCTACTATATATCTGATGACCAAGCAGTGTCTCTCATTTTACTGAGGGTGGCGAGTCTGTGGAGAAACCACTGTAACTGTTATTCCAATACCATCAAAGTGGTTGTAGAATGGCTTGCTTAAGGCCAGGATGTATGTTTGGTCTGTACTACCAGTTTAAATACAAAACTCAATCTGTGTGTGGCCTTCAGTATCATTATCTTTAAGGAAAATGACCAAACATTTTAATATTTAAATTTGGCCTGACATTGAACGCTAGCCCCTACTGACTTTAAGAAGGTGGCTGCGAAAGGATTAAGTGAGAGGACATGTCAAGTTGTCTTTGAGTAGGCCACCATGTGATTAATTCACTCTATCTGCCATTAAATTTGGGCAATGATTTGAAGCAGCTTGAAAAAAAAAAGAAGCCACCCTAAAGTGGGAACTTATAAAATGATGGAGCCTGTTTCCCCACTTTATATTTTAATATATATATACATATATATATATATGCCCAGATCTAATCATTCTTGAGAGTACACTTCAAAGAGAGATCCGCCTATTAAGAAAATATCTGTCTCTATTGGCGCCGAGTATTTAAGCTTTCTGGTTTTTGTTCTTTAATTATTGTGCATGAATGAG
Organism: Alexandromys fortis; assembly: GCF_014885135.2. Classification (NCBI taxonomy): domain Eukaryota; kingdom Metazoa; phylum Chordata; class Mammalia; order Rodentia; family Cricetidae; genus Alexandromys; species Alexandromys fortis. Next base: position 159,219 of record NW_026068155.1, on the reverse strand, counting down.
TTTGTGTGTGTGTGTGTGTGTGCGCGCGCGCGCGTGTTTGCATGTGCACTTGAGTATCTGTACTCGTGCATTCGCATTGGTGACCAGAGAGCAATGGGAACTGGTTCTACCTTTTGGGTCCCTGGAGATAAAAACTCAGATCGTCAGGTTTGGCAGCAAGCGCCTTCACTCTGAGCCATCTTGCCAGCCCGCAAGAATTGCTGATGAAACCACAGTTCTTCAAAGTTTCTGGGGAAAAAAAAATACTATTTTTCTGAGAAGGATGTCAAGAAATCGACCCAGTTCAGGATACAGGTGGAGCTTCAGCCCTTCAGATGGCTACAGAAGACTCTGGAATACGGTAAGTAACTACTTTGTAGCTACTAGGCAAACTTCCCAATTCGATTTTTCATGTACGTGCCACCCACTGAAAAGTCAGAGTGACTAAGTTCCTCTCAACTTATACACGATGCAGCTGTATGCCAAGGAAATTGTAGAGTTGATACTGTGTGTCCAGCCCTATGACAGTGAACACTGAATGAGAAGCAATCCTATTTTACATAATTTCTTTTCCGATGCTTGTGTTGTTGAAGACTTACTGTAAAATAAACACGAGCAATCGTTTTAGGAAATGATGGTCAAATATTGTCTAGTGAATTAAGTATTTTAGAAAGTCTACTGGGCTTGCAAGGTCGTGACTTCTTCTTTAGGAAGAAAAGCGTGCTTACATTGCACCCTTGGTCCAGATTACTTGTGCCATCTGGGTAGCCCAGTTGGTTGATTCGAATGCCATCTGTTCTTGCCTCTTGGGGGCATATAAAGGTATTAAGAATACAGGAGGCAGCCATTATACTTGGCTATATGCCAAGGATGGCAAGGGCCAGTCACTGAGTCCCAGAAGCTTGAGCTTGGGAATTAAGTGCAGGAATTGGGGATATAAATTTGATAATTTGGCTTTTTCAACCATTTTTTTACTACATTTCTTCCCCAGAACAGACGACAATGGCTCATAAAGATCAAAGGTGACTTTTAAATTTACAATCTTTACCTTTTACCTAAAGGGCAATGGAGAAGCCTGATCTACTTTATGCTGTGGTTTTTGCATTCTCTCCTCCCCCATTTTCCTTTTTAAAATTAATTCTTTGATTATTGGTATTTTTTCTTTTGAGACAGGATTTCTTTCTCTGTGTAGCCTTGGTTGTCCTGGAGCTCTAGACTTCAAACTCAAAGAGATCCCCCTGCCTCTGCCTACGAAGTGGTGCCTAGCTAGGAGAGCTGCCCAAAAGAACTGCCCCGAGTTGCTTTGGGAAAAAGGAAGCGCTTCCTGGAGCGCTGCCTGGAGTGCTGGGATTAAAGGTGTGTGCCAGCGCTCCCAGGCCCTCCGAGTGTTTCTTCAAGGGTACTTTAAGTTTAAAAAAACATACTTATTTCTGGAAGCAGAACAAGGTCCAGCTGGAAAAACATTCTTGCCCAGAACACGTTTTGCATTTGTTTTGCTCTTGCAAATGATCTTCAGGCAGTATCATTTTAATTCCGCTAAAAATTCCTTCTCGCCTGGTTCCCACATTCCTAGGTCAGCACCTAGGGATAAGGCAGAGGTATTGAATTCTTTGGGAAAGAAAACCCGGCCATTGTTTTTCAAATTCAAGTAAACCTTTCCAAGGAACAAAAGTTTCCTGAGAGTCTAAAGAATGTGTCTGCCTCAACCTTAGCATCACAGACCGCCCCAGGACGTGCAGACCGCCTGAACCCATCACCCACACCCAGGCTTGCCTAGGCACCCAGTTCTTGCAACCTGCCCCCTCTGGACCTAAATAGAGGTTAGAACTCAAGAGTTCAGACAATGGCCCAAAGGAAGCTAGTGCTGCCGGTATGGTATTCACCATCCAAACCACTGTCACCAATGGCCATACCCTTTTCAAAAGAGATCGGGTTGTGCCAGCAGGCAGCTCTTTGATAGCAACCTGGTCCTACATGACCCCAGTGGCACTATAAAGTACCCATGAACCACACCTCCATTAAGCCATGGGAGTGGAAGTAGTGGATTTTGCCTGCTGATTGTGCAAAACCCTGTGCCGGAAAGCAGACCAGGCCTCTGCATGTGCACTACCCTATAATGTAGCCACTGCCCAGCCTGCATCCTGCCCTCCCAGTCCAAGGAGCCCGTTCTGTCTGTCTCTTGCCCTTAGTCCACCGGCTCACTCCTGGGGAAGATCTGTGTAGTCATCAGGGAACTTCGTTCCTTAAGGTTTTAAAAAGGAAAAGAAAAGTCTTTGAAATGTGGACATGTTTTTCAATTTCAAAAACTTTTTTTCTCTTCACAACTCTTAGAACTTGGAATCCATGAGAACATATCCACGATTCTCTAACCAAGTTCTTACCATCCCAATTCAAGAAACACTGGTCTGTGCATATATGGATATTGTAATCAAATTATCTTTTGGCATCATGGTATAACTATCATTGGAACTTGTTTTCCAGGGATGAATTTGGAGTTGGTTTTGTGCCTCAATTGAAGAAGGATGGCCTGGTTTTAGAAGAATGGATTCTAGACAGCATCCAAAGATGAGTATAAGGTAGAGTTGATAACTTGGCTGATTGAGCTATATATATAATCTGTCTTTAAGGGTCTAATGTGTCAGGTTATAATTCCTAGATATTTTGTTGTTTTCTTTTATCATTTGGGTTTTTCTCAACAGTTCTTATAGTCTAATAAAAGCCTTGTCTTTCTTCACAGGGATAATTCTGGCAGACGTCAAGGACTGCCAGCAGCTGATACAGCCTTCATTCAACTCTATTCAAATCCAGCAGTGCTCTCCTTTCGAGACTCTGGACATGCTCTAGCTAATCTGAGCAAAGAACATGCAGGCCACATGAAGAAAAGGGTACTTGGGAGAAGTTCCTATTCTTGGGGTTCTGTCTGATTTTAAGGCTTTAGTTTTCGGCAGCCTTTTCTTGTAAAAGCAGAACCAGCCATTCCTACACCATTTTCTCCTTGCACATAAACGTACATTTGTAAACTTCTACCATGTATTGGGTCTGTTTCCTTTATACTGAGATCGTGTATTTGATCTGTGTCCTCTATACTGATATGAGCTCCACTGAGGTGGAAAGGGTAGTAAGCGTATTCGATCTCCATTTCATGAGAAGAGTGAGAGAGGCAAATCAATAAAGCACACCTCTTCTCATTGCATAGTCACCAGTGAGACCCTTGCCTTGTGATTAGGCCTTGAAATGGTTCCCACCTTTCTACGGCAAACTTGAATCTGTTCTGCTTTGAACCGCTTAAAAGGTAACACATCAGAGGAATGACAGCCTGTGAAGGCTAGTTTCTGGTACTCTGGCCTTTAGCGATTGACACAAGGACATTTTGTGGTTGCTCTGATTATCCTTGAGCTCTGCAGGTGCAATGCTGCATCAGGTGCTAGAGAACATAAGGATGGAGCAAACCCCAGTTCTATTCATTTTGGCGGTGTTCCAGCATGGGTATTACTTAAAGCACCAGTTAAAAGAGGGAGATGCCCCACAACCAGGTGACAACAGGCACTTTGATTAATATAGACCACTCAGTTTGCTCTTTCAGAAGTCCTGAGTTCAACGCCCAGCAAGCAGGTGGTGGCCCACAACCATCTGTAATGAGCTGGCGCCCTCTCCTGGCCTGTGGGCACACATGCAGGCAGAACTGTATACATAATAAATCTTTAAAAAAAACACACGGGGGCTGGAGAGATGGCTCAGTGGTTAAGAGCATTGCCTGCTCTTCCAAAGGTCCTGAGTTCAATTCCCAGCAACCACATGGTGGCTCACAACCATCTGTAAAGAGGTCTGGCGCCCTCTTCTGGCCTTCAGGCATACACAGACAGAATATTGAATACATAATAAATAAATAAATATTTATTAAAAAAAAACACGGGAAGCTGTAATGAGATCTGGCGCCCTCTTCTGGCCTGTAGGCAGAACTGTGTACATACCTAAAAACATGGTGGGGGGGAGGGGCTGTAATGAGATCTGGCGCCCTCTTCTGGCCTGCAGGCAGAACTGTATACATACCTAAAAACACACACGAGGGAGCTGGAGAGACGGCTCAGCAGTTAAAAGTGCTGTCTGTTCTTCCAAAGGTCCTGATGCCCTCTTCTGGTCTGCAGGCATACAAGCAGGCAGAGCACTATACATAATAAATAAGTCTTTAAAAAATAAAACACACAGGGCTGGAGAGATGGCTCAGAGGTTAAGAGCACTGACTGTTCATCCAGAGGTCCTAAGTTCAATTCCCAGCAACCACATGGTGGCTCACAACCATCTGTACTGAGATCTGATGCCCTCTTCTGGCCTGTGGGCAAACATGCAAGGAAACACTATGTACATAATAAATAAATAAAATCTTAAAAAAAAAATAAAGCACACACACCATTATCAAAGAAGTCAGAGGCACATGTGGAGGATTTTTACAGATCATAAATGGCTTCATAGCCTAATCCTTCCACTGGTTTCAACTCTAAGTTTGCTTAGCCCTTTTATCCCGAGCGTTATTTGATTATAAAATACACAAGTGCTTAAACATCCCCAGCATATTTGACTATAATATACAAGTGCTTAAACAATCTGTAAGGATTACTCATGGGTAGACACCAGAGAATAAAGAGCTCAGATGGGACAATTCTCATGTCACTAAGTTGATAGGCATAACATAAAGATCTATCTATCTATCTATCTATCTACCAATCATCTATCTATCTTACCACCAACAAAAAGTCTATATGATTAACAGAACTGCTGAATACCACATAAGGGTGCACATTTCCCAGTGGACTTGACTTCAGTAATTTGTTTTTTTCTTTCACCCTTTTTCCAGATCTTTCCCCAGAAGTATGGACTTGTTGCTTTGCCGTCCTGGCGACCTATTCCCTTTGACGACCCCTAGGTGGAGATGGGGCATGAGGGTCCTCCAGGGGAATAGCTCACCAGCACTGGGCAACAGTCCTAGCCGGGAGATTTGGGGGAGACAGTTCGCTGAACCCAGCAAGGAAGATAAAGAGTCAAAGACAGCCACCCAACATCAAGATAGGTAAGTTTTCTCAGTGTAATAAGTAATGTTAATTTTGATCTTGTTTTCCATTGTAATCAGCCTTTTATTTGTATGAGTGGTCTGTCTGCATGTACACTTGCACGCCACAAGAGGGCATCGGATCCCATTATAGTATAGATGGTTGTGAGCCACCATGCGGTTGCTGAGAATTGAATCCTAACGCTAGGTGTGAAAATAGTTTTAATTTTGATCTTGTTTTCCATTGTAGCTAAGACTTTGACTTGTTATGTTTTATTTTGTTTGAATTTTTTTTTTTACAACGCATGAGTGCTCTGGTTGCATGTACACTTCATGCCAGAAGAGGGCATCAGATGCTGTTATATGAGATGGTTGTGAGCCACTGTGTGTTTGCTGGAAAGTGAGCTCAGGACCTGGAAGGCAGCCAGTGCTCTTTACTGCGTAGCCATCTCTCCAGTCCCATAGTCGAGTTATAATTATCATTTGCTAAGAACAGCTTCCTGACTACCAGGGAAGCATCTCGCTGTGAGGCTGTGAAAGTGGGGGTGTAGGGTAAACCTGCACGGTGTACTAGGGAGCTGTAACTCAGCTGTGCAAACGGTTCTTTCTTCTAGGAGAAAAGCTGCCACAGCCCTGGCACTTCTCAAAGCCACCCTGGAAGCTCTGTAGGAGAACTTAACCAGCTGTTTCCACACTGCAACATTCACTGTGCTTCCAGTGAGTAGCTTCTCTTTTAATGCTAACATGAATGGTAATGAATGGCTCTGACTACAAGTGGAAACCTAGCTAGCTGAAAATGATCCAGAAGCATCTATTATCAGGCAGAATTTAAAGAACCAGCACCCTCTATGTCTTCTTTCCTGACATTCACCCAGCTTCTTTTGTTCTTTGTAGTTCAGTAGACCAAATCGTCATCCTTACCAAAGCTGGGCCTTCAGCAGGATCGCGAAATGGAACACATGAAAGGAAGCCAGCTTTATAACCCAAGGACCAACATGCCTGCATCTTAAAGCAACAGAATGAAGTAAGTTGCCGGCATTGCAGTCCTCTGGGGGTTTGCATTTGCGGGAAGGCGGTGCCGGGTGGAGTGTGGTGGTGGTCTAATGCCAGTGAAGTCGGGCCAAATACATGCTGGAAGAGGACCAGGCTTCCACACTGGCAACTGGGCTCCCAGCAGCAACTCCAACAATAGCCTGCTCACCAGCTGCATCATAGAGAAATGTGGCCTCCTGCTGTCTCTGGATTGGTGCTCTGCCATTCATTCTCAGCCGTTTGCCTACTGAAGCCTTAAATAGTTTGTTTCCCACTGAAAGGATTTGTTTATGTGACAATTGTACAGTTAAGGTTTAGTGTAAAAAAAAAAAAAAAAAACCTAAATCCTGAAGCAGCCATTGTAATTGTAAAGGATGCAAAAAACCAAACCCATTTTCTTTTTTTTTTCCAAGCCTATTTTCTTAAAGAAATGGGGAAAGTGAGGCTGACAATTAAAATATGCAGCCACCTGTGGCATTTGGCGCTTATGGAAATTAGGGAAACCATGTAAAGAGAATGTTAAGAGGTGTTCAGTCTCTGTTTAAATTGGCTACTCTTTGGTTGTATGACTTTTGCCAATTTAGTCCCCTGGAAGACTTGTCTATTTAAAAAGGTCAAATGAAATCGTGAATGGAAAGGGCTTAATATAATGCCTGGCAAGTAAAATGGACACCCCGGAGAATAAAGTCAATGGGTGCATCGTTAACTGCGTGCAAACACTCAGTACTGCCTGAAGGGATCCCTAAGCATTAGAGCCTCTGCCTTAGAGTAGGGGATTATGATGTACTATTACTGGGGTTAACATAGGTAGTACTGGTACATGACTGTACTAATGACACTTTTCCCTTCCTTCCCTTTCTTTTTACCCTCTTGTTGAACTTTGCTTACTTCTTCCAATTGTAAGTGTGTACTGTGTTGGGTGTCTATTTCTTAATTGTTTTATACATCTATTTCTTCCTTCCTTTGTGTGTCTCATTCTTCGATGTATTCGTTTCTTCCCTTGGTTTGTGTGTCTTTTTTCCTAGCTTTGTGCGTCTTTCTTTCTTGCTCTTTTTCTTTGATGTATCTATTGATGTGTCTATTTCTTCCTTGCCTTGTATGTCTTTCTTCTTCGCCTTGTGTCTTTCTTTCTTTCTTTCTTTCTTTCTTTCTTTCTTTCTTTCTTTTTTCTTTCTTTCTTTCTTTCTTCCTTCCTTCCTTCCTTTCTTCCTTTCTTGCCGTGTATGTTTTTCTCCCTTGCTTTGTTGTATGTCTTTCTTCCTCTCCTTGTATGTCTTTCTTTGCTTTGTTGTATGTCTTTCTTCCTCTCCTTGTATGTTTTTCTTCTTTGCTTTGTTGTATGTCTTTCTTCCTCTCCTTGTATGTCTTTCTTTGCTTTGTTGTATGTCTTTCTTCCTCTCCTTGTATGTTTTTCTTCTTTGCTTTGTTGTATGTCTTTCTTCCTCTCCTTGTATGTCTTTCTTTGCTTTGTTGTATGTCTTTCTTCCTCTCCTTGTATGTCTCTTTGCTTTGTTGTATGTCTTCCTCTCCTTGTATGTTTTTCTTCTTTGCTTTGTTGTATGTCTTTCTTCCTCTCCTTGTATGTCTTTCTTCTTTGCTTTGTTGTATGTCTTTCTCCCTTGCTTTGTTGTCTTTCTCCCTTGCTTTTTGTTGTATGTCTTCCTCTCCTTGTATGTCTTTCTTCTTTGCTTTGTTGTATGTCTTTCTCCCTTGCTTTGACGTCTATGTCAAGTGTCTTTTACTCCTACTCTGTGGACAGTCTATCTTACCTATTGCTGTGTTTCTCTGCTAATTTCTTCCTAGCAGAGCTTTGTGCTTTGTCTTATTTTCTCCTCTCCTCTCTGTGATTTGTGCCTTGTCTTGGTTAGATGTGGCTCTGTTTTTTCTATCTGGTTGCTGTTTCTCTTAACTCTTCTTTTACTCTTTCTGCCTTTCACGACTCTCCTTTGGGTCACATGTTGCATGCAACCCTCTCCTTTCCTTGTGTTCACCTCACTTGCTTTTTTTTTTTATAAATATTTATTTATTTATTTATTTATTATGTATACAATATTCTGTCTGTGTGTATCTCTGCAGGCCAGAAGAGGGCACCAGACCTCATTACAGATGGTTGTGAGCCACCATGTGGTTGCTGGGAATTGAACTCAGGACCTTTGGAAGAGCAGGCAATGCTCTTAACCACTGAGCCATCTCTCCAGCCCCCTCACTTGCTTTTTTCTGTGTGATCTGCTTGTCAGTCCTTTGACTCAACATTCATATTTTCCTTTCTGCTGTTTCTATCCTTAGCACATGAGTCTCTTTACTACATCTTTTTTCCTTCTTTGTAGCTGTGTCTCTCCTATTTGATTTCTGACCTCAGCATTACTCTAGTGTTTGTTTCTTTATTTCCCTTCTACTTTCTCCGCTTACTACTCACTTTGAGAATGTCAGTCTCCCTCTTCCTCTAATCCTCTCTTGGATATTTCTCTGTGTGTGTGTGTGTGTGTGTGTGTGTCAGAGGGTCTTCCTAGCCTGCGGAATATCACCAGTGGAGCTGTTCTTCACGCCCTGTGGAATAATCTAAGAGAAAATCCAGCGCTTTGGTCAGGACTGAAGTAGACCTGAAAGGAACATGTAAAGACCCAAAGTGGAAGACAGACTTAAGGACCAAGATACACAGAAGGCCTGTCTGAGCTGGCTGGAAAGTTTGAGTCTCAAGTTGGATGCTGACAACCCATAGAAGAGGGGGCTGTTTCTACAGGACCCATGTGAAGTCGACGAACTGAGACCTGCATTTGAGTTAAGTCTAAACCTAAGATCTAAGACTCAAGCCTATATGGACTAGAAGTTGGAGGCCTGTGGCCTAAAACTCTGGGGGGGGGGGGTTTAAAACCCCAAGACTAAGGGAAATCTGAAGATGAGACCCTCCCAATTTTTATACTGCTCCCCCCACGGACTCGCTTCTCAGATTTCCATTCACGCCAGTTTTACTTGATGTACTTTTCAATAATGTCATTCACCATAAAGGAACAAGCTTTTAGGTTGACAGCATTGTGCAGGGGTTGATCTTTAGTCTCTTTTAAACCTGATTTTAGCCATTTGTTAAAGTTTTGATGTTTTAAAACTTCCATTTCTCTTTATGTCTGCTCCTCTTGCAAGACAGAGAGAGAGAGAGAGAGAGAGAGAGAGAGAGAGAGAGAGAGAGAGAACAAAATCCAGCCAGTGTTATCTAGTGTGACTTTTGATATTCCCCTAGCAGCCGTACAGATACTATACTTCAATCCACTGTAACTCTGCAGCCTTAGGCTATGAGAAAGGAAAGCATCAGACTGTTAGGGGAAAACAGTAGCAGGCTATCTAAAGAAAATATGAAGATATGCTCCAGACCAATGAGAAGAATTAGACGAGCAATATGCAAATGTGCCAACTTGAGAAGCACCAGCCAACATCAGCTTCTTTGGGCTTAGGTGAGCAGGGTACGGAATTTCTAATAATGATAACAGTGATTAGATTTGGGACAGACCGAGGTCTGAACTAACTCCCTGCTCACTGTAGTGGCCAAGGAATTTTGGTGTATTCACTAAATCCTGGGTTTAATACCCACCTTTAGGATTAATGATGAAAGAATTTAGGACTATTTAACAGGCTTCATGCTTCTGGTTCCCCCTATCCCCCTTTAAGAGGGAACTTGACTTTAATGACTGATACAACACAGGAGAAAAAAGTGACATGCTCATAGCACATGGGCAACCACACATAGTTAACATTTGAAAATGCAATTTGAGTTTTTCCTAGAAGGAGTCAGACTGTAAATACCTGAGGCTTTGTGGGCCATTGGTCTTAGTTGCTCATTCTTTTAAAAAGAAAAGAAACCTTTTCAGAAGGTAAAAATCCCTCACTGGCCCATTGCTTTGGACTTGACCAAGCCCTGATCTAAATACCAGGGACTATGTCTGAATAACACAACTTAGGCCTGCCTATCTTTGCGCTGAGTACTAAGGATGTGCTGCTTATTGTGGTCACTTCCAGGTAACATGAAGACATAGAAATATGTTTTATAAACCACAAAGCACACTAAAACTTCTATGTCAGCGCTGAATGCATGAGTCTTACCTAGTGCGTGCATTCTCTAGCAATAGCTCCCTGTGCACAAATGAATGAGTACTAACTATCTCCTGTGTGTCAGGTATTGTGTTAGGTACATAAAATACAGGATGAATTGTCTTGACTAACTCTGCCATGAAATAGAATGTTTCCATTCTATACTGCTTAATTTACAAGGCATGAGATCACAGTTAATTTAAGCAGTCAAGACTTTAGTGATGAGGGCCAGCCTTGCCCTATAAAACATTTGCCCTATAAAACACTACAGAAGTGTAAGACATTCCACATTTCCTATAGAAATAAAACTGCCTACATAATAGGCACGGGCTCTACAAAATTCTCATTGTCTTCTTGGCTTACACTGAGAAGAATGGGACAAATAGTTAACCAGCTGGGTGTGGTAGCATATGCTCTGACTTCAGGCAGCTGAAACAGCAGGACCATTTGAACCCAGACACTTGAGGCTAGCCTTGGAACACAGTGAGAGAAATCTTGGTAAACCAAAATGTTAAATGCCTGTTGAATGAATATACCAATATTGATTGCCTATATATGGTATATTCTTTTTTAAAATGATTTATTTATATGTATACAGTGTTCTGCCTGCACGCCAGAAGAGGGTGCCAGATCTCTTGGTAGATGGTTGTGAGCCACCATGTGGTTGCTGGGAAGTAAACTCCTCTGGAAGAGCAGCCAGTGCTCTTAACCTCTGAACTATCTCCCTAGCCCTCGGTATATTCTCTTTTATGGGCACTGGAGAGATACACAGACTTAAATTTATTTCATTTGTGCCCAAGGCTGAGAGTAATATGTATGTTGGCATTTTATGAACTTTGGGGTACCATATAAATGTAACAAATATTTACTTATTTGGTACCAATTTCCCGGCTTTTAGAATTCTGTCACGTTTGTTTGAATGTGCAAATAAAGCAAAGAAATTACTGTTGAACACTGAATATATGAGACAGTCATCAGTGGATGAATGCAAGATTGAATGACAATCATTACAAAACAATGCCCTTCCTAGGCATTGAGATGCAAAGACCAAGCAGCATCCTTAGTGTCCTCTATAACTAAAGAAATTATGTGCAAGACTAATTTATAACTTGTAAGTTGCCATGCATGCCCAGTAGTCAATTATTTGCTTTTATCCCCAGACACTGGGAATAGAAAAATTCATTACCATTATTATTACCCACAACATCATTGCCCACAACAGAGATCTGTGTGGAGCTTTATGAAGTCTGCAGTTCTATAAAGCTAGGACCTAGCTGTTGGCTTTGTATGTGAATAGTGACAACTTTCTGGGTTTCCTCATGGCTAAAGCTTCTTCAGAATGCTTGTCACCTAATACTTGCATCTTACTGTGCTGCGTGCTGTGCAAACAAAGATTTGCTTTCTCTCACAAAGCACGCCCAGCATGTCTGAGAGCTAGGCCAGAACTGCTCTTGACTTCAATGATGAAATGAAAACAGAAAAAAAAAAATGGATTTGTATAAGGTGCTGTGCTAAGTAAATATTGAGCTAAGTGGACTGTCCTGTCCAGTGTCAGGTAGTTCCACAGCATGGACGTCAGGGAACAGAAGGATAGGAAGGGGTCAGAGCGTCAGATGCTACTACATTACTTAGTGTGGTCCAGAACCTCACAAAATAGAAGTACAGTCTGAGGGCCAAGCACCCAGAGCTTGAGCTCAGGCTGCTTCTAGTTGCTGAATCTCCAGGCACAGCTTCTGAAGTGCTGCTGAGATTCCAGATGTGTGTCCCCATGCCCAGCCTGTGGAACCTATCTCATTACTGAATAAATATTATTTTAGTGGCTGACTGCTTGCAGTCGCTATGCTTGACGGATTAGTTAAATAGGTAGGGTCTAGAAGACCCACTGACTTGACCCAGAGATTTGAAAATCAAATGAAGGCCAAGATTCATTCAATATAAAATGGAGATGTCCCTAGCTAAGGACATCCCTAACTAAGACGTCCCTCCAAAGGTCATTTGCTCACTGGCCTACTTTAAAGCCAGGATAAGGGGACTTAAAGTCTGACCTTAGCTCAGAGTGCAAAAGACGCTACTGGATGCTAAATGAAACACATCTGCTCCAAAAGGCACTTAGTGTGACTTACGGATGCCCTGAAAAGCAGACTGGTGTTCCTTATTAAATAGAAATATTAGCTTGAGCACTCTCTAGACTGAAAGGCACTGGCTTTTTAATTGACTCAGGTTAGACCACAGGAAGAATGTTAACTATTCATTCATTTTCTTCATTCATTCATTTATTCATTCATCTGTTCTAGAAACATTTGCATATGATTCTCAGGCCTTCCTTGTTTGGCTCCTGAGATGTGAAAGAAAGAAACCAATAGGCACACCTTCCCCAGAACTGCTGAACACTGGGGACTGCTGCTTAGGTAGTGGCATGACTCAGTCCCCAAGTAACATGCAGTTGAAGTACCCACCTTCATCTCTCTGGCCACTACATGAACAGGAAGCTGGGTTTTGTAGTAAGCCTGCTCCTAAAGTTGCAACCCTTCTGCTCAAAGAAACGCTTCAATATTCTAGCTCATGACTTATTTAATTTATGACTGTGACCATTACTGATCAGAAGGGATGACAGTCACTTAGCTCCCCAACTTCTGTCTCCTTAGGATTATCCCTGGGGGAAACAACCCATTCTTGAGCTGCAGCAGGCTTTGAAATACATTTGCAAATTTTGTCTGTCTTAATTAAGCCTTTCTCTCTTAAACATGCCAAGGCATAGAACTGCCTGAATGGGTCTCTTTCATAGAATCAGATAGCATACAGTAATTTAAAAAATGTTCTCCTTACTGCAAAAAATAAATAAAAATAAAAAAACCCAAAAAACTACTTAAGGGGCTTGCTATGGTAAATAATGCCAGTGGATGAAAATAACCTCAAATTTTAACATGCTTGCATAAAATTTGAGAATAAGAGAATTGGAAACAATCAGAAAATTGGAGGAAAGGAAGACTATCAAAAAAAACTTGAAAAAATGCCTTCTTTAATTAAGGAGGTTGACTGTGCTTTGACCTCTTCTATTTTTTTTTTTCACTCACAGAGGGTGGGACAGGAGGCAGAGTGAAGGAAAAGGTCAAGCCTATGTCCGCAGAGCAGCTCATCTTTGTTCTCAATGCGTCTTGAGAACATCACTGCGGTCTGGAACTAAATTGGGACCGCCTTTTCTTTACTTGAATGCAGTTCCAATAACTAAAAAGTATTGAGAAAGCTGGCTAAATGTTTCCAAAAATATATTTTCATCTAAATGGCTATCAGCTAAGCCTTGTGTTACATAGGAATGAGATACATTAATCAATGTGACCTCTATATCCAAGTTGCCTTGAAACTGGTCACAATTTGCTATAAAGGGGGCTTATTTATTATAACCCCCCCTACATACTCTTAAAGTATCTAAACTGTACTTTGCTTGGCAAGCCAATGTTGACATCCACAAATGGAGAAGGAAAGAGAAACAGGAAAGAGTAGGCGGAGCCAGGTTGAAGAGGTCTGGGAGTTCAACTTCTTTAAATTTTCTTTAAAACTAAGTTGGGCCAACAGACACAGCTGAAGTGCTACTGAGGTCAGGTTTTAACTTGTGGGATTGGCTGCACCCAGTAACATCCCTTTGTATGGGTAGGAATGGGGGCTACAATTCTGGAAAGTGCACAGGAAAAAGTAACTAAAAGCCTTCCTTCCACAGTTTCTGCCATCAGTATGACTACCAATTAAGCAACCGTAAGAGCACTTTATCATCATCTGCTTTGGTCGCATAAATGAACTCTGTAAACAAATCTAAAGACAGCGGCGTCACCTCCTCAATCAACTGCGAACTCCTCAATCAACTCTATACCGAAGCGCGTGGAAGACACTTGGACTTGCAGAACTTCTTTGTTTGACTCTTGGGTGTTTTAAAGACTAGAAAAATGAGTCAGGGTGGGTGGATGGGTGGGTGGGTGGGCGGGCTGGCGGGCGGGTGGGTGGGCGGGTGAGGGGAGCTTTATGTCAAATAAAATGTTTTATTTTGAAAACATTGTGCTTGTTTATGACAGTTTCTTCCCTTTAAAGTTAAATAGTTGTATTTTATGTATATGAAGGCTTTGCATGTCTAGACATCCAGTGTGGGAGTTATGTTCTTGGAGGCCACAAGAGGGTGTTGTACCCCAAGGAACTGGACTTAAGAGTTGCCACCTTGTGAGTAGGGCTATATAACCTGGTTTCTTCAGAAGAGCAATAGTGCTCTTAACTGCTGAGCCATCTTTTCACCGCTACCCCCCCCCCCCCCCCCGTTTTTTTGTAGATACGTTCACATAGCCAAGTCTAGCTAGCCTCCAAGTCCGAAGTAGCTAGAAAAATCTCCCTAGCATTACAGGATTGCCCCACCAAGCCTGTTTTCCATGTCAGTTTTGAACTTAATGACCTTGGCTTTAGTCCCCTACACAATGGGTCTCACTGTGTAGCCCTGGATACCTGGCTGGCCTGGAATCCGTGAAAACCATGCTGGCCTCAAATCCATAGAGATCCACCTGCCAGCACCCCAGGCCTGCACCTCCAGCCCTAGCCAGTTTTTTTTTTTTTCCTTCTCTTTAATCACCCTGTTTGGTGGGTGATTTGAGGTCCCATTTCGAGGGAAGTTATTCGAGGGAAGAATACTAAAAACATAAATTCAATAAAATTGAGACGTGAAACACTATTTGAGGCTAAGGAGTAGGTGGGAGGGGGGAGAAAGAATATTGGTAAATTGTGGAAATGGAATGGACTGCTGCTGGGGGGGAGGGGAGGCTGAGTAGAGGAAAGGGCCTCTGTTTCTCGGTCCTAAATGATGGAGTTGCCTCATACAAGAGGAGGTAAATCCTCAGAAAAGTTTGTACTGTAAGTAATTTAGAGTTAGACATGATCTCCCTGGCCATAGCTAACCTGTAGAAGTGCTCCAAGAAAATAGAGCTTTCCTTCCCATCCAATGGGCCAGAGGCAACAATGTTTAACCTGTTCGCCTGGTTCCTAATATCAGGAGCCAATGGAAACACAAACCTTGTCTCCAATCTGATGGGGAAGACAGGTAGACAGGTACTGCAAAGGAGCCTAAGTGAGGGGGGTGCAAGAGTCTGTGGTACCAGTGCAGTGCGGTATCGCTGGTACCACAACACCAAGTTTTGGGGAGGACTATGGATAGACTTTGCAACTTTGGGCTAGAAAAGCCATTGAGTACTGAGAGCTCAGTAGTCTGTTCTCTATAGGAACTTGGAAGATAACAATACCAAGAGCAGCGCAGAAGATGGCCTGGCTTGTGACATTTCAGAGACAATATTAAAGACTCTGTCAGGGCCGTCTGCTGTTTTGAATTAAGATCCCGTGGTTCTGGTTAGCTGCAGCTGAAGAGTCAGCTGTGATTAACCACCAGAACTACTAATCTGGAACCTTTACGTTCTGTTCAGTTGGAGCTAAGAAATTAGTGGTGATTAAGAAGAGACCAGCAAGCCGGGCAGTGGTGGCGCACGCCTTTAATCCCAGCACTCCGGAGGCAGAGGCAGGCGGATCTCTGGGAGTTCGAGGCCAGCCTGGTCTACAAGAGCTAGTTCCAGGACAGGCACAAAAACTACAGAGAAACCCTGTCTCGAAAAAATCCCCCCCCCCAAAAAAAAGAGACCAGCATCACTGAGGTGAAATCTTGGAAGTGTTTCCTGGGAGCACAGGAGCACAAGGAAACTGTTCTAGAGGCGGCCAAGCTTGTACCTCATGCTGGCAGCTGGACTAGGTAATGTGTAAGAGTCACCCAAGTGGTACAGGTGGTACTGGTTTTGAAGGCATGACGGGGTCAGAGAGAGCAACTGAGGCTTGGCACTATGAGAGGCCAGGAAAGGCCATTGCTGGAGGTGCGGACAGAAGGGGTCATGCAAAGAAGTTGAGGGTTGGTGCCATGAGGAGAGCCTATGGGAAGCTATTGATCAAAGTGTAGCCCACTTGCAGCAGACAGACAATCCCAGCATTTTGGAGATGCCAGTACTATGGGATGATCACCCAGAACAGCAACAGCAGTGGAGTGGAGTCAGCCCGAGCCTAGAAGACGAGCTGCGTGTGCTGGAGAGGGTGGAACTGACGAAGTGACCATAGCTCTTTGCAGGAGTCTAGGAGGTTAGGAGTGAATCCCGGATAACTAGACATTGAGTTATTTATACTGTTGGAGTTTGACTTTGCTTGGTTCGAATTGTGATGGTGCCCTGGTTCTTCCCTCTTGAAGAAGGTATTTAATTTTGAATTTCTTAAAGGAGCCCGCAGTTGAAAAGACTTATACTTTTAAAAGAAATTGAATTTTTTTTAAAAAAGAATGTTATTAAGTGTAGTGTTCTGCCTGAATGTCCACCTGCCGGGCAGAAGAGGGCGCCAGATCTCACTACTAAAAGAGATTGGATTTTTAAAAAAAAGAATTTTATTAAGTATAGTGTTCTGCCTGCATGCACATCTGCCTGCCAGAAGAGGGCACCAGACATCATTACAGATGATTGTGAGCCACCACGTAGTTGCTGGGAATTGAACTCAGGACCTCTGAAAGAGCAGCCAGTGCTCTTAACCTCTGAGCCATCTCTCCAGCTTGAGATTGGATGTTTTAAGAGACTGAAATTTCAATGTGTCTGAGTTCATAAAGACTGGAACTTTTAAAATTATGATTTTAATGTGAGATCTTATGGGGGAAGAAGAAAGGAAGAGTTATAGCTTAATTACTGGTCAGTTGTACTGGCTGGTTTTGTGTGCTAACTTGTTTCTTTTCTTTTTTTTTCTTTTTTGTTTTTCGAGACAGGGTTTCTCTTGTGTGCTAACTTGTTATAAGCTAGAATCATCAGAAAGGAAAAGAGTCTCAGTTGAGGAAATGTCTCAATGAGATCCAGCTATTAGGCATTTTCTCAATTAGTGATCAATGAGGGAGGGCCCAGCCCATGGTGAGTGGTACCATCCCTAGGTTGGTGGTCCTGGGTTCTATAAGAAACCAGGCTGATCAAGTCGTGGGAAGCAATCCAGTAAGTAACACTTCTCCATCCATGGCCTCTGCATCAGCTCCTGCCTCCCGGTTCCCTGTTCTGTTCGAGTTTCTGTCCTTACTTCCTTCAATAATAAACAGCAAGTTTGAAGTATAAGCCAAATAAACCCTTTCCTCTCCAGCTTGCTTTTTGGTCTCGGCGTTTTGTCACAGCAATAGAAACCCTAATTAATAAAAGACGAAAGATTGTCTGTTGGGGGAGCTATTCCAGGTGCATGAACTGGCTTTTTGGAGCCCATTCCCTATGGATACCTTGCTCAGCCTTCATATGAGTGGGGAGGGGCTTGGTCCTGCCTCAAGTTGGTAAGCCAGACCTTGTTGACTCCCCAAAGGAAGGCCTTAGACCCTCTGAGGAGTAGATGGGGGGATGGAAAGTGGGGGAGAAGAAGCGGTGGGAAAAGAGGAGGGAGAGGGAACTGGGGTATGTAAAATAAATTTTTTAATTAAAAAAGAAAAACCCTAATTAAGACAGTCTGTTATGTTAAATCTTTTTTAAATATTTATTTATTTATTACGGACACACTATTCTGTTTGGATATATGTCTGTAGGCCAGAAGAGGACACCAGACCTCATTACAGATGGTTGTGAGCCACCATGTGGTTGCTGGGAATCGAACTCGCGTCCTTCGGAAGAGCACACAATGCTCTTAAACACTGAGCCTCTCTCTACCTCCCCTCCCCCCGTTACGTTAAATCTTAACATCTTTGAAAAAGGAGCCCATGAGGCCCTATCACTTACTATTGGCAACTAATGGATTGGGGGGTAAGATACCCAAACGTAGACACTGATGATCCCACCAGGCTCTGATTGCTCCAAACTCAAGGTCAAATGTCTTTTCTTTTTTCCTTTAAATTTCTTCTCTGGTTAAGTTTGCTTAATTAATTAATTAATTTATATTTTAGATACCAGTGCTCTGCAGATATACCTATGTGCCAGAAGAGGGCACCAGATCATCATCATAGATGTTTGTGAGCTGCGCTGTGGTTGTTGGGAATTGAACTCAAGCCCTCTTAACCCCTGAGCCTTCTCTCCAGCCCCACATGTCTTAAACTGTGAAACACTAAACTAAACAAAAACAAGTAAATGCAAGGGAGATTTTGTAAGGAATAAGCAGATTGACCAGGGTAGGAGGGAAATCACGGGGAGGGAGAGTAAGCAGAAGGAATTATATATGCCTAAGAAATTGTCAAAGAACAAAAATTTATAATAAAAATCCTAGCCAGGCGGTGGTGGCGCACACTTTAACCACTTGGGAGGCATAAACAGGCAGAATCGAGGCCAGCCTGGTCTACAAACCGAGTTCCAGAACAGTCAGAGCTGTTGCAGAGTAACCCTGCCTTGAAAAAGCTAAAATAAATAAACAAAAATAAAAAATCCTATTCAAAATATCTTCCCCAGTTCATGCTCTCCAGTAGCAGCAAATCTATATAAAACCCATAAAGGATTTCAGAGTAATAAAACGTTTGAGTTAATGGTCTCAAAAGAAATAGGATAGAACTCATCATCATTGGATTTTCCAGGAGGTTAAGCAGGAGAAGAATAATTTGAGTACCACTTTGTGTGGTGGTGGGTTCAGACAGAAAATACGAGTTAGAGGCTTTTTCATCAGATACATAACATCTGTGAAAACAAAGTTGAAAGTGGCAAATGTTATTAGTGCTAAGAGCTTCACTAAGAACTTTGGTTAAAGAATCATTCATGCTTGGACTGGTGAGGCACACCCTTAATTCCAGGAGTTCAAGACTACCCTGGGCTACATATTGAGTTCCAGGTCAGCCAGGGGTACACAGTGAGACCCTGTCTTAAACAAACAGAAGTACATTCACACTTTTCCTACTGGTAGTGAAATCCAGTATTAAAAGCAGCAATTACTGTCACAGGAAATCTTGAAAATGAAATCAATATAAGGCTGCGATTAAAAAAAATATTTATTTATTATGTGTACTACAGTGTTCCATCTGTATGTATGCCTGCAGGCCAGAAGAGGGCGCCAGATCTCAAGAAAGAAGGTTGTTGAAAACCTGTTGGTTCTCACAACCAAATCTTCACTTATGTCAATGCCTGCCAGTTACTCTGGGTTCTTTTTGTTTGTTTGTTCATTTTTTGAGCAGGATTTCCTTTCATAAGCCTGGCTGTCCTTGAACTTCCTCTGTAGACCAGGCTGACCTTGAATTCACAGAGATCTGCCTGCCTCTGCTACAGAGTGCTGGGTTCATGATGTGTGCCACCACCACCTGGCTACTCTGGATTTTCTATGCATATAGTCTCTCCAATTAACATCACCTATTTTTTTCTATAATTCCATTTACCTTGGACTTCTCTTTCAGCTTTACTCTAGTTTCTCGAGTTTTCATATTTATTAGTCAATTTACACTTTAACTATACACTTTTGTTAAATGTCATTTGTGTTTATCACTTCATGAAAAAGAAGTAGCACAAATGATAAACTATTTGTACATGGAACTAATAGTGTTTTGTTATTTGCTATGAATACTGCCTAGGTTGCCACATGTGTGGATTTAAATAGAAAGTTCTTATGTTTACTATTTATTAAGAAGTCCACGTGTCCTCTAGCCAAGTTGACGAGGAACTGATTATATAGCCCAGGGTGGTCTTGAACTTGCTGCAATCCTCCTGTCTCTGCTTTTTTTTTTTTAAAAAATTTATTTATTTATTTATTTATTTATTTATTTATTTATTTATTTATTTTACAGTGTTCTGTCTGCATGTGTGCCTGCAGGCCAGAAGAGGGCACCAGATTTCTTTACAGGTGGTTGTGAGCCATTATGTGGTTGCTGGGAATTGAACTCAGGACCTCTGGAAGAACAATCAGTGTTACCATCTGAGCCACTGCATGTGTGCCTGCAGGCCAGAAGAGGGCACCAGATTTCTTTACAGGTGGTTGTGAGCCATTATGTGGTTGCTGGGAATTGAACTCAGGACCTCTGGAAGAACAATCAGTGTTCTTAACATCTGAGCCATTTCTCCAGCCCCTGTCTCTGCTTTTACAGTGCTTCCATTGCAAGTGTGAGCCACCACGCCAAACTACAATCACCATTTTAAAGGAGCTCGGAGAGCACGTCCTGTTCTCACAGAGGCCCTAGGTTTAGTTCCTAGCACCGTACAGAACTCCAATTTCAGGGAATCCCATGACCCCTCTTCTGACACTGGTAGGCAACAGGGCACACACACAGTGCACAGACCTACACACAAGCAGAATACCCATACAGCTAATATCTAAAAATATTTTTAAAAATTAAAGTAGACCTATAGAGTGTAATTTCATGTGGATTTCAATAGAAGGCCCTGCTTCCATTGCCCTGCATACTAAACAGCTGTGGAATGCGCAGCAAAGGCTATCTAATTGCTTCAGGCATGCCTATACCAGTACATGTGAACAAGCTTCCAACTGTACTTGAGAAATCCAGTTCCATCAAACTACTCACCAGACTGTCCGAGATCATTTCTCTACAAGAGTGGAAGAGAGAAACCATTCAAATTTGACTGCATTTGGCCATAAAGTCTTTAAAGGAAGTACTTTCAAACCAAATGAGATCTTAGAGTTCACCAGGGCTCCCATTCTTAGAGGAAGAGGAATTAAGCCTTCTCTCTCTTTACAAGACAAGGTGCAGCAAGAAGGCAGCTACTCGCAATCCAGGAAGACAGAAAGCTAACGCCAGAAATCAACCTTCATTTTAGAGACACCTATTCTCCAGAACTAAAGACAGAACCGTTGGCTTTCTAATTGCCCAGTCCAGTCTGGTATTTTGTTATGCCAGTGTGAGCTGAGTTGATTAATTCATTAGGCAAAGGCGTTTTACAGAGCAGCTGCAGAAGACATGCTCTGTGCCCTAGCCTATCTAGCTCATGATTCCCTTTCTGGATGTTCCCATAACCACTTTAACCTCTAAGAAGAGCCAAGTACAGAGGTCAGTATATACTTCCTTACTGGATTTGTTACTTGCTGTTGTTACAAATCACCACAAACTTGGGGGCCAAAAACAACACAGATCTATGGCCCTATCATTTTAGATGTCAGAAGCTGAGTGTGACCCATCCAGGTGAAATGGACAGATCAGCTGGGGTGCATTACTTTTGAAGTTTCAGAAGAGAACTAATTTCCTTGCCCTTTTCAGCTTCCAATTTCTTAGCTAGTGACTGCCTTCCCCTAAGTCAATAAATAGCCTTTAATGTCAGCATTCTCAATTAGAGGGCAGAGGCAGGCAGATCTTTGTGAGTTTGAGGTCATTTAGTGAGACCTTGTCTCAAAAATCAAACAACAAAACTGAAACGAATCCCCCCTAAACACCATCAAAACCCAAACTGATCACTAATGTCCCTGCTTTCTAAACTGGATAGATTCATTCTTTAGCACTATTGTTGGCTCGTCTGCAGACACTGCATATAGACTCCGGGAGGGATTTGACATGCCCGTCTCAATAACCAGAATAGGATTCTGCACTTACAAAGCACTGAGAATTTTCTTGTCTTTCCCACCCCCTACCCCAGACCTACTCCCTGCCCCAGCACTCAGATTATTTGTGAATTTCAATTATTTGAGAGATCAGCTCATTGTGTACCTTTGAAATAAACAGAATGCATTACCAAAATGTTAGGTCTCAACTTCAGGGCCTTTCTTGGTTAGCAGAGAATTAGTTATTAGTTCTCAGTTGCTTCACATGCTGCCAGCAAGTTTTCAACTTACCGAATCCATGCTTTGGTTTGGCTAAGAGTGCTCTCACCCCATTCCTTGTTTTTCATGACTTTAATCCAAAGCCATACAATGAGACAACTCCATTAAATTAGAGGTTAGAACACACTGTTCAGTGTGATCACACAGCAGGAAACTTTAACAATATATTCACTAACTAGGGAAGCAAGGACCTTACATGGAAAAGGAACTTGTTATATGACATAATATTGCTGAATTTAACTCAAGACTGGATCCGGGCTATATCCTGCACTTACAAATGCCATCTTGCATTTACCCCACGGCGCATCTTAGTTATCTGCCAGGCATCAAACTCTTGTCTATGCTATCCCAGCCACCTCTGCTCGATCTGGGAGATACTTTAGTTTTATAATATCTCCTGGGTATGCGGCAGGTGTTTTAGGCACCTGTCGAGGTATGAGATGGACATAACTATGTCTTCAGATGCAGGGCGGGAAGTTTTAGCTATCTCTCCAGGTAGCAGATGCTCATTTTAAATTTCTCTCTAGGTACCGGGAAGGATTCTTACCTATGTCTCCAAGTTTTCCAGCAGATATCTTACACCCCAAGTCCCAGCACAGAGCAGGCAGAGCGGTATGTCTCCAAGCTTTCCAGTAGGCATGTTTCCTACACCCCAAGTCCCAGCACAGAGCAGACATGATAGGTATGTCTCCAAGCTTTCCGGCAGAACTTGTTTACCACACCCCAAGTCTCAGCACACAGCAGGTATTTCCGGCAGACATATTTACTACACCAAGTCCCAGCACAAAGCAAGTACTTCCGGCAGACATTTTACTATACCAAGTCCCAACACAGAGCAGGTATTTCCGGCGGACATTTTCTGAACCCCAAGTCCCAGCATAGAGCAGCCATTTTGGGTATGGCTCTAAGTTTTCCTGCAGACATATTACCCTCTATTGGGGCCCGCTGCTTGTTTGTTTCCTGGCCACCCAAACTACAGAAACAATCGCACATCAATATCTATTCATTGTAATGCTGTTTGGCCAATAGTTTACAATCCCCCAAGTTCGACTACAGAGCAGACATGATAGGTATGTCTCCAAGTTTTCTGACAGACATATTCACTACTACACCCCAAATCCCAGCACAGAGCAGGAATTTCCAGCAAACAAATTCACTACTAAACCCCAAATCCCAGTACAGAGCCAGTATTTCCGGCAGACATATTCACTACTACACCCCAAGACTCAGCACGGAGCAGGTATTTCCGGCAGACATATTTGCTACACCAAGTCCCAGCACAAAGTTAGGTATTTCCGGCAGACATTTTCCCGAACCCCAACTCCCAGCAAACAGCAGCCATTTTGGGTAGGGCTCTAAGTTTTCCGACAGACATATTACCCCCTACTGGGGGCCGCTGCTTGTTTGTTTCCTGGCCCGCGTTACCCCCTATTGGGGCCCGCTGCTTGTTTGTTTCCTGGCCGCCCAAACTACAGAAACAATCGCACATCAATATCTATTCATTGTAATGCTGTTTGGCCAATAGTTTACAATCCCCCAAGTTCGAGTACAGAGCAGACATGATAGGTACGTCTCCGAGTTTTTTTGGCAGAGATATTCACTACTACACCCCAAATCTCAGCACATGGCAGACATGATAGGTATGTCTCCAAGTTTTTCTGGCAGACATAATTATTACACAAGTTCCAGTACAGAGCAGACATATAACCCGTGCCTCCAAGATTTCAAGCAGACCTCTTACACCCCAAGCCTGAATACTGGACCAGCATCTAACATAACCTATGACTCCGTGTTTCCCGGTAGACATTTTAGCGTGTCTCCGGGTCTCAAGCTGGTATCTTAACAAGTATCTTTCATAACCCGTGCCTCCAAGATTTCCAGCAGACCTCTTACACCCCAAGCCTGAATACTGGACCAGCATCTAACATAACCTATGACTCCGTGTTTCCCGGTAGACATTTTAGCGTGTCTCCGGGTCTCAAGCTGGTATCTTAACTAGTATCTTTCATAACCCGTGCCTCCAAGATTTCCAGCAGACCTCTTACACCCCAAGCCTGATTACTGGACCAGCATCTAACATAACCTATGATTCCGTGTTTCCCGGTAGACATTTTAGCGTGTCTCCAGGTCTCAAGCTGGTATCTTACCTTAACTAGTATCTTTCTTTTCATGCTCTGAGCTGAACCTTAGTTATCTGCCAGGAATTTAAGTCACCTCTACACTATCCCTTAGGCATTTTGTCACCTCTGCTCTATCGGTAGACATTTTAACTTCTCAGGGTACAAGACCGGTATTTTATCCATCACTTCGGGTACAGGGCGGCCA
This sequence comes from Alexandromys fortis, assembly GCF_014885135.2. Taxonomy (NCBI): domain Eukaryota; kingdom Metazoa; phylum Chordata; class Mammalia; order Rodentia; family Cricetidae; genus Alexandromys; species Alexandromys fortis. The sequence goes on along the minus strand of NW_026068155.1, from coordinate 135,020 downwards.
TTAACTATGTCTGCAGGTCTCAGGGAAGGCATTTATTTAATGTATCTCTCTCAGGGCATGGGCATTTCACCTGTCTCTCAGGGTAGCGATCAGACGTTTTAATTTCCCTCTCCGTTTCCCGTACAGACACTTTAACTTTGTCCCCAGGTTCTGGGCAGGCCTTGTAGCCACCTGCATGAGTAGCGGCCAAGGATTTAATTATCTCTCTGGGACTGGCCTATGGGAAAAGCAGTAGCCACCGCTCCATTTCCCAGGTAAATATTTTAACTTTGCTACCAGGTCTTGTGTACAGATCAAATAGTTTGGTAATTGTTTAAGGTCCCAAGGAGACATTTTACCTCCCTCAGCAGGTAGCCATTTCGTTGCTCTCATAGGCGTTTGAGCCATTTTGCCTCTACCTCGCCCGCCCGCCCGCCCGCAGCTCACTCACCACTGCGTTCTGACGGTCCTTCTGGCCTCTTCCGTCACGCCCTCCGCTGCAGCTGCCGCCGGTCACGCCCTCGCTGCAGCTGCCGCCCGGGAGTGGGTGTGGGTCCAGCGAGAGCTATTGGGTTCCAGAAGCCAAGAAACCTGGTACGTTGGGTTCCAGAAGCAAGAATAACACGGAAAGAGAGGGAAGCAGAGAGCAATTTTGTGGAGCTCAGGAAATACCCAGAGCGCCAGGAAAGTGGCGATCGGGTCTTGCTGAGACCATGTGGAGCTTGGAGCGTCTCTGCTGATCTTGCAAAAACAAATACCAGGGACCAGGGACCTGGGACCGGACCAGGGACAGGAGAAGCACTGAAAGGCTTGCTAGCTGGCGCCAGCTTTCTGAGTGAGGGAGCGCAGGGAGAGATTTAAAGCTCTTGAGGCTGGAGTCCAGCAGAGAGGGCGTGGTCAGCGAGCAGGGAAAGAGGACAGAGGACCCCTGAAAGGGGAGGGGAAAAAAGGAGGAGCAAAGTGTGGGGTGGGAAGGAGAGCAAATGGGTCAGTGCTACTCCAGATGGTTGAGTGGCAAGCAGGTAGCAACTTGCCTGATCATGTGGCCCTGAGCCTGGAGACCCAGAACACATGGAGCAGCTCCAACAAAGCCTCATTTCCACTATGGCTATCTACCTGCATGTTTTCTTTGTGGCAGAGAGCCTGTACCCCCACCCATTTCTGCCCCTGACCCTTCGCCTTCTCCTGTCCTTTCTTTTCAGCCATTTCTAACGTGGGAAACAGAACTTACCACTAAGTGTGGAGGAAAATTAATGGATGCACATACCTATTTCCCTAGTTGACAGGAGACTTAATTACTAGTGAAATTTTCCTTAAACCATGCACCTTCAAATCGCAAGAAAAGACTATAAACGCCAATATCAAAACAAACTGCCTCAAATGTCAATTTTCTTTTAAAATTTTATTTTTATTTTATGTATGTGGATGCTGCAGTTGCTTGTATTTCTGTGCTCCACTTGCATGCAGGGACCACGGAGGCCTGATGAGAGCATCAGATCCCCTGGAACTGGAGTTACAGGTGATTGTGAGCAGCTACGTGGGTGTTTGGGTATCTAACCTGGATCCTCTACAAGAGCAGCCAATGAGTGCTCATAACCACTGTGCTATCTCTACAGCCCCAGTGTGAATTTTCAACGGGCAAAGCTTTGTTGGCATATGATACGAATTTCATAAAGTGTGAAAATTTTTACCAGGAAATAGAATGTAGAGGGGGTTGGAGAGATGGCTCAGGACTGGCCGCTCTTCCGAAGGACCAGGGTTCAATCCCAGCACCAACACGGCAGCTCACAACTGTAATTCCAATATCTGACACCTTCACAGAGACAGACATACATGCAGGCAAAACACCAATGCATATAAAATAAAATAGATAGGACGTAGCATTGTTGAAGCCCATGCAGGGGGAGGGGGCATGCTGAGTGCAAAAGGCAGGTTCTTTAAATAAAATGAATACAGAAATCTCCAAGAACATGATATTTTGTCAAAAAGTTTTTTGCACCATCCAAACAGGTCTGAAATATTAAATTTCACATTCTAGAGTATTGAATAAAAGCTAGAAAGGAGACTGAAACACTTTATTTTTTTAATGTATCTATTTTGTTTTGTTTTTCAAGACAGGGTTTCTCACGAGCTGTGCAGTCAGTCCTGGAACTGGCTCTGTAGATCAGACTGGCCTCGAACTCACAAAGATCTGCCTGCTTCTGCCTACTGGGGTTTAAGGCGTGCACCACCACAAACCCAGCCACTCTTATGTTCTTTGTACCATCTTTGTACTCAAACAAATGTTGGAAAATGGCTTCTTCCCCAGAAGCCATCAGTTCGCAGAAGCAGAAATTCAACAAGTAAGCATGGACACCCACAGTAAGCTGCATCCAAGCTAATCACCCACCTTCCCCAACAATATTGAAGTAGCTCCATGTTCTTAGTGAGGCAGGAGGATCTTCTTGGGTTCGAGGACAGCCTAGGCTGAGTAAATTTCAGGACAGCTGTCTTAGGGTTTCTATTGCTGTGACAAAACACCCTGACCAGAAAGCAAGCTGGGGAGGAAAGGGTTTATTTGGCTTATACTTCAACATTGCTGTTCATCACTGAAGGAAGTCAGGACAGGAACAGAAACTAGGGATCCCTAAAACAAGCTAGCTGGTACGACTAGCCATATTGCAAGCTCTGGGTTTGATTGAGAAACTGCCTCAATGAATAAAGTGGAAGAACAGTCAAGGATGATCCCCGACATCAAGTTTGGGCCTTCGCCAACAAGCACGCCCACATGCATTTGCACCTACGCTTGTGTGTGTCTCCACACACACACACAAAACATGCATGTGCAAATGCACATGAGAAAAGAAAAATAGGAAATAACTTTAAAAATTTAAAAACACATAAAAGGCCAGAAAACATGGTTCAGCAGGTAAAAGCATTGTCCTGCAAGCCTAGAAACCTGAGTTTAATCCCTAGAGCTGATATAAATGTGGAAGGAGAGAGCCATCTCTACAAACCGTCATCTGTCCTCCACGAGCACGCCGTGACGTGAAAACTCACACAGGCTGCATGTGCGCACAAGCAACAACAATAAGTAAAATGTTAGCCTTTTTTTTTTTTAAAAAAAATCAAAATTTTACATTTATGTTTGAATCAAAATGTCTGGAAGGATATTAGCAAAATGCCAACAGCTCTGCCATTGAGAAGCGGAATTTAGGAGCATTCTCTCTGTTTTTAGCTACCAAAAATCAAACCCTGGGTTCCATGCATGACAGGCAATCACTCTGCCACTGAGCTAGACCCTCAGGCTACCTTTCCTTTATATTTTTCTGTGGTCTTAGTCTCCCTACAATGAACAGCTGCTTTGTCATTAGAAGACAAAGTTAAGGTTAATGTTCATAAGAAAGGAAAACACACAGAAAGATGACATTTTTATCGGCTTGGCATATATTTTCCCCCAACAAAACAGGAGGCAACTCAAGAGTGGAGAGTAGGAGGGGATGACGTGAAGAATGTGAACAAGGTAAGAACGAGCTGTTTAAGAGAGCGAGGTGATTAAGAGCGTGCAGGGCCTAGTCGTGAGTGATCCTCATTAACCTTCCCAGTCACGGAAATGTCTGCAACAACTGTAGATCTGCACAGGTTAAAGTGCGGCTATGAATATTTGGATTCCCGCAGGGGTTGGAAGGGAAGCTGGAGCCTTGACTGGGGAGTTGGAGGCATTTACAAAATAGCAATCGTGATAGTAATTCAGGAATTTAGGTGCGTAAGAAAGCAAGTGAAGACGGAAAGAGAATGGTGTAAGGAGAGAGTGTGGGAGGGGTTAAAGAATTGGGGGCTTCACGTGGTGTCAAAGAATTGCAGCGGGGTTGCTTGAGCAAGTGAGCTGGGAAGCTAGGTGAGTCGTAGACGCAGCCCTGTTTGAATTAGTGATTGCTGAAGCCTAAATTCTGACAACTTGTGTTGTCTGGCTACATGAGTAGATTGCAGAGACTGAACCACCCTTCTTCCTGTCCCAACACTATCATCGTGCATTTTTACTATTTGTCTAGAGGTCAAATGCACTGCGCATTGCACAACACTCCGGGCCGTTTCCACTTTGTAACTGATACACATTATATGCACGCATGAGGTATAATGTAATCATTCGATGCGTAATGACCAAATCAGGGTAATTGGCACTTCCGGCTGCTCAAACAACTGCCATATCTCTTTTGTTTTAGACAGGGCCTCACTCAGGCTAGCCTTAAACTAGCAATCCTCCTGCCTTTGTCTCCTGATGCTAAGATGTTAGATGTGTGCCACCATGCCTACACATTCTCTGTCTCTGTCTCTGTCTCTCCCTCTCCCCTCTCCCTCCCCCCCCTCAGTTTTCAGAGATAGAGATTGAATCACAGGGTACTGGCATGTCAGGCAAGTGTTCTACCACTTGAGCCACTCCTAGACCAAAGCCACTATTAATTTGAATTCATTTTAACAGACACATAAAAGCATTAAAACATGCATATTAATTGAGTGCCATGTGGTTATATACTACATATGATAAATATAACTATTTAATACTGTAAATAATTCTCAGATAAGACCCAAAGGGTAATGTAGTTGAAAGATTGGTGTCATAGCAGGCACAAAGACCTGGGTTTGATTCCTAGAACCACATAAACCCAGGCACATAGCACATGCCTATAATCCTAGTACTCAGGAAGATGGAAGCGAAAGGCTCAGTTCAAAGTCATCCCTAGCTACACGTAAAGCAAGATCAAGGGCAGCCTGTCTAAAAAATAAGTACTAAAAAGAATAAGGAACCTCTCCAATGCTCAAGGAACATTGGAAAGAGAGAACAGCAGAAAGAATATATAAGCCAGTTAACGGGAGAGAAGCTGTAAGATAATACTGTCTTCTAGACATGACCCAGAGCAACTATATTTACCTCGGAAGACCAAGCCAGTAAGGTCAATCTACATTGGCATACACCACCACACCCAGCTAAATCTTAAAAAAAAAGAAAGGATGGTACATATGCATAACAAAATTTCATTCAGGTGTAAAAAGAAAATTGAAATCATTACATTTGCAAGAAAATGGATGCTGCTAGAAATCATGAATTGAGAAAAAGGCAGACTCAGAAAGACAAACATTGCATGCTGCCTCTCATACACTGAACCTAAAATTATCCTGGAACTAGCTCTTGTAGTCCAGGCTGGCTTTGAACTCAGAGATCCTCCCAACCCCCACTTCTGCCTTCCTGAGTGCTGGGGTTAAAGGCACCGCCCAACTGCTTTTTCTTTTTAGTAAGTGAGGATAAGGATTTTTTTCTTGTATTGGTCATTTCTTTTGGCCTATCTAGTACTCATATTTATCTCTCCATACATAAAGGAAATTATTCAACTTTTGCATTTTCCCTTTTTATCCTGGAACAATCTTTAGTTCCACAAGACTTCTATCACATATGACCCGTGTTGATGACTTAAATCTGTCACCCTGATCTAGGCCTCTAGTTCAAGTTACTGGCTATTTTTACCTATGTGAAACTAAACCCACATGCATATTTATAAAGTCACCAGACCTGTGACTGAATTTCCTTCTGGCCTCAGTCTTTTGAACTTATGTGACTAGGGCACACCCGCCAAAATCCTGTTCTTTCATCTGTAAAACACAATTATATCTACTTTGTAGGCTTAATAACAAAATGAGATTTATGCAGAATTGGCATAAATACTCCATAAAAGGTAGCATTCTCTCCCTGCCCTGGCTTCGCAGCTACACTGAAAATTCACCCTAAGTCTTGTGACTCTCTATCCCTTCCTTGCACACAGGCACCCCATCCACAAGGGAAGTTCCCAGTTCCCTGGGGTGTACGAAGACATGCACGCATACATAACTACGTGCACGCTACGTCCAGTTCCACTAGGACTGCAGTCAGGCCAAAGACTCTGTTTTCTCCTAATCTGATTGTTTCCCAGCTCACTGGCAATCACACCCTCCCTTCAGTCTACTTCTCAAGCCCTCAGGTCAAATGTGGTCCTTTTGTGCTTCCACACTCACCGGGCTAGTCCAATCGGTTCCTCACTAGATGGGGAGTTCCTTGAGATCAGTTTCACTGTTTGTGGCACCAGCTCCCAGCACAGGGTCTACAGTTTTACATATTTGTTGAGTAAGTGAATAAACGCATACTTTTTTTCTTTTTAAATCTGAGTGGAGTTTTAAGCACTAATCTCCTACTGTTCTATGGCAAGCAGTTCCCTTGCATATATGAACCTTAAAAAAGACCCTCTAGTGCCCACAGCACTGATTTACTGTTCTATGACAAGCAGTTCCCTTGCATATATGAACCTTAAAAAAGGCCCTCTAGTGCCCACAGCTCCTATGAGCTGTGTTGCCCAGGTAGTGACTGGAGTCTGAGACTGATCCCACTGAAAGATGTGCAGTTGAAGACACTGGTCTGACTGTATAAGCCAGCCAGTGTTGAGACCAGAGTCCACCCCAACCCCAGAGAACATTGTGGCCACTAGAGAAAAAGACAGGACACTTCCTGGAGTCTCTCTAGCCTTAGAGTCAAGCTGTGTATCACCTCTAATAAGCAAAGAACAGGACAGTTTTTTCCGAGTTTTCTTTAATAGCATTTTTCCCAAAGCCAGGAAACAACTAGAGACGATTTCAAAGTAGACAAGTAAACAAAAAGTAAAGGAGAAACAGTAAAGGAGACACATCCACTGTTCCACAATAAATAGAGCTCTATTTAGTATCCCCACTAGTATCACAGGAGAGGCCCAGCTCTCCGTGGGGTCAAGAGTGCTCCCCATGATTGTGTAAGGGGCTTAGACAGCACTCAGGTATGATTAGGTCAAACTGTGTGAACACAGGAAGCGGTGAGATCAAGGTCTACAGTTCGGGCCCTTGGTCTGGGTAGGGTTTGATGATTCTTAACTTCTTCCACACTGTGCTGGATCCCATAGCCAAAGTAGATAGCAAATCCTAGTAAAGAAAGACAACTGTAAGGTGGGGGAACGTAACCTGGAATGGTTTAATAGGTCTCCAACTGGAGATCAAGAGAGAAAGGAGCCAGTGTAGGACAGAGAAGCAAACACCTACCAACCAGCATCCAGATCCCAAATCGGGCCCAAGTGCCAGCTGTCATTTGCATCATCAGGTAAACATTCACAAAGATGCTCACCAGTGGGAGCAGAGGCAGACCAGGCACCTGCAAAACAAGATAGACATACAACACAAGGGTTCTTACCTTACTGGGGGCAGGACAGGCCCCTACTCTTCTCCTCATGGCCTGGATCCCAGTGGCTACTCATTTGCCACACATATTATTAGACTCCCCACATCCAGAACTTAAGAAAATGGAACCAGAAAGGAGGAACTAGAGAGCATCAGCAACGAGTCTGGCCTCAATAGTTCTAACACCTACCTTCTTGTGTCCAGTTAAAGAATATAAGATACAAGCCCTAATTGTCCCAAGATGGATTGGTGGGGGGAAGAGACATCATTTACCTTAAAGTGAAGGGGGGTGTTGCTCTGTGGCTGTTTCTGGATAACTCCAACAATTCCAAGAATGAGCCCCAGGATCAGCACAATCACTGTGACCCACACTGGGTCTCTAGAACTAAGTGGAGTTGTCCACCATTTCAGCACCAGGCAAAGAGCAATCAGTAGTAGAGCTTCAAAAGTCAAGTAGAGAGGAATCAAAACCAACTCTTGTGTAATATGCAAAGATGCTAAGGCCTCCATTCCCAGAAGGGTTGGTTACCCTCTTGCTTGACCTCTCTCTCACCGAATGCTACCACATAATGTCCACCCTGTCAAGCTGGGCTCTCCAAAGTTTCCCAAAGAATAAAACCACTGCTTGGGAATGGTGATATGGCTCAGCAGTTAAGAGCACTTGTTGCTCTTCCAGAAGACTTTGGTTTGGTTCCCAGTACAATTTGGCAACTCACAACTGGCTATAACTTCAGTTCCAGAGGATCAGATGCCTTCTTCTGATCTATGTAGGTACCAGGCATGCATACAGCACACAGACACTCATGCAGGCAAAATGCTCATACACATAAAAGTAAATTAATAGATAACAAACAAAAGAAAAGGAAAGAAGAATCTACTGCTCACCAAGCAGTGAGGAGCAAACATAGACAACTCGGCCAGGAAGGGGGGTGGGGATGGAGCTGACTGGGTAAAACAGGGCCTGGACAGTCAGCTTCTCTGCTTCAACTGTCTTCTCCTCCTGTAATTCCACTTCCTCTTCCCCATTCTTCATTTCCTGGTCAGGCTGATATCTGTGGCAAAAGTAAGAACCAATTTTAAGAGCATCTCCTAACAGTTCTCCGTATTTTTTCCAGGTGGCTTCTTTATGGCCGTTGAAGGTGGAAGCTTGGGCTGGGGAGATGACTCAGCCTGGAAAGGGTCTGGAGAGACGGCTTGGCAGTTAGTTAAAGGTGTTTACTTCTCTTCAGAGGACTTAAGTTTAGTTCCTAGTACTCTCATTGGGCAGATCAAGACCACCTATAGCTCTAGCTCCAAGGGATTCAATATCCTCTTCTGGCCCCCAAGGACACCAGATAGACAGACAGACAGACAGACACAGAGAATTGATTTTTAAATATCCAAGTGTCTACCACACAAGCGTGATTATTGGACTTGAATTCAGATAGCCAGCACTCATTTAAAACCCAGGTGTCCTGTAACCCCAGTGCCAGGGGGTTGGAGCTAGGATTCCTGGAATTCCCATTAGTCAACCAACTTTGCCAACCAGTGAGCTCCAGCTTCAATGAGAGACTCCATCTAAAAAAATACAGTGGAGAGGGGTGGAGAGGGATGTGGATAGACACCTAACTCTGACTCATACACACACTTACATACATGGGGGTGGGGGTGGGGAGAAGCTCTTTTGGACAGGACAAGATACCCACATTGCTCAAGGAGAGTCAGGATGACAGAAAGCAGAGAGGGAATGAGCACCTCAGCCTTACCCAGAAACACAAACACAAGTCTTACCTGAGAATGAGAACACAGATGGAAACCAGAGAGTAAGCGAGCAGAGTCCCAATCGACATGAGGTCTACAAGATCAGCCAGCTCGAAGAGGAAGGCCATGAATGCTAAAATGGGAAGGCAGAAAGCGGTGAGAAGGAAGTAAAAGGAGCTGGTGAAACAATAAAAAGGGGTGTTTCTGTTTTGTTACCTGCGATAACACCAGATACCACAGTGGCCACAATGGGGGTGTGTGTGTCACTGCGTACCCTAGCAAGGACACGGAATAGGAGGCCAAGAACCTATAAGATTTACCCTAGAGCCCAGTAGCCCTGAAATCTAACGTTTCTGCTTCCTGGCCTGCAGCTCCTGGTTAATCAAAAGGAACTCACCTCAGGACAACTCTGAGAGCCCTTTCTCACACCCAATACCCACATCCCTTTCCGTGTGCGCCTGGAGGGCTTCAAAGAGACATGGCTACCCACCACCTGGAAGAGAGGGACTGACCTCACTGCGGGTTAAAAGTGGGCACTGCCTCTATCAATCCCATAGGGATGGAGCGCTGTGGATTCTGAGCCTCTTCCCCTGCAAGAAAACACATGGCACAATGTTCTGAACCAGGGGAGTAGGCTCGCTCCCCTACCACCCCCAGTCTGTATGATCACACACTGCATCCAAGGTGAACCAAGAGGGTGTGACTGACCGGTGGTCGCAATACAGTCAAAACCAACGAAGGCATAGAAACAGGTAGCGGTAGCAGCGCCACGGAGCATCCCTTCCACGCCAAAAGGCATGAAACCTCCAGAGCCCATAGGCTCAAAGCTAGAGTGCAAGAGGAATAGAAACGGTTAGAGTTTGTTCAGCTAAGCCTGTACCTTTTCTCTAAGGCCCAGCTGCTTGTTGTCTCCCACTCCCATTCTGGATTCCCCCTCCACCCCCATGAGGGTCCCAGCTTTGTGGCTCTCTAACCTACAAGTGTCATTGGGTCCACCAATGGTCAAGCAATAGTCCTCTTTTGTGAGGCTCCAGTTCTTCGGGTCTCCCATAACGAAGTCAGAGATGAAGACAAACCCTAGAACCAAGAGGTTGGCCCCTGTGAACACTTTGGTAACCAGGGCTGATTCACTCGCCCCCATGGCCAACAATCCTGTGGAGAGAATTGTTCAGGATCCTGAGAGACTAAATCCTTCCTCCAAGTTTGCTTTTCCTGCCTCGGTGAGGCAGACTCCTTCCTTCCCAGCTTCCTTCCCTCCCCATCCTTACCACTCCACACCCTCAAGCCCTTCCAGGCCCAACCCCATCCCTTGCCTCACCAGTGAGCAGCAACACAAGGGCCAAAGCAAAGAAATCTGGATATTCTGCAAGAACACGGGGTACATGCAGTGAGATGGTCCCCTTCAGAGTCTCAGAGATGTGGTTCCCAATCAGATTGTCAAAAGCAGAGCTCCAAGCCCAGGCCACACTGGCTGTACCTGGTATAGCAACTGCATTTTGTACTATAATTCCAATACTCAGGAAAATGATGAGGTCAAGTTTCCTCCGACCTACACAGTCTCACACCGATCCCCACCATTATTACCCATCTTACCCTGGGGGAGGGAGGTGACAGGTCTTTACTTAATTTAGCCTGGCCTTGAACTCAACAAACTTAGGACCTTCCCACTTCAGCCTCCTGAGTACTGGAATCACAGGTGCACACCAATACACTCAGCTCCTGCTATTAATTTTTAAAACCAGTATCTTAATGAATGAACACCAAACAAAGGTATACAATTGTTCTTCACCTTCAACCCCCCCCTTCATCTCCACACACCCTTACAAATAAAAATATAAAGTAAACATCTAGAAGGATTTCGATACTAGGGAAAATAATGAAAATTTCAGCTTCACTATTCCACTCAGATTTCTGGATCTATAATCCCTTCGCTACTTGGTTAGTCACCCACTCCAACCCCCCCCTCCCATCGCACCCCAAGCGTCTATCTCATCAATGACGTAGGAGAGGATGAGGTTCCAGCCGGTGGTGAAGGCCCAGAGTTCACCAACAGTGACATAACTGTAGAGATATGCAGAACCAGAGTGGGGGACCCGGGCACCAAACTCAGCATAGCACAGTCCAGCCAACACAGAAGAAAAAGCAGCCACCAAAAAGCAGATCACAATGGATGGCCCTGCTTTATCTTTGGCCACCTCACCAGCCAGGACATACACACCTGCACCCAATGTGCTGCCCACACCCAGGGCCACTAAGTCGAGGGTGGTTAGGCATCTGGCAAGGCGGGTGTCGCCCATGCCTGGCTCCAACATGCGTCTACGCACCAGCTTTTGACCGAATCTTCTAAGAGCCTGCCACCGCATTCTGGCTGACATTGAAGAGGATGCTAGGTTCTGGTGAAAAAGAAAAAGAAAAAAAAAAGACAAAAGCCCTTCAATGGGTCTCATTATCCTTAAGCTCAGAAAGTGGATTACAAAGCCCACTCCACTACAGGGACAAAGGAAGGTAGGTGTGCGGGGGAGCGAGCCACTTTACCTCTAATGTCCAATTCTTCATAGGCAAATAGGAATTACAATAATAACGCAAGTAGGGATCACAGTATCTCTGAGGCTGGTGAACTCATTGCGCAGAAGAGGCAAATGAAAACCCCTTATAGCACAGTGGTTGGCCTCTAGTAAGTGCTTGGACACTATGTTTCTTCTTTTTCTGGCCAAGAACCTGTGGGATTTACCCTAGAGCTCAGCCCAGCAGCCCTGAAATGTAACATTTCTGTTTCCTGGCCTGCAGCTCCTGGTGAATCGAGAGGAACTCAATTCAGGGCAACTCTGGGAGAGCGCTTTCTCACACCCAATACCCACATCTTTTTCGGTGTGCGCCTGGAGGGCTTCAAAAAGACATGGCTACCCACCGCCTGGAATAGAGGGACTGACCTCACTGCGGGTTAAAAGTGGGCACTGCCTCGATCTCATCCCTCCTCACCAAGCCCACAGTGCTCCACCTGAGCCAGCAAATGTTCCCCCACTTCCTCCCGCCTGCCTTAGGCTGGTCTGTGAGGATCAGCCATAAGGCGGGGCTTCGGTATCTGAAATTGGGAGATGCGCCCCGGGGCGGGGGGGGGGGGGG
>NW_026068155.1:113345-116617 GCF_014885135.2 Alexandromys fortis | reverse complement strand
CCTCCTCCTCCTCCTCCTCCTCCTCCTCCTCCTCCTCCTCCTCCTCCTCCTCCTCCTCCTCCTCCTCTTTCTTCTTTCTAGACAGGGTTTGTCTGCGTAGCTTTGGAGCCTGTCCTGGAACTAGCTCTTGTAGACCAGGCTGGCCTTAAACTCACAGAGATCCGCCTGCCTCTGCTTCCCTAGTGCTGCTAACTTTCTACCAAATGCCACGTTGTCTTTCACCTACTTTTTGTCTTTTTAATTATAGACTCTGCAAGTTTACTATGGAGAGCCTGCGCAGAGAGCAGGCACGTGATCCAAGGACCTGGCAGCAAAAGAGACAGAACACTTGGTGTGAGTGAGTGAGCAGGCTAAACAGCAGTATCTGAAAAAAAGGCAGAAGGATTCAAGTCACAGGCTCGAGCCATGAAAGAAGAGCCCCGAAAGACGGCAGTGAGCAGGCACAGGCATGCTAGTGAAGAGAAATGAGTGTTTCAGGGGAATCTGAAGACACACGGATGGGGGCTTTGGGCTCATATGGCGAAAGCTAGAGCACAGCCGATGGTGTTGCTAGACCGTGGCAGGCAAGGTCTTTGCTTTGACATCCTATAGAGTCTACTCCCATAGAGAAAATGTGGAACCTGGCTGATGGCATACACTGTTAATCTCAGTGCTCAGGAGGCAGAGGCAGGAGAATCCCACGTTTGAGGCCAGCCTTGAGGGAGACTTGTTTTTTCTCTTTAATTTCAACATTGTCTCAGGAAAGGAATTCGAATCAGATGACAATGGAGAGGCCAACTGAAAGGTTCTAGAGTAGCATTCTGGAGTAGTAGACGGTAGTATCACTGTTGAATATAATCTCCAGTTTTTCAGGTTAAAAAAGTTGTTTGGGGGCCAAGGATGCAACTTGGTGGTAGAGCACTTAACCCCTCCCCTGACAAGCCCTGTACATTTCCATACTTAGTGAAAAGCAGAAGTGTACTCAAAAGAGCCAATTCTGAGTGCTCAACTGACAATTAAAATGTCCCCGCAAATTAAGTAAGTGTAGTCAGTTCTGCCACATTGACCACTCCTGGTTCTTTGTTTATTTTAGTCCTGGGGATTGAACTCAAGGCTTGAGCATACTAGGCAAATGTCCTATTACTGACCCACACCCTCAGCCTTGTTTGCTTTACAGTGCTGGGAATGAAACCAAAATGTTTAGGCAGGCTAGGCAATTGCTCTAACACTGAAATACATCCCTAGCCTTTTTAAAAAAATATTTTGACAGAGAAACCCTGTCTCGAAAAAAAGTTTTGTTTTGTTTTTTTTTTTAAACCATGCGTGGTAGCACATACCTTTAATCCCAGCACTAGGGAGGCAGAGGCAGGTGAGTTCCAGGCCAGCCTGGTCTACAGAGTGAGTTCCGGGACAGCTAAGGGTGTTGCACAGAGAAACCCTTTCTCAAAAGAAAAAAAAAATACTGAGACAGGCAGGCTGGTCTCAAGCTTCCAGTCCTGCTGCAGTCTCCCAAGTGTCGGGGGTTGCAGCATGTCCTATCACACTCAGCTCAGCAGAGCACGCTGTTAAAGCGTCCTGAAAGAAGCACCATCCTCTTTTCAGATTTCGTTATTATAATTATGCTGCAAGAATAGAAAACTGGGGGCTGGAGAGATGGCTCAGAGGTCAAGAGCACTGGCTGCTCTTCCAGAGGTCCTGAGTTCAATTCCCAGCAACCACATGGTGGCTCACAACCATCTCTACTAAGATCTGGCGCCCTCCTCTCGCGTGTGGGCATACACCAAGGCAGAATGTTGTATACATAATAAATAAATAAATCTTAAAAAAAAAAGAATAGAAAACTGGGTATGCAAGACACATTCTTGATCCAATAGGAATGGCTGAAGTCCAGGAACGATGGTGCACGCCTTTGATCCCAGCACTCAGAAGGCAGAGACAGGCGGATCTCTGCGAATTCGGAGGCCAGCCTGGTCTACAAGCAAGTTCCAGGACAGCTAAGGCTGTTGTTACACAGAGAAACCCTGTCCCAAAACACACACACAGAGAATAGCTGGATTAATTTTCCTTCTGCTTTCTAGAAAAGTCTCTATCTGCTCTTAAGATCAATCCTAGTAAAACACAAAGTCTTCGCTTCCATTATTTCTGTTACGGAGAACACCACCACGATGCTGATTTCAAGCAGAGCGCAGCATCATGGTCTGAACTGTTTCCTTTGTATCAGCTCTACCCCAGGGGCGAAAATGAACCCCTCCATTACAGCCAAGAAATACTCTAGGGTCTACCTTAAAAACTGGAGAAAGGGGGCTGAGGATGGTGGTTAGGAACGCCAGTTGCTCTTCAAGGGGATGAGGGTTTGGTTCCTTACATCCGTATGGCGGCTCCCAATTATCTGTAACTCCAGTTCCAGGAGATCCAACATCCCTTTCTAACTTCTGTGAGTACACAGGCACCCATGCGGTGCATAGACATACATGCAGACAAAATAGACACATAACAAAGATATATCTTTTTTAAAACTGAGAAGACATTCAGGTTTCCTTGATTAAAGACTTGTGTAATGTCCTTGTCCCAGTAATAAATTGTACACACTAGACACAACTATACACAGAAGATGGCATTTTTTCTTTTTTTATTCTCCCCCCACCTCTCTCTGGGTTTTGGTTTTTAGAGGCAGAGTTTCTCTGTATAGCCCTGTTCCTGGCTGGCTATCCAGGAACTTGCTCTGTAAGTTAGGCTGGCTTCACACTCAGAGGTGCATCTGCCTCTATCACCCAGGGCTGGGACTAAAGGACTGTGCCACCATGCCCGGCTGACATCTCTTCATTCTTCCCCAATTCTTAAAGTAAGTATAGACTTTAGGAAAAGGAGATTCTGGTGAAGAGAAATCCCCATTCTGGGAAACCTATTTAGCATATACCATTTGTGGATTATACATTCTGGCTCCATTAGTTTCTGCCATCAAGCACAGGTAAAGGAGGGAGCCACCATATGACGCAATGACTATAGTGAAGCTCACAAGGCCCTACCATGAATCCCTCAAATGGTATCTATGAGCAGCTGGCAGCATGCTTCTCGGTGGTGGCATGGACCTAGAAACTCTACAGAGTTGTGGCAATAAACGTGACTCCTGCCAGTACCTCTACCATGAAGCTAGACTCTCAGAAAGCTAAAGAATGGGGCAGAGCCAGCTACCAAAGCTGCAGTTTTAATCCTAGTCATACTGCTTAGTAAAGACTCGTGTGGTCAGAAAAAGATAAAGATATGCAGTAAAGACAGATTCAGATGAAAAAAAT
>NW_026068155.1:77386-113116 GCF_014885135.2 Alexandromys fortis | reverse complement strand
TATATATACACATACATACATAAGCTTGGGAGAGAAAAGAAAAAAGGATAATGTCCTTTAAAAAAAATCGAGCAGCCAGGCATGGTGGCGCATGCCTTTAATCCCAGCACTCGACAGGCGGAGACAGGCAGATCTCTGTGAGTTTGAAGGCCAGCCTGGTCTACAGAGTG
Organism: Alexandromys fortis; assembly: GCF_014885135.2. Lineage (NCBI taxonomy): Eukaryota > Metazoa > Chordata > Mammalia > Rodentia > Cricetidae > Alexandromys > Alexandromys fortis. Next base: position 112,946 of record NW_026068155.1, on the reverse strand, counting down.
AGTTCCAGAATAGCTAGGGCTGTTACACAGAAAAACCCTGTCTCAAAAGAAAAAGAAAAAAAGAAAAAGAACAGAAAAAGCAGAAACTTCTAAAACAACTGCAATATTTTCAATATTTGGCTTTTGCTCTGTTTTTCCATTTGGAAAGTGTCAGGAAATGGAAGGTAAGTGTTTAGAAATAGTGCCTGCCTTGCCATTATACACTGTGGGTGGAATGAAACGGTGGCGAAGGTCTCACAGCAGTACTCTGATCTGAGGACACAACAATTAGAAAAGAACTAAACTACCAATTGGGAGACAACAGTGTGTGGCTTTAGTATAGTAATAAAGATAACAAGAAGAAAATGCCCAAATTAAAGAAAGTGCAGGAAGAGTTGCCCATCCCTGACTTCAAGCAGCTTGAAGAGAGGTAGTGTGTGTAGTGGGTTTCAGCTGAGTGGGAGAAATTTAGTTCGCTCAGCCAAGTCTTACCTTAGAGTTCATTCACTGACGAGCAGGATTTCAGTGAGAGCTAGACCAGAGCTTGAAGTCTCCAGACCTGCATCAGTTGTCAGGCCAAATGAAGTTCTGGCTGGCCTTCTCACAAGCCTCAGGATGGGCCTTGGCCACCTTTCTTCTACCTGTACTTTCTTGTGCTGCGAGACTGATGCAATTCATTCTGGCATCAGCCGTGGCAGCTCAAGAATTGCGTCCCTGACTGGTACCCCAAAGCAGACAGCACAGCTCTCTTCAGGCCAGTGTCCCCAGCCTCCAGACCTGTCCTAGCACCACGTGGGGACCGTGTGTTTCACTAAGACACATGGCTAATGGTGGCAGGTACATTGCTTTGCTCAGTTGAGTGCAGAACCAGGCAGATTCAGATAGCCACCATCTCTAAGATTCCCTGTGGATGATGTCCCTGGAATAAATCCCAGGCTTAGTAACAGATATGTGACCTTTTATTCTGGCCAGTATTGCCTGGAGTTGGCTGTAGCAGTATACTTCAGCAGCAAGGAGCACACAGCAAGCAGTATGGGCCTTATTGGTTGCTGGACTGGCTTCGTCGGACTATGGTCTTACTGCAGTTGTCCAAAGTCGTGTTGCAGGAGCTTATGGCTAGTCCCTCCAAAGAAAAAGATTTTGATTAGAGTCAGACAGAATCCCATAGTGCCTAACCACAGGGTATCATAAAAATATTAGTAGTTAATATTAAAACTGTATAAAGAACTAAAGAAATTGGGCGACACAAGATAGTTCAATTAATATTTATTATGGACAGTAGAAATGAAGAGGCATTTTTCAGTGAAACACAGATGACCAAAAGAATAGCTGAGAAAATATCCAACATTCTTAGCCTCCAGGGAAATGCAAAAGAATAGCACAATAAAATTATACCTCACCTTAGTCAAAATGGCTATAATCAAAACAACAGAAACCACTAATTGTTATCCAGTGTGCTGGCACACGCCATTTTTTTTTTTTTTTTGGAGGCAGGTTTCTCTGTGGCATTGGAGCTGTCATAGAACTTGCTGTGTAGACCAAGCTGGCCTCAAAATCACAGAGATCCACCTGTCTTACAACACACCTGTCTCTGCCTCCCAAGTTCTGGGATTAAAGGGGCGAGCCAGCCCAGTATTCAGGAGACAGAGACAGGCCTGTGAGTTTGAGGACAACCTGGTCTACAAAATGAATTCCAGGACAGCCAGATCTACACAGAGAAACCCTGTCTGAACAAATAAAATAAAAATAATCACACAAGCCAGGCAGTGTTGGCACATGCCTGTAATCCCAGCACTCAGGAGGCAGAAGTGGGTGAATCTCTGTGAGTTCGAGGCCAGCCTGGTCTACAAGAACTAGTTCCAGGACAGGCTCCAAAGCTACCCAGAGAAACTCTGTCCTGACCAAAAAAAAAAAAAAGGAGAATATGATCAAATTACATTATAAGCATGTATGGGAATAGCTAATAAAATCCCTACTTTGTAAATTAGTATACACTAGTTAAAAAGATACAAATAGTGGATATGTAAGATGAATGCTTTGCACATCTATTAATGATAATCTAATAATAAAGTTAGCATAGGCACTATAGTTAACAATATTACATTATAACTCTTTTAAAAATATTTTATTTATTTTTATGCATATAAGTAGCTTGCCTGCATGTATATGTACCTCATATCTGCTTGGTGCTCAAGCTAGGGATGGGAGGGAACAGAAGAGGGTACTGGATCCCCTGGTACTGGAGTTATAGATGGTTGTGAATCACCATGTGGGTGCTGGGAACTGAACCCTGGTTCTCTGTGAGAGCCAGCAGTGCTTTTTACCAACCCTTCAGCCCCTCTCTCTATTATGCTGTAGAAATTTGCTGAGTAGATCTTATGTGTGCCCTTACTGTGGTAACTAGAGAGATATGCCTCTACGAATGACCTTACCTATAGGAATCAATTCACCATACACACATCGAAGCAGCACAGCATACAGTTGAAATATATACAATTACAATTCTTTAAATAAGTGAATTTGTATGTACTATACCCTTTATTTGACATATAGTGACTCCTTAACATATATTAGCACTCTTTTCATTATTGTTGCTCATATTTTCTCCTAACTGAACTTTATTAAAATATTTATTCACTTGTAAAAGGTTTGTGTTTTTTGTTTTTTTCAAGATAAGGTTTCTCTGTGTGGTCCTGGCTGTCCTTGAACTCATGACCACTTGTCTCTGCCTCCTGAGTGCTGAAATTAAAGGCCTCCTTGAAATATATGTTTTCTTAATGTACAACATTCATTCATGGCATCCCAACAACCCTCCAAGTTTTAACTCATTCTAGCATTTACATTAAGGGCTAATTCCAAAGACTCACCTAAATATTGTCTAAATAAGGTAAGGGAGAGGCCCAAAGTATGGTTGATATGGAGACCAATTCTCTGTGAACCGGAAAAGTCATATAAATTATGTGATTAAAATTTACAGTTGTGGTGCACGGCTTTAATCCCAGCACTGGGGAGGGAGAGGCAGGTGGATCTCTGTTGAGGTCAAGGCCAGCCTGGTCTACAGAGCGAGTTCTAGGACAGCCAGGGCTACACAGAGAAATGCTGTCTCAACAAACAAACATGTGTGGACGTATATGTTCATTGCTCAGAAAAGCCAAAGATTAGAAGAACAAAGCTGTAAGGGTTATTGAGATGATTCAGTGGGGGGAAGAACACTTGCCACATAAACCTGAAGACCAGAGTTTGATTCCATGGTTTTTTTTTTTTAAATTTATTATTTATTTATTTATTTTTGGTTTTTCGAGACAGGGTTTCTCTGTGGTTTTGGAGCCTGTCCTGGAACTAGCTCTTGTAGACCAGGCTGGTCTCGAACTCACAGAGATCCTTTTTTTTTTTTTTAAAAAAAAAAAAAAAGCTGAGCACAGTACCTTGAATCTGTTATCCCAGCACTCTTACAGCAAGATGGGAAGTGGAGACCGAGAATCTCCTTGAAGCTCATATGCCCATTAGACTAGAGTGTGTAGCATGGTAGCAACAGCAACAAAACCCCTATCTCCTAAAGAAGGTGAAAGGAGAGAACCAGCTCCTGAAAGTTGTCCTGTGACTGCCCACTCATGCCATGTGCAAAAAAATAATTAAAAAAATTAAAGTCCAGGTGGTGGTGGCGCATACCTTTAATTCCAACACTCAGAAGGCAGAAGCAGATGGATCTCTGTGAGTTTGAGGCCAGTCTATAGAGCAAGATCCAGGACAGCTAGGGCTGTTACACAGAGAAACTCTGTCTCAAAACAAAACAAAACAAAACAAAACAAAAAAAAAACCCCAAAACCGAGAGAGAGAAGAAAAATCAAACAAATAAATGAAAAACACAACTGTGAGGCAGACAGTAGGTAGACATACCTATTCCAAATGTCAGAAATAGGATAGAAGGGGATAATTTGTCCCAAATAAGTCCCAAACATGATGGGGCAATATTTATTCAATTTCTTTCACTTCGTGTGCATGTGTGCATGGGTGTGTGCGTGTGTGTGTCTGTGCTACGTGTTTCACTAGGCTTGCTTTCAGAGTCCTGGGTGAGGGTATGCTTGGAGAATGGGTTCTCTACCATTAGATCCAGAGAATTTCTCTCCCTTTACCACCAAGCACCTCCTAACAGCTTACAGACCTTCAGGGAAGGGCGAGGCACTATGAGTCCCTCCCAACAGGAGGCTTTTGTTCATTTGTTTGTTTGTTTGAGACAGGGTCTCACTTCACAGACCTGACTGGCCTGGAATTCATTATGTAGATCAGGCTGATCTCTAATTCGCAGAGATTCACTTGCCTTTGCTTCTGAGTGATGAGATTAACAGATTTCTCTAAGGGGGAGTCCCAAGGTCAAGATGTCACAGGTGTCCCTCTCTCTCATTATAAATATATTTAAAATTTTTTTACTGTTATTTATGTATGCAGGTGGCTGGTTGTGGAGGATGCCAAAAAGAGGGTGTGAGATCCCCCCCGGAGCGAGAGTTACAGGCAGCTGTGTGGGTGCTGGGAACTGAGCAGGAGTAAGCAATCCTAACCACAGTGCAAGTCTCTAGCCCCACCCCAACAGAGGAAATACTTTTATCTTAAGACTCAAGAACAAAGGTTGCTTTTGAAAACACGTGGCATGGAGTTTTAGTTCACAGAGCTTTAGGCATGGCTCACTGGGAACAGCTCCCCCAGCAATTTCTTGCCAGTTGGAACCAGGTACCCGTACCTCTCCCAGGCTGTTGATGAACATGGTAGCTTGATAATTCTGGGGTTATATAGGGGAGAGCTACTTCCATAGCTCTTTGGGGGCACTGCTCTAGTTGGGCCTTATTCTGTGGGCAAAAGACCACTGGCTCTGGTTCCAAGGCCATGGCTTTGCCAAGCACTACGCTGGTAGGGACTTTACAACAGCCTTACTCCAGTTCTCTGCTTGGGTCTGAAGGCTCACGAAGGCATATTTTGAAATCTAGGTGGAGCTAGCAATGATTCCACAGCTCATGCACATTGTGTGCCCACAGAGTTGGCACTGCGTAGACACCACCAAGATTTATCTCTTCTAGTGAGAGGTTGCTACCCACCCAAACTGCACCTGAGCCCAGATTGTATCAGCTATCCTCCTACCGGCCAGACTCTAAAGACAAGGGTCTGGCATCTTGGTCAGACACTAAGGTGCTATTGAGAGCCTAAATTATCTCCTTTGCTATGGGAATGGAGCTCAGAAGGCTACACTCCTTGTAAGTAAACATCACCATCTTAGGGACCCTACGTTCCACTAAGTCTAACAAGCCTGATTAGAATTCCACTTATACCTTTGAGGTGTTTTGGATGTAGCACTTCCTGAAGTAATTCTATTTTGTGTGACTTAATGTCCTAAGCTAGTTTAGAAGTAAATCCTCTATAATATCAATTCTATTGCTTTGCTCATTCTACATCATAGGCAACTGTTGAAAGTAGCAGTCCTCAGGTAGATATAATAGAAGTAAAGATTGCAAAGTAGGAGAGGGAAGAGTGCTGGGACTAAAGGCGTGCACTACCACCGCCCAGTCCCCCACTTTTTTCTTAAAACTAGGTTTCTGAATATTTATTATAAGACAGTGAGTACAGTGATTTCCACTTTTGTAGTTAATGAGTTGATCTGGAAAAATAATTCTAATTGGTAAGGCAAGAATGATTACAATGTATTCTTAATTTTTTACCTAGCTTCTTAAATATCTTCTTTTTAAAATTAGAACTTTATTATAAAGAACTTGCAAATAAACCAGGCATGGTGGCACATGCCTTTAATTCCAGCACATGGGAGGTAGAGGCAGGCGAGGCCAGCCTGGTTTACAGAGCGAGTTCCAGGACAGTCAGGGCTAGTTTACACAGAAACCCTGTCTCAAAAAACCAACACAATGTGGGGAGAGGGGACAGAAAGAAAAAGAAAAGGAAAAAAAAAATGAGGCAATTTGTATGACAAGGAAGGGGCAATGACTTTGAAGCTGTCACACAGAAATACACACAAACTTTTGATTTGACAATGGTTTTGGGGTGATTTCTCAAGCTGGACAAGGATTTCCATCTTCAAAATCTTCAAGATTCAGTAGATCTTCCCCACTTTCCATCTGGTCTCAAGTAGTTTCCACTTGTTTTAGCAGTTTGGTATAGATTTGCTTTCGGGTATGTGAGTAAAGATGATACCATTGTCTTTAAAACAAGTTTGGTGTTTTTTTTTTTCATTACAACTTCATTTATGCATGAGGACAGGTGATGGTAAGGTGGTTTTGATCCTTGTTTAATCAGTTGGATTCATGGCATTATCTGTGGAAGAAAGGCTTTTAGTAATTTTCTTTCTTTCTTTTTTTTTTTTTCCAGTAATGTCTCCCTTCTACACATCTTTAAAAGGAACCTACCAAGGATTACCAAGTCTTGCTGATTCTCTTTCTCTCTCCAGTGTTTTGAGACAGCGTTTCTCTGTGTAGCCCTTGTTGTCCTGGAACTCACTATATAGACCAGGTTGGACTATGCCTCCCAAGTGCTGGGATTAAAGGTGTGCACTACCACTGCCCAGCCAATTCTTTCTATTAAAAGCCAGACATCAATATTTCAGTTATTTGAGATGCCTAAGTGAAAATGCATTATGTGGAGCTGGAGAGGGTTGAGCTGGTAAAGATGCTTGCCCTCAAATCTGCATGTAAACATGCATGAGTGCAAGTGCCAATGCAGAAAATGTTAACCGTTTACATGTCTATTTCCTTCTTCACCTCTGGATGTTGCCTTATTAACCAGAGTTTCGGTGCTGTGAAAGAGTGAAGGCATTACAGGAACTATAAAATCTTTTTCCTGCAGGGTGGTGGTGGTGCAAGCCTTCAATCCCAGCACTTGGGAGGCAGAGGCAGAAGGATGTTTGTGAGGCCAGCCTGGTCTACAGAGTGTGTCCCGGGACAGCCAGGGCTACACAGAGAGGAACCCTGTCTTGAAAAATAGAGATAACTTTTTCCTTCGTGTAAAGTGTAGCTTCAGCTTTTTAAGACAAGTGGATGATAGAAAAGTCACATTGATTTCAATTAGCAGATTTCAGTTCTACCTAAGGCCAGGCTTAGCTTATAAAAAATTATGTCTCTGTGTGCTACCTACCTGAGTGCTAGGGCCTATAGAGGCCAGGGGAGTTGGGTCCCCTGGGGCTGAGAGTAGAGGTGATTGTGAGCAACTCAGGTGCTGGGGCCCAAACTTGGGCTCTCTGCAAGAATAATATGAACTCTTAACTACTGAGCCATCTCTCTAGCCTCATGGTTTTAGCTCTCTATAGGAGAGAGCTTTTCCTGTCCCCTCAATTCTGCGCAGCAAGGATATGGAGAGTGCGGGCCAGTGGGTCTAGTCTGTATACTCAAAACTCTGAGTTCTGGAAAGCCAGAGTCTACGAGGAGCAGGACTGGGTGGGGGTTGGGGAGTAAGATTCTGCACAGTCCTTCTTTAGCTCCTAAGCCCTGGGTGTGGATTGCCTTTCTGATTATAACGCCTCAGGGATTCTGGTTCCCGGATAGGGATAATGACGCAGCTTAGTAGCTTAGTGGGATCTGAACACATCCGGCAGGACCTTCCAAACTTGCAGTCTTAGCTCTTCCCATATCCTTTCAGTTCTCTTTCTCTTGATAGCTAGCTACTACCCCTAATCCAGTCCCTACCTGTGAAGAGACTCCACCTGTGACCTCATTCAGATTCTGTTGGGGAGCCTGATCTACAGAGTGCCTTCCGGGCCTGTTAAGGAGTTAGGGAGATAGCCTGCTTTTGCATGGCTAATTGTTCAAACTCCCCACCCCCACCCCTTTTAACGAAAATCAGTGGTCTGTTTACTATTTGATAAACAATAAAAACGGTAGCACTAATGAAGCCTTTATCAAAACCTCCAGTTCTTTCTTTGGCCTTTTCTGTTATACCTAACACTGAAGTAAAAAAAAAAAAAAAGTAATTTTCACATTCCCATTCCTTTTAGTAGAAAGACAACCTTTTTAGTTCCAATATGAATGGGTCATATTTTTGTGTGTACCTAAATGACTTTTGTGTCTCTTCAAATTGCTGGTGTCAGCCTATTGACAATTGATTATACTTTCTCTGTATTCTAGGGCGATGCTCACTGATCTGAACTCAGATGGTGAACAAGATGTGGAAAGAACTGCACCAGGTATCTTTCTTGCCATTTGAATTGTTATTGAAGTCATATGTTGCATCCTTGCAGCCTGACAGCTATGCAAGGAAAGCACTCATACTCATAAAAAAATTTTTTTTAAATGCCTTTAAAAAGTTAAAGACAGGGAGGCTGGAGAGATGGCTCAGTGGTTAAGAGCACTGGCTGCTCTTCCAGAGGTCCTGAGTTCAATTCCCAGCAACCACATGGTGGCTGACAACCATCTGTAATGAGATCTGGCACCCTCCTCTGGCGTGCAGGCATACATGGAGGCAGAATGTTGTATACTTAATAAATAAATAAAATCTTAAAAAAAAAAAAAAAGTTAAAGACATTGCAAGTCAGGTGTAGTGGTGCATGCCTTTAAGCCCAGCACTCCAGTACTCAGAGAGTCAGGCAGGTATCTTCACAGGTCAGCCTGGTTGATAGAGCAAGTTCCAGGAGACTGAGGGCTACATATAAGACCCTATCTAAACAATAAATAAGTAGACAGTCAAGGGATAATCAGGATGTAGCCTACTTGGTAAAGTACTTTCCTTGCATGCATGAAGCCCTTGGTTCAATTTCTCAGTACCACAGAAGCAGAACATGAGGTGATCCCAGCATTCGGGATACAGGAGGGACCCTGTCCCATTCCAAGGATGACCTAGGCAGGCAAGGATCATTGAGGGTAAGGAAGGGCTTCAGGCAGTCACTATTCCCAAGAATCACAGTGTGCCTTGGCCACAAAGGAGGACTCCAGCTCGGGGACTGTCCCTGGTGGTGTATAGTACCTTTTCTCACTCAGACATCCCCAGAAAAGTATCCCTTCTCTCTCCTTTGTTAACCAAGTCCAAGGCTCTACAACAAGGGCTGGTCCAGCCAAGATCCCCCAGTGAGCAGACCGAGGCCTGGCAAGGTGAGGTGGAGGAGGGGCTGACTGGAGCTCAAGGTCAGCCTTTGTCTCACCAGAGCTTCTGGGGTTGGAGGCAAACCAAAGCCACAACGCAAATCAGGCTGACCTAGAACACACAAATATTCTTGCTACTGCCTCCCAGGTGCTGGGATTAAAGGCATGCACTATCTTACCTATTTCTCCGTTTAGAGAAAAAAGCGGGACATCAAATGTGTACCTCTACTAGCACTTGGGGAAAAAAAAAACAGTACTAAGAACAGAGCATGGAAGGGCTGCTCTAGGACACTGCTTTAGCGGAAATAGACTTGTGGGCTCTTTTACCCTTTGAACGCTCTGATTTCCTACAAAAATGACAGCCATGCTCACAAAAGTAAAATCCTAAATAATTTAAGTCCAAAATCATCTGTGAGAAGAGGTCCACATAAAACGGAAGAGATGAAAACAATGGCCTCTGTTATTCTTTCGGTCCCTGCCCTAGCCACACCCACTCCCATAACCTCTGACCTGCCCGTCGCCATCTTGGGACCTTTCCTCTTTCTGCTTCCTTGGCGTACGGCACGCGTTTTCTCTGTCTCTCTCTTCTTTTATCTCTCCTCTCTCCTTTTATCTCTTTTCTCTGTCTTTCTTTCTCCCTCTTCCTTAATAAATACTTATGGCTATTTCCTGTGTTTACGTGTCTGTTACCTGCCGCCACCATGGGCCAAGGAAGTGTGCCCTCCTGTAGCCGCTTTCTCATGGCGGGCTCCGCCAGCCCGCCTGGGAATCGTTTTTTAAGAATAACAGCCTCCATAAAAGCAATAGTGTGCTGTGTGCAACAGTTCTAAGTACAGACTTTATCGTCTTCCTACATTTCTTTCCAGCAGGTACCAAGGATAACGTTAAAAACAGTTAAAGGAGAGGTGACTCCCTTTATCCCCCCCCCCATCCCCGGGTGTCCCACAACCCAAGGACATTTAAGGTTACATACATATACACAAAGGGGTTTGTTTTTATGTTGCCAATGATAACTTTCACGTTATCATCAATATCGCTGTCACTGTGGCTGGTTCCATCATCTTCTTTAGCACTTCCCTACAGAGTGATAAAGACACGGGAAAGTCAAAAGGAAGTAGACAGAACTTTTGGCCATCAAAGGATGTTAATCCTATAGTTGATAGTCTTAAGTGATGAAAATAATGTTGGGACAAAACTTAGTAAATATAGAAACCCTGTCTCAAAAACAACAACAACAAAAAAAAAAACTTAGTAAACATTTGTACCTTATAACCTGACCACTGCTCCTCTCTTACATCAAGGTACCCATCAATAGGTGGCTACCTTGAAAACTTTGAAGAAAATGGGCCTTGGGTACAGTGTTTTTGTAATAATACATTGTTTGCTGGGTGGTGGTGGTGCACACCTTTAATCCCAGCACTCAGGAGGCAAAGATAGGTGAATCGCTGGGACTCTGAGGCCAGCCTGGTCTATAAGAGCTACTTTCAGGACAGCCAGAGATGTTAAACAGTGAAACCCTGTCTAGAAAAAAAAACCAATAAGCTGCTCACATTAATAAAAGCACCAGATACCCTGAAGAGGCCTGAGTTGTTCTAGAATATTTTTAGTGGTCTTGGTTGCTGACTATAATCTGTAATTTACTTTTATTACTGATGATCACTTTTCTTCCTTCAAAATCTCAAAAGGAAATATGAATGTGGTTGCAGTCCCAGCACTGGTGAGGCAGAGGCAGGGCTGAGGGCTCAAGGCCAGTGCTACCAGCTTACTAACACTCTGGAGGCAAACGCAATTGCAATTTGTGAGTTTGAGGTCAGCCTGGTCTACCTTAGTGAGTTCTGGGGCAGCCAGTGTTCCATAGTGAGTCTCTGTCTCAGAAAAAAAAAAAAACCACAAAGTGAAAAGAGGTTATATCCATCTAGGCCTCATTCATCTCAGCTCTCTAGGGCTGTAGCTGCTACCCGAAAAGAATCATTACTTTGGTAGTAAATCCTTAATATTCATGTATTGTATACTTGCAAATTCACCTATTTATTAAAATTTAGTTGTAACACTTAAAAACAATTCTTTCAGTGCGTTTGGTCATTTCAGATATGCACAGAGAGGTGAAAAATTTGTCACCCAATGTGTAATTTCCTAGCTGAGGTTGCACATTGATGCCTTCTTACTTCAAAGCTTTAAGCACATATCCTCTACAATATCCCTCTAATATCACATCTTTCACATCTATGTTTCTTTTGCTGGTATCTGAGTACACAAGACCATGCTGTGCTGTGTCTTATGTTTAAATTTTAAAGTATGTGTGTGTCTGTGTGAGGGGGGAGTGAGAGAGAAAAAGAGAGAAAGACGTGTCAGAAGGCAGCTTTCAATAATTGGTTCTCACCTTCTACCTTGTTTGGGACAGGGCAGCTTTTGTTTCTGCCACATTGCATACTTGAGACTAGCAGGCTTACAAGCTGCCAGACATAGCTGTCTCTGCCTCCCATCTCACCATAGGCATGCTGGGATTACAGATTCAAGACACCACCTCTGCCTTGTTTTGCTTTGTTTTTGCTTTTCAAGGCAAGGTTTCTGGGTGTAACCCTGACTGTCCTGGAACTCCTCTGTATACCTGCTAGCCTTGAACTGACAGATATCTCTGCCTGTCTCCGCCTCCTGGTAGTGCTGGAATTAAAGGCATGGGACACCACACCCAGCTTCATATCCGGTTTAATAAAACTTTTTATGGGCTAAAAAGCCTTTTCACAGACCCACATTTTAGAAAACGATAATAAAAATACACAGCATTCCAGAACTGACTGAAATATAGTAAGTAAGGTAGGACTGTCACCCGTTCCTTCTATATACTATGCTCTGTGTATCTAGCCAAGAATAAACTTGCTACATGTACAATCACACTTTATAGCTTATTCATGTTGTGCACTAACAAGGAAAATTCTTAGGCTATATACCACAAACAATCATAACAATTCTTATGTGTATAACTACTTTTATGCTAAACATACACCTACTTTTATTATTAAATTTCATATTTTAAAATTGAGACCATTTAAAACTGGCAAGACTTTACTTTGGTCTTACCAAATTAGACATATCCTGTCGTACTGAATACATTAAAATCACATTTGTTTAAGATACATAACATGTTGAGGGCAAGAGAGATGGCTTAGTGGCTATAAAGGTGCTAGCCATGAAAGCCTGGCAACCCAAGTTTGACCCTCAGAACCCATGAAAAAGAATCAAGACATATGGCATCAGCAAGATGGTTCAGTAGAGTTAAGGCACGTTCCACCAAGACTGAGCAGCACATGGTGGGAGGAAAGAAGTAGCATCTTCAAGTTGTCCTCTGACCTCCACACAAATACCCAAATATTCACAGAAGATAAAGAAATATATGGAATTTTAAGAAGTTCTTATTGATTTTTTTTTAAAGGTTTTTGAATTACATGTGTGAAGAATACATGGGCGATAGTGCCTTCAGAGGCCAGAGATAAGAACTCCCTCCCTTTGGAGTTGGGTGTTAGAAAAGGTTGTGAGCTGTACAATGTGGGTGCTGGGAATCAGATTCAGGCCTTCTGGAATAGCAGAAGAACTCTTAACCACCTAGCCAAGTCTCCGGCCCATATTGCATTCATTTTAGAAAGTCCCACTTGACAAATTTCGAAACTGATATGCGTTTAGAGAACTGGAATGGAAAAAGACTCTAAATCAAGTTATATGAAGGACTTGGAATGGCATGATCCATCTTGGAGAGGATTTAAGCCTAATGTGATAGTGGCGAGAAGGCTTGGGGCTGGTTAAGAATGCTTCTGATTCTTCCAGAGGACCAAACTTTGATGGCCGCCACTTAGAGCTCCAGCTCCAGGAGTAGCCAGTGCCAAACACCTTTGGTTTCTGTAGATACCTGCACTCACATGCATATATCTGCACACACATGTACATATACACATAATCAAAAATAAAACAAATCTTTAAAAGTTTGCAGGCCTAGCCAGACAGTGGTGGTGCACGCCTTTAATCCCAGCACTTGGGAGGCAGAGGCAGGTAAATCTCTGTGAGTTCCAGGCCAGCCTGGTCTACAAAGTGAGTTCCAGGACAGCTAGGACTGTTACACAGAAAAACCGTGTTTTGAAAAACAAAAAACAAAACAAAACAAAAAAGTCTGAAGGACTATTTCTGTGGAAGCAGCATTAGATTTGTTATAGCAGTGGTTCAAAGGAGCCGAATTAAAATAAATAGGTTAAAGGTATAGCAAGATAGCTCCCTACTAAGCATAAGTAAGAATCTGCAATTGCAGAGCTACTCACAAATCTAATGGGATTCCCTAGAAGGTACTTTATCCTCCATCAAGAGAAAATCTTGTAATCACATGTTGCAATTCTACAAGCAATTCAAGCACAGTATGACTTGCTAGATCAGATCATCTTCCCTGGAATCAAACTCCAGTTTGTAGACACGTGAACATAGCTAGCGCCTGCTTTTCAAAAGGGAAAAATCACATGGGTATATTTGTTTTTTTTTCCTATTCTAGCTTCTAAAAATATCTCCACGAGCAGACAGGGGAAGAACAAGACAAAGAGAATACTCTCTAAGTAGTTTATTTGTCCAGCAGAAGGATTCTTTTTTCTTTTCTTTTTTTTTTTTTTTTCCCGAGACAGGGTTTCTCTGTGTAACAGCTCTGGCTGTCCTGGAACTCACTTTGTAAACCAGGCTGATCTTGAACTCACAGAGATCTGCCTGTCTCTGCCTCCCGAGTGCTAGGATTAAGGGGATGCACCACCACACCCGGCAACAGAAGGATTTATGGGATAAAAAATATTGAACCTACTTAATTGATTAGTTAAATACATTTGCAGTAAGGCTCAGTTTTCAGCAGACATCAATAGCCATATCTATTCTAGCATGTTTAGAATCCACCACCATGCCCTTGCCATTTTTTTTTTTTTCAGATTCCCACATCTTGGTGTGTTTCTGTCTTCCTTGTCCCACTTACAGCCTGGCGAGTGTTGCTATCATCAATACTGTTGATTTTGTTCTCTTGAAGGATGTCTTGCAAGCGCAGAAATGACTCGGTGTAGCTGGAGAAAAGTATCACAATAGTCAACACACTGGAGAGTTTTTCACCTCAACACCAGATTGCATGCAATTCAGAAACCCAAGCACTAAAACTAAAGTACAATTTGGTGCTGATTGAATAACTGTGTTTGAATTCAGAAAATGCATTAAACAGAATATTGAGGCTGAAGGGTAGCACCTAGATCAACTTTTTCTATTTAGATTAAGAAAGTGAAATAGTGAGATGAATCTGTTGACTATACTTTGTTTTACTTTAATTGGCCCCAAATGTTGTTGCACTTTTTTTTTTTTTTTTTTGATTTTCGAGACAGGGTTTCTCCATAGCTTTTTGGTTCCTGTCCTGGAACTAGCTCTTGTAGACCAGGCTGGCCTCGAACTCACAGAGATCTGCATGCCTCTGCCTCCTGAGTGCTGGGATTAAAGGCGTGCACCACCACTGCCCGGCTTGTTGTTGCGCTTTTAATTTTAACTGGCTCACTTGTTATTTGTATTTTGCCCTCCACTTTGTTTTTCTTTATGGATTCCCTTTAAAAAGCTTCAGTTTTGGGTTTTTATGCATTTTGTTCTTGTTTTGGGTTCAGGCCACAATTACTAGCCTCAGTTTGATTCCCAATATTCCTCCCAGAAAGAGATTTGTCAGTGGTCACTAGGTGTTTTAGCTCTGCTGAGATTCTGACCCTAGAGCATCTGCAGTGGAGAATGTGTGCTTCTCTAAGCAGTCTAGAGCTGTGCTTCTGCTCCCGCCCTCTGCTCTCATCATTAAATACACAGGTCCTGAGGCTAAGCTACATCTAAACTGTTTTCTCCTTGAGTTTCTGGGAATTTGGTTATCAGTTCTCTGAGCCGTGTAGCTCACTCCTAGCCTTAGTAACTGGAATGCATCTGGCCTTGGAGGGACCCCCAGTAAAAACTGAGTACAGGAGAGAACTTGCTACCCACCATGTTCATTATGAGGGCTTCAGAACCCCACGAAAAATAAAAATCTAAAGAAGCTTTGCAGTCTTATTGTAGTAGCACTTAAAAAAAAAAAGACACAGCAAATTACCAGTTTCAGTGACAAAACCAAAGGCTCTTTTCTCTTGGCAAAGAAAGTCTGATAAATCCTAGCTGGTGTTCTCGCGTGCCCCATCAAGTGTACATTTCTTTGCTGCTTATCACAACATGTAACAAGGTCGTTTGGGAAGTGTCCTGCTTAACCACTTCAGTTGGAATTAGCTGCCAACCCCAAGATGACAACTACTGATGCGAGGGAAATGTGGCATAACTTACCCCAGGGATTTGTCCTCCTGAGTTTCCATGTCGTCATCTGGAAATGAAAAATAAAGTGTGAAATGCAGAAGTAAAGCAAATGGTGGTAGGAAGGAGAGGCAGCGGCTTGAGGACCTCTTGGGCTTGAACATGCGGAATGATATTGCCAAACCTAAACATAATTGACATTTTATTAACAGCTTATGGAATAGTTGGAGGAGAGGAAATTATAATAGTCACCCATTTTGGAATTGGGGCCTGTAGTACCATTGGACCCTTTAAACTGCCAAGGATATGAAAGAAGAAAAAAATTTTTTAAAATTTGTCCTTCACTACTTTTTTAGTGTTTTAAAATGTGCATTTATGTATATTAAGAAAAAATATTTTTATTTATTCTTTTGACTCTGAGTAAACTTGGAAAAACCTTTTATATCTAAATTGATAGATGTATGGCACATACTCAGCACTTTAAAAATCAAGTTAGTTTCTTGAAACAGGTGAAGAAAAATGAGCTGAAAAAGGAGGATGCAACCGGGCAGTAGTGGTGCATGTCTCTGTGAGTTCGAAGCCAGCCTGGTCTACAAGAGCTAGTTCCAGGACAGGCTCCAAAGCTACAAAGAAACCCTGTCTCAAAAAACAACAAAAAAAAAAAAAAAAAAAAAAAAGAAAGAAAGGAAAGGAGGATTCTGTGCAGAAAGGTACCTGAGCTCATCTGAAGGGCTCCACCCAGAGAAGCACTTTTGTGAGAGCCAATAGGAATACCTGAGCTGCTGCAGCTCATTCCTATGAAAGCTTAACAGTTTGTTTAAAAAAAAAAAAAAAGGCCTACATTGGCAAAACATAAAAAAACCAACATGATAACAACAAAGGCAACAAAAATCCCAGAGTGGTTTTAGGGGTGGACTCAGGGTAGAATACTTGCCCAGTGCAGAGGAAGGCATAAGCTTGATTCCCAACACTGTGAATGAAACAAGAAAAAAAAAAAGGCAGGGAGGATTAAACATATACAGACCTGAATGCAATAAAACTCGTATTTAATACGTTTAAAGTCAAAGCACTTTGAAGATATCTCCACATCTCTCATTGCATATTCTAGAAGGTACAGAAGCAAGAGTGTGCAGATTTTGCGGCAGGTGAGGCTACTATGTCAGAGGGTTCAACCACTCTATTTATTTATTTGTTTGTTTGTTTGTTTAATTTATTGAGGCATTCTCACTATATAGCCCTAACTGGCCTGGCGCTCTCTGTGTAGACCAGGCTAGCCTCAGACTCAGAGATCAGCCTGCCTCTGCCTCCCACGTACTGGGGTTAAAAGTGTGTGCCACCACTTCCAGAGTCCTTTCTGTCTTGTTTGGCTGGTTTTGTTTTTCCAGTACAGGGTTTCTCTGTGTTGCCCTGGCTGTCCTGAAACTTGCTGGCCTCAAACTCAGAGATCTGCCCTGCCTCTGTATTCTGAAAGTTGAGTGCCACCACTACCGCTGGGATCCAGCTCACTGTACTAAGGTGAAAAAGTGAATCCAAAGTACGTTCAATGTCTCAGATTATAGGACTTTTGTTGTTGTTGAATGGGTCCCTCAGTTTGATGGGGAGCAGTATCAGGTGGCTCCCATTCTAGGGGAAAGTAGAGCGGGGACGGTGACTACCAGCTTACACTGGTACGTTCTAATCTCGGGAAGGATGCTCCTTTCCAACAGTCTCCAACTGCAGTTCCACATGGTTTAGGATGTAATGCTGATTGGTTCTTTCGTAAAAGTTTGTGTTGTTCATCATTCTGGCTGCCTCCAGTTAAAGGGACTCCCTGACTTAGTTTGACAGTTTGAGAGAGAACTAAGGATTCTAGGATGGCATTACTTAGAAACGAGGGGTGAGGTGGTATGAGAAACAAAAACTGGGGAGAGAGGACATGGTTTCCCCTTTGATCCTGGGGAATTTGAAAGAAACTCTGAATTCAGGACCAGAAGGGTCGCTTTCCTCCTTTAGGTCGTGCTTAAAAAGCAGGCCTTTACCGTTGTAAAGCCAGCATTCTTCATCTTCAAATTCTGGGGAATCCACTGTGCCACATTCTGTTTCGGACGTCTGGGGTGTCTGCTCTTCAGACATGGTTGTGGAATTAGGCTTCTGAGTTTGGGAACAGGATGGGGGCACCCGTTGGAGGAGCTGGTACCCAAGTCTAGGTGGCTACTATGAGGATCCGAGCCAGAGTTTCAGGCTTTCATTGCAGCCTCTCAAATGTGCTTGTGATATGGTAAAGGGTGGGGCTTGGGTGGGGTCGGGGTAAGGATGCCAGGCCCCAGGCCAGAGACCAGGGTGTTGGGAATGGGGAAAACCAGAGAATGTAACACCTCTGTAGTATTCTAAAGGCCTACCTTCAGTGGAGGTCTTTGAAAACACTGACTTCTAAGTTCCCTTCAGCTAGGGTGGAAGTATTAAAAGCTCAGTGATCTAGTCAGTATCAACCAGGGTGAGGCGGTAGGTCTTATAGGCTTCCTTTTACCGGATTAGGTACCAGAGCTTCCACCTTGCCACCAACTCACCACCAGTTTAGCACCGTGGAGCTTGCTCTTCCCAATCTGCCCCTTACGCACAGGTTTCCTGGCATTGCTTGTACAGGACAGGAGGATGGGTGGGGTCAGTCAGCAGTGGTGTTGGAAGGGTACCGAGCGTGGGTACTGGATCATGGGAGGTGAGGGCCGGAGGAGAGGAGATAGGCTGGCTGCAGGTAGAAGTTTGTGGAGGAGTCGGATAAGAAAAGGTTACATGTCAGCGGTACCCTTTACTCCTATCCTCCAAGGGCATAGAAAAAACTGGCATCTGGGTTCTCCCTCAGCTGGGGCGGAAATGCTAAAAGAATATCTGACATTTAGTTAATGCTGGGGGGCGAGGGACGGACGGGGAGCAGAGGAGGTACTCTTACACCCTTCCTTTCACGGGTGCCAGATACTGAAAATGAGTTCCCTACTTTACAAAAGCCACAGGACCATTGCGGAGACAATATTCTCTTGAGACAAAGTCTCAGTATGTAGCCCCTGCCTGATTTGGAACTCGCTATGTAGATCAGTCTGGCCCCAAACTCACAGAAATTCATCCTCCCGCCTTTGGCCTCCCTGAGTATTGCCATTAAAGGGGCATGCTACCACACTACCTTCCAGTTACTATTTTGTGAGGGTCAGTTAGTTGCTCCTCAGCTCATCCTTGTATTGGGTCAGTTAAAGGAAAGCCTGACTTTGTTAAGGTGGCCAGATCTCACTGTGGAGCATGACTCTCTTTCCCAGAGACTCATGCAGACTTTTAGACTTCCCAGCACAGTTGTGGAGCCCAGAAGGTGGGCTCATGGTCACCTGGCTTCAGGGAGGGGGAGGTTGGGAATTTAGGGAGAAAGAATGTCACATCTCTGCAGTTTCCTTAAGTCCCATCCTCACTGGAGTACCTAGAAAGTACTGGCTCCTAGATTCTCCCTCGGCTAGAATGGCTGGACAAAGCAAATGTCTGTCTACTGGGTCAGTCACGTGCTAGTTTTTACCTTATAAAAGCAAGAAGACTTCACTCGGGGGCTTGACTTTCTGTCCAAACTCACAGCACAGACCATTATTTTCCTGTATGGTACTAAGAGTGCACAGAAGGTAGGGTGGGGGGAGTGGGGGGGGAGTCAATTGTGTGTGATGGGACCAGCTGGGGAACACAGCACTAGAGAATGCCAGACCTCTAAAGGTATCCTAACAGTTCACATTCATTGGAGGACCCAGAAAACACCAGCACTTAGTTCTCCCTCAGCTAGACTGGGAGCTCTAAGGAAACATGGCCTCTTTTTCTTTGTGTGTGTGGGGGGGTTGGCTTCTATAGTCCTTCTTCCAAACCAAACCAAATGAAATCACTTAACCTAACCTTAACTTAACATTTGACTTTGAAGTAGTGCTTGAGGAACACAGAAAGTGGGGTTGGGGTGCGGTGGAAGGAGATAGGAGGAATGTGGCTGGGAGTGGGGGGGGGGTGAGGGTAGCATGGAGTTTCTGGAGTGGCAAGAATAGAAAAAGTCACATCTCTCTCACACCCTGAAGGTTGTTGGTGGTTGGAGAGCCTAGAAAAGACAGGTGCCTAAGTTCTCTCTCAACTAGGTTGGAACTGTGAAGAAAATGTATGGGACCTTCTTAATATAGGGGAGGGTTGCCTCTATGTTCTTCCATTTGCTACCGTTTATAACAAACCTCCACACCTTCTAAAGATGCCAAGACTTCACTTTTGACCCTGGCTTTCCTTCCCCATGGACCTGCATAGGCTGTTAGCTCTTCAACAACTACCCCTAGAAGCCAGGCAGTGGTGGCGCACGCCTTTAATCCCAGCATTCGGGAGGCAAGAGGCAGGCGGATCTCTGTGAGTTCGAGACCAGCCTGGTCTACAAGAGCTTCCAGGACAGGCTCCAAAAACCACAGAGAAACCCTGTCTCGAAAAAAACAAAAAACAAAAACAACTACCCCTAGAGCACAGAAGGTGGGGGTAGGTTGGAGGGTGGGGTGATAAAGAGGGTGCAGGGGGTGGATATGATGAGAGACTCTCACGCCATCATAGTATGCTAAAGGCCCAGAGAATACCCTACTGCCCCATCATCATGGAGAAAGCCTTAAAACTATTGGTGCCTAGTCTCTCCAGCTTGGATGAAAAGCTACAAAAACACCTGTGATCTAGTCCCTGTATATCTACATATACACATACACACATATGTTGGTGGGGAGAGGCCTGTTCCTTGCTCTTCCTTTAACTGGGCCATGGGAGGGAGGTGACCTATTATACTGCCGTTGGTTCAGGTACTGAGCCTCCTTAAGTACTAACAGAGATCTTACTGACTCTTCCTCCCAACTGACTGGCCAGATCATTAGCTTTCCCAGTTAGTGCTGGCCAAGCCCAGAAGGCTTGCTTTGCTACCGTGGCCTTCTGGCATAAAGAAAGTGCTCTTAGTGACGGTTTAAAATCAACTCATCGCCCGGCGGTGGTGGCGCACGCCTTTAATCCCAGCACTCGGGAGGCAGAGGCAGGTGGATCTCTGTGAGTTCGAGACCAGCCTGGTCTACAGAGCTAGTTCCAGGACAGGCTCCAAAGCCACAGAGAAACCCTGTCTCGAATAAAACAAAAACAAAAACAAACAAATAAAATCAACTCATCCACCTTAACTGCTGGCTTTCTGAGGTCTTTCCCCAGGGCAGAATTTCCGCAATTCTCCTGGTTCTAGTTTGCTGTCTGTTGACAATAAAACACGAAACGAGACGAGAGCAACTTGGGGAGTGTCTCAGCCTTTCTATCGCTGTGATAAAACACCGTGACTAGGAGCAACTTTGGGTAGGAAGGGGCTTATTTCTGCTTACAATTTTCCAGTCACTCTCCCTCACTAAGAGAAGTCAGAGTAGGACTTGACGCAGAAAACTGGAGGCTGCTTTCAGCTTGCTCCCTCTGACTAGCTCAACCTGCTTTCTTATGCAACCCTGGATCACCTGGCCAGGGGAAGCCCACAGCCCACAGTGGGCTGGACCCTTCTACCTCAACCATTAATCAATAAAATGCCCCACAGACTTGCCTACTGGCAATCTGATGGAGGCATTTTTCTCAATTGAGGTTCCCTCTTCCCAGATGCCCTTAACCTGTGTCAAGTTAAAAAGTAGCCACACAGGAGATAAAGGTTTATTTCATCTGTTTAGGGTACTTTCAAACATCCCTCTGAAAGCTCACAAGGCAGGCCTTCGTTTTTAGCATTTCTCTGCATTATTATCTTCTGAGGTTCTACAGAACAGCTCTTTCTTTAAGCGATGGGCACACAACAGCTTTTCTAGCCCAAACCACCACAATCCTTCCCAAAACACGGATAAGTCTGTCACAGCAATTGCCGTAGTGGTTGGTATAAGTTTCTGTTCTAGTACACTTTCTGTTGCTATGGTAAATGCTGACCAAAACTAACTCGGGGAGGAAAAGGTTTATTTCACTTTACAGCGTAGAGTCTGTCAGAAGGGAAGCCAAGACAGGAGCTCAAGCCAGAGCCTGGAGGCAGGAACTGAAGCAGAGTCCGTAGAGGAGTGTTTCTCACTAGCTTGCTCCCCACGTCTGGACCAGCTTGGTTTGTTTGTTTGTTTATTTATTTACATTTTTATTTTTTTTACAACCCAGGAGGTACCCAGGGGGACACAGCTGGGGACCTCCTACTTGTCCAGGGATAGCATGCACTACGCACAGTAAGCTGGGTCCCCCCACATCAAACATTAATCAAAAAAATGCCCCAGAGATTTGCCTACAGGCCAATTTGATGGAGCATTTTCTCAACCAAGGTCCCCCTTTCCTTGATGGCTCTCCAGTCTGCATCAGGTTGACAAGAAGCTACCCAGTACATACCCCTCCTCAGTGTTTCTTGATGCCTGAATACTTTAACAAAGCCTCTAATCCTGACAGGTTGGCCCTGCCTCCCCCCCCCCCCCCCCCCCCCCCCCCCCCCAGCATCTCACTGCCGCTGTTTCCTCAGGCAGGGAGCTTCCTGTCCTCAGTTCTTTTAGTCTTTTGTTTTTTATGGATATTTTTTGTTTGCTTTATTTTGTTTTTGTTAGGCAGGGTTTTATTGTGAACCCCTGGCTGGTTAGGAATTTGTTACGTAGACCAGGCTGGCCTCAGACTCAAAGAAATCCACCTCCTGCTTCTGCCTCCTGAGAGCTGGGGTTAAACGTAACCCCATGAGGTGGCTAGGGTTTTTTTTTTTTTTCTTTTCCTAGCCCAGCCTTACGTGGAGAAACACAATGGGCCCTTATTCCCATTATTCCAGGAAGGGGCAGATTCGAAGTGAAATCAGCCTAAAGTTCCTGAGATAGGTTGTGAAGGGGACACCTGCCGGCACAGTGGGGACTCCTTCCAGACCCTCTTCCCCTCACTCCCCACCCAGTGAGGTGCAAATCACAACCAAACACCTGTGTTCACAGAGAGATCTCTTACTAGGAGAGGAAGAAAAGTTAAAAGCCCTTGCTCTCTGACTCAGGCAGAAAAACAACATCAAATGACCTTGCTTTAAAAAAAAAAAAGGGGGGAGATCTGTGTTAGAATGGGCCAGGGTGTGGTGGTAAAAGAGATAGAGGATGACAGAGAAGGGGAAAGTGACAAGGGAAAGGGGCAGGGATATTCGTCCCAGAGGGACAAAGGATTGTCTCTGGTTAGAGGGGAGATAGACAAGGCACATAGGCGTGGTTAGAAAGTAAAGGGGTAAAGCTCCTGTTAGGATGAGGTGTTTCATTATAATTGGGCATGTTAATTAGGTCAACCAAAGGGGCTTTTGATCGTTGGACTTTAGTAGTCAGCCTCAGGTGGAGGACATGGCCTAATGCTACCGACTGAGCATAAGGGAATCTGGTGGCTTACTTTAGGAATGTAATCTAACAGTTTTTAGCAAGGCAGAGGGAATGGGCGACAAGAGCAAGGCCTGCCAGAGTCACGTGCTCGAGTGGGCTGGTGTCCTTGAGGTTGTAGACAGGAAGAAAATCCCTTACAGCAGGGAGCAACAGTTAACAAACTTTGTCAAATAAAAGTGAAGAAGTGTGTGTGTGTGTGTGTGTGTGTGTGTGTGCGCGCACACAGAGGAGGGCAAGGAGACACACATGAAGAAGAGTCCCTGCAGATCAGAGAAGGAACTTGGGAGCCGAACCCCATTTTTCTTCTGGGGCTGGGG
This sequence comes from Alexandromys fortis, assembly GCF_014885135.2. Lineage (NCBI taxonomy): Eukaryota > Metazoa > Chordata > Mammalia > Rodentia > Cricetidae > Alexandromys > Alexandromys fortis. The sequence continues at coordinate 89,900 of NW_026068155.1, read as the reverse complement.
GTTTTAAATGTTTTTGGTGGCCTGAGATGGGAGCCTTTCTCCCAATTTTGGGTTAGCTTAAATAAGGGGGCTGGAGAGATGGCTCAGAGGTTAAGAGCACTGACTACTCTACCAAAGGTCCTGAGTTCAATTCCCAGCAACCACATGGTGGCTCACAACCATCTATAATGAGATCTGATGCCCTCTTCTGGCATGCAAGCATACATGGAAGAAATGTTGTATATATAATAAATAAATAACTATAAAAAAAAGAAAGGGGAACCAATAGACCACAGCCTCAGATAAACATGCATTTATGGTGATGTAGCCTAGGTCCCCCTCACCTAATTTTTAATTGGTCAATTTAGTCAATGAAAGGGAAGCTGGCAGGCTCAGAACATCAAGGGAACTTACTAAGGGCTACCTTTGAATACACATTTGACAAGTCTGGACTGGTTAAACAGAAAGGAGCCCCTGCTGGCAGGAGAAACAGCCTACCAAGCCTTTGTCTCAGAATGTGGAGTTCTTAGAGATCTGTGGCCTCTTTCCCAGTCGGTCTTCCTGTCAGGGATGTGTTCAGTTAGTAGCCCCTTAGCTCTGACCAAGCCTCGTGGAACCAGAAGACTACACAATGAGTTCCAAATGCTACACAATGGCTGAGTCTCAAATGCTAAACATTGAGCTACAAGATTGGGGTTTATGCCGTACATCATTTGGTTTAGATTAAGTATGACTGACATTTTATGCCCTGGCTCTCCTCTTGAATAAGGAATTTCATAACTTGTTTGAAAGATACTGAATTTTTAAGTATTAACTTATTTATACATTTATTATCTTATATTTAGAAGGCATTTGTTTATTTATTTTATTTTTTTTTATTGAAAAAATTTTCGCCTCCTCCCTGCCTCCCATTTCCCTTCCCCTCCCCCCACTCCTCTCCCACAGGGCAGGGAACCCTGACTGCTCTTTGGACTGGAGAGGGAGGGGGGGGATACTGAATTTTTAAAGTGTTGGAATTTGTAATTTTTTTGGTTGCTCTGTAGATGAAGCTGGCCACAAACTCAGATCTAACTGGCTCTACCTCCCAAGTACTAGGATTAAAGGCATGTGCCACCTGCTGGCAAGTGTTAGAAATTTTTTGGTTCTTTATTCCTTTCCTTCTTTTTAACTTTTTCAAAAAATTTTATTAATTTTTATTGAGCTCTACATTTTTCTCTGCTCTCCTCCCTGCCTCTCCCTCCTCCTCAATTCTCCCCCAAGGTCCCCATGCTCCCATTTACTCAGGAGATCTTGTCTTTTTTCTACTTTCTACTATTCATGTAGATTAGATCTATGTAAGTCTCTCTTAGGGTCCTCATTGTTGTCTAGGTTCTCTGGGATTGTGGTTTGTAGGCTGGTTTTCTTTACTTTATGTTTAAAAACCACTTATGAGTGAGTACATGTGATAATTGTCTTTCTGGGTCTGGGTTATCTCACTCAAAATAATGTTTTCTAGCTCCATCCATTTGCCTGCAAAATTCAAGCTGTCTTTATTTTTTTCGGCTGTGTAGTACTCTGTTGTGTAAATGTACTATATTTTTCTCATGCATTCTTCAGTTGAGGGGCATTTAGGTTGTTTCCAGGTTCTGGCTATGACAAACAATGCTGCTATGAACACAGTTGAGCACATGTCCTTGTGACACGATTGAGCATCCTTTAGATATATACCCAAAAGTGGTATCACTGGGTCTTGAGGAAGGTTGCTTCCTAATTTTCTGAGAAATCGCCACACTGACATCCAAAGGGGTTGTACCAGCTTGCATTTCCATCAGCAATGCAGAAGTGTTCCCTTTCCCCCACAACCTCTCCAGCATAAGTTGTCATCAGTGTTTCTTATCTTGGTCATTCTTATAGGTATAAGATGGAATCTCAGAGTTGTTTTGATTTGCATTTCTCTGATGACTAAGTATGTTGAGCATTTCCTTAAGTGTCTTTCAGCCATTTTAGATTCCTCTGTTGAGAGTTCTCTGTTTAGGACTGTACTCCATTTATTTATTGGATTATTTGTTTTTCTTTCTTTCTTTTTTTCTTTTTTTTCTCGAGACAGGGTTTCTCTGTAGCTTTGGAGCTTTGGAATTAGCTCTTGCAAACCAGGCTGGCCTCGAACTCACAGAGATCCACCTGCCCCTGCCTCCCGAGTGCTGGAATTAAAAGCATGTGCCACCACTGCCTGGCTGGATTATTTGTTCTTTTGATGACTAATATCTTGAGATCTTTGTATATTTTGGAGATCAGACCTCTGTCTGATGTGGGGTTGGTGAATATCCTTTCCCATTCTGTAGGCTGTCATTTTGTCTTGTTGACCTTGTCCTTTGCTTTACAGAAGTTTTTCAGTTTCAAGAGGTCCCACTAATTAATTGTTTCTCTCAATGTCTGTGCTACTGGGGATGTGTTTAAGAAGTGGTCTCCTCCACTTCCTATGTATAACCCCAGCAGCACAGACAATAAGGGCCTCATTGAATAAATGGGACCTCCTGAGACTGAGAAGCTTCTGTAAAGCAAAGGACACTGTTGCTAAGACAGAAAGGCAATCCACTGACTGGGAGAAAATCTTCACCAACCCCGCAACTGACAAAGGTCTGATCTCCAAAATATATAAAGAACTCAAGAAACTAGACCGTAAAAGGCTAATCAACCCAATTATAAAATGGGGCACTGAGCTGAACAGAGATCTCTCAACAGAAGAAGTTCAAATGGCCAAAGGACACCTAAGGTCATGCTCAACTTCCTTAGCGATCAGGGAAATGCAAATCAAGACAACTTTAAGATACCATCTTACACCTGTCAGAATGGCGAAAATCAAAAACACCAATGATAGCCTTTGCTGGAGAGGTTGTGGAGAAAGGGGTACACTCATCCATTGCTGGTGGGAATGCAAACTTGTGCAACCACTCTGGAAAGCAGTGTGGAGGTTTCTCAGGAAATTCGGGATCAACCTACCCATGGACCCAGCAATACCACTCTTGGGAATATACCCAAGAGAGGCCTTATCACACAACAAAAGTATATGCTCTACTATGTTTATAGCAGCATTGTTTGTAATAGCCAGAACCTGGAAACAACCTAGATGCCCTTCAATTGAAGAATGGATGAAGAAAGTATGGAATATATACATATTAGAGTACTACTCAGCAGTAAAAAACAAGGACTTCTTGAAGTTTGCAGGCAAATGGATGGAAATAGAAAACACCATCCTGAGTGAGGTAAGCCAGACCCAAAAAGAGGAACATGGGATGTTCTCACTCATATTTGGTTTCTAGCCATAAATAAAGGACATTGAACCTATAATTCGGGTTCTTAGAGAAGCTAAATAAGAAGGAGAACCCAAAGAAAATCATATAGGCATCCTCCTGAATATTAAACTTCATCAGGCGATGAAAGGAGACAGAGACAGAGACCCACATTGGAGCACCGGACTGAAATCTCAAGGTCCAAATCAGGAGCAGAAGGAGAGAGAGCACAAGCAAGGAACTCAGGACCGCGAGGGGTGCACCCATACACTGAGACAATGGGGATGTTCTATCAGGAACTCACCAAGGCCAGCTGGCCTGGGTCTGAAAAAGCCTGGGTCAAAACTGGTCTCGCTGAACATAGCGGACAAGGAGGACTACTGAGACCTCAAGAACAATGGCAACGGGTTTTTGATTCTACTGGACCTATTGGTTTCGTGGGAGCCTAGGCAGTTTCGTGGATGCTCACCTTACTAGACCTGGATGGAGGTGGGTGGTCCTTGGACTTCCCACAGGGCAGAGAACCCTGATTGCTTTTTGGGCTGACGAGGGAGGGGGACTTGATTGGGGGAGGGGGAGGGAAAGGGGAGGCGGCGGTGGGGAAGAGACAGAAATCTTTAATTAATTAATAAAGAAATAAATAAATTAAAAATTCAAAAAAAAAAGAAGTAGTCTCCTGTGCCAATGCGTTCAAGTGTATTTCCCACTTTCTTTTCTGTGAGGTTCAGTGTGGCTGGCTTTATGTTGAAGTCTTTCATCCATTTGGACTTGAGTTTTGTGCATGGTTATAGATATCGATCTATTTTCATTCTTCTACATGTTGATATCCAGTTATGCCTGTACCATTTGTTAAATATGCTTTTTTTCCCATTTGATATTTTTTTGCTTCTTTGTCAAAAATCAGGTGTTTGAAGGTGTGTGAATTGATATCAGGGTCTTCTATTTGGTTCCATTGGTCCTCCTGTCTGTTTTTCTGCCAATACCAGGCTGTTTCAGTACTATAGTTCTGTAGTAGAGTTTGAAGTCAGGGGTTGTGATGCCTCCAGAAGTTCTTTTATTGCACAGAATTGTTTTGGCTATCCTGGGTTTTTTGCTTCTCTGTATGAAGTTGAGTATTGTTCTTTTGAGGTCTATGAAGAATTTTGGTGGGATTTTAATGCATTGAATCTGTAGATTGCTTTCGATAAGATTGCCATTTTTACTATGTTAATTCTATCTACCCAAGAACATGGGAGATCTTTCCACTTTCTGGTGTCTTCTTCAATTTCTTTCTTCAACGATTTAAAGTTCTTGTCTTACAAGTCTTCTACTTGTTTGGTTAGAGTTACTCCAAGATATTTTATGCTATTTGTGGTTATTGTTCACACACCTTCAGGGTGATGTTTCTCTGATTTCTTTCTCAATCTTTTTATCATCTGTGTACAGGAAGGCTACTGATTTTTTTTTGAGTTAATCATGTCTCTTGCTACATTACTGAAAGTGTTTATAGATATGGAGAGAGTAGACAACCATGTCTTGTTCCTGATTTCAGTGGGATCACTGTGAGTTTCTCTCCATTTCGTTTGTTGCTGGCTGTTGGCTTGCTGTATATTGCCTGGCTCAGGTCTACTCCCTTGAAGGTCCCAAATCCCAAGTTCATGGGGTCTCTGGCTCTGGCCTACTCACTCAGCAGTTGCTCCCCTGTACATGCTATTGTGGAGTTTCCTGTCTCAGGTCTGTTCCAGCCCAGGTTGCTGGCTCAGTCCTTCTCTTTTGGAATTTGCTGCCTCAGACTTCTTCTTCTTCTTCTTCTTCTTCTTCTTCTTCTTCTTCTTCTTCTTCTTCTTCTTCTTCTTCTTCTTCTTCTTCTTCTTCTTCTTCTTCTTCTCCTCCTCCTCCTCCTCCTCCTCCTCCTCCTCCTCCTCCTTCTTCTCTTTTTTTGTTTTCTTTTTCAAGACAGGGTTTCCCTCTGTAACAGTTCTAGCTGTCCTGAAACTCAATTTGTAGACCAGACTGTCGTCAAACTCACAGAGATCCACCTGCCTCTGCCTCTTAAGTGCTGGGATTAAAGGTGTGCGCCCTGACCCACAAGTGTCGGAATTTTTAAAGACTGTGGGAATTTTAAAAAGTTGGACTGTGTTTTATATTATGGTATTAGCATGAGACTTTAGAACTGGGCAACAACAACAATAAAAATCATGAGATCTTGGGACCAAAAAATGGAAAGTTAAAAGGGATGTGTTTGAGCCAGATATGGTCGAGAACACCTTTAATAGTTGTACTTGGGAGGCAGAGGCAGGTGATTATCTGTGATTCTGAGCCCAGCATGGTTTGCATAGCAAATTCCAGGTCAGCCTAGAACAGGAGAGAACCTGTCTCAAAAAAGAGTTGTGTTTGCATGTCAAGTTGACAAGAAATGGTGTCGATTGCGTTGGGTGGGTTACTCAGTCTAGGGGTTTGTAACCCACCCTGCAATCAGTTATTCCAGGGTCTCAGAGGGGCGCTACCTGGAAGGGAATGAGCTAAGACAGAAGAAGGAGGCCAAGCTGATTTGTCAAAGCCTCCTTTATTAGGATCATGGTTGCTGCTTATATAGCCCCAGAAGGGTAGGGAAACTGGACTCTTGCCGCGTGTTCCAGATCACGTAGGCCAGGTTACGTTCGGACAGGTAGGCCAAGAAGGCACAAGTTGCCACACCTAGTTCCCTGGATAGCTGGAATGTGAGGTGTGTTCCGCTAACAGATAGCTCTCCATCAACAGCTTAATTGGGTGTGGGGCAGGTTCTCAATAGAACATAATTATGGGTGTGAGGTTCCCTGCAGACTCCCCAGGGTGATGGTTCCTGTAATAATTTTTAGGGGGGAAGTGGCTCGTGACAAAATGGAGTGTCCTAGTCATCTTTAACTGTCAACTTGACACAGTCAACTAAGAAGGGATTCTCAATAGAGGGCTTGAACAGATAAGGTTTGTCTGTGGATGTGTCTATAGGGGGTTTTCTTGATCATTAACTGATGCAGGATAGCACAGCCCATTGTGGCCTGCTCCAGCCATGGGCAGGTGGTCCTAGACCATATAAGAAAGCAAATTAACCATGAGCCTGAGAGGGTGCTACTAAGAAACATCCCTTTATGGTTTCTCCTTTAAGCTCCTGGTTGAATTCTTGCTCTGATGTCCCTTAATGAGAGACCACGACTCAAAATTGTAAGCCAAATAAAGCCTTTCTTCCTCCAAGTTGCTTGTTTGGTCATGTCATGATATTTGTCACAACAACAGATTGAAACCAGACACTTGATGTTTTTATGACCATAGATCCATTTAGCGTTTGATAAGTTCCCTGGCACCATGCACAAAAATCCCCGAGACTCAGCTATACTCCAATGCTGGGCAGAATGGAACTTTCTGGGCTCACCTAGGAAGACACTCAGGAGGGTTGGTCATCCAGTGTCTTGAGCCCCATCATGTTTCCTGTAATTTGCTGGACAAGTCTCAGACATAGTGAGAGAACTACTTCTTCAAAGCAGCACATTCTGGAACCAAAACACATTAAGAATGGACTCATCTATTTTCAGATGATAGAGATTTTTTTTAAAGTATATTGGTGATTACTGTTTCCATTAAAATGTACTTCAAGAAATACAGGGAAACCATAGAATTAAAAATAAGAGTGTTTATATTAGTGCTTATTTTATTTAGATTGCTATGATAAAACAACATGACCACTGGGCAATGGTGGTACACATCTTTAATCCCAGCACAGCACACTGGAGGCAGAAGCAGGTGGATCTCTGTGAGTTTGAGATCAGCCTGTTCTACAGAGCAGTTCTGGGACTGCCAGGGCTATTGGACAGAGAAACCCTGACTGGAAAAACTTGAAAAACCAAAACCAAACCAAACCAAAACTCAAAACAAAAATAACAACAAAAAACAAACACCAAAACACCAAAGAACCCCCAAACAAACAACCCACCATGACCAAAGCAATTTGGAAAGAAGGGTTCTTTGGCTTACAAGTCCTGATCCGTTCCTCAAGAAGGGAAGTCAGAACAGAAACCTGGAAGCAGAAACACACACATGTATATATTTTAAATTAAAAAACATTTCAAATATATATATTTGAAATTTTTATCATAAAGGAATATCACACCTCTTTGGTACATATTGATTCACCAGTAAAAGGTAACTTTCTTCTATCTACATGATCTCATTGTCTTAGGAACTGGGGCATTACTCAGCTAGGCCCAGCAAAGCGTTTGTGGACATTAAGCTTGACTATATCTGATTCATGTCCATCTATCCATCAGTGTTTGGGGCCAATATCTTGGGCCGAAGTGTACTCCAGGGTGGTCATGGCCCTATGACCTACAGTGTACTTCTTCCCTCATCTACAATGGGTTAGGAGGAAAAGAAGGGGATTGCCCAGAGACTGAAGGTGGCAGGTGACTTTTCAAAACCCATTAGGGTTTAGCTACTCCACTACCAGAGAATACTCTTATTCAGCCCCAGAGTACCAGGCTCTGGGGCTGTCAGATAGAGTCAGGGGAGTCAGGGTCACCTCTTGTGCTCATTTGTCTTAGTATATTCAATGTCAGAACAGAAACTTGTGGTCAGAGAGAACGCTCATGACTTTTTTTCTTTTTTCTTTTTCTTTTTTTTGACAATGTAGATTATTTCAAGCCCGAGTTAGCAGATCTCTAGACATAATGCAGTTTTGTTCCTCCCTCCATACTCCCTCTGGCCTTTCCCCACCCCAGGAACCCTGCAGATTCCTCTTGGTTCTCTTCATCCCATATGCCACTGCTCTCCTGACCAGATGCCATCAGGCGACTTTCAATCAGCTTGGGCCTCTTTTTAAGGGTGGGCTGCTACTGTGCCATCAGGAATCTGTTCCTTTTCTCATCTTGTTTCTAGTCAACACTAAAACAGAGAGAAAAATTGGTCAATTCATGGATAGGAGACAGAGAGAGGAGAGAGGAGAGAGGAGAGAGGAGAGAGAGAGAGAGAGAGAGAGAGAGAGATTGATTTAGAGTCTGATCACCATAAAAGATGGCATCAAGGTAGGAGGATGCCCTGGATGAGTGACTAAATGGATGTAACCAGCTTGTGGAGGTGGCGCACACCTTTTATCCCAGCACTCGGGAGGCAGAGGCAGGCAGGTCTCTGTGAGTTCGAGGCCAACCTGGTCTACTAGAGCTAGTTCCCAGGACAGTCAGGGCTGTCACACCCTGTCTCGGGGTGGGGGTGGGGAACCTAAATGGATGAAACCAAGTTCTGTTATTCTTTAATGCTTGCTAGAATGCTCAGTTGGATGGTGTTCACATGGACACTGGGCAGGGTGAAACCACTGAGCGTGATGATGTAATGATGTGTTCAGTTTGCCTTCTTTGTAGTTTTGGCTGCTTGTAAAAGTGTGCTCAGGACTTCCTAATATGGAAGGGGGGAGATTTTATGGAGGCCCCAACTGCAGACGAAAGATGAAAGATTACAGGCAAGTAAGGAAGTCTGAGAGCAGAAGTGGTCTTTCCCAGGAAGAGCACACCCAGTTCATTATCCAGTACCAAGTGGTTAGCCCTAAAATCTTATTCATACAAGTGACATTATATGAAGTAAGCAGGTTATATTTATATATTTAGGAAGTTATTATTATTATTATTGTGGGGTTTTTTTTTTGAGACAGGGTTTCTCTGTGTAACCCTGGGTGTCCTGGAACTTACTCTGTAGATCAGGCTGGCCTTGAATTTAGAGATTCAGATGGCTGCCTCTGCCTCCTGACTGATGGGATTAAAGGCATATGCCATCACATCTGGCTTATGAATATATATATATATAAAATGTGTGCATGGTTGTAACAATAATTCAAGAAAAATCAAGCAAATAGAAAAGGGGAAAATGATGTAATTATATTTTAATTTCAAAAAAATAAAAACTTGATTAAAAAAAAAAGTGTTCATGTTTCTAGCCCAAAATGTTATTCCAGTTTCCACATTAAATGTCCACAATTCTGTGTAGTCCTGTTAGAAACACTCACTCTTCTGTAGGGCTATAGCATAAATGTACTCTTGGAAATGAGTTCATCATGATTGACCAAGTGTGTTCTGTGTTGAATGCATCTGTAGTTCCCCGGCAAGAGATCAGAAATGCCTAAAAAAAATTCTTTGCCTTTGTCATCTTCAACACTGGCCAGGCTGAGTGTGGTGTGAACTGCAGGGCAGCCCACAAGGCACTCCTACGGGATGGGATGGGTCACACAATAAACACCAAAAGACACAGGTAAAGGCCATTGTTTGGGGAGGGGTGGGTGTGTGGTAGGCTCATACAGGAGCAGGTCTTCAGAGGAGGGCTGTTTTCAGCAGCCTGATAGGCACTGGCATCTGCTGTTCTGGGCTGTACAGTGGGAAAAGATCTTACAGTTCCAATGGAAGGAATGAAATTAAGGCTGGAATGCTTGTAAAAAATGATGCTGAGCACCAGGCAGTAGTGGTGAGTGCCTTTAATCCCAGCATTTGGGAGGCAGAGATAGGTAAATCTCTTAGTAGGAGGCCAGCCTGGTCTACAGAGAGAGTTCTAGGACAGAAACCCTGTCTCTGGGGAGTCGGGGGATGATGGTGATAAATGTGTGCAAAAGATCTTGATGCAAAATTTTATTTTCATGGTGAAAGCTGTAGAATTATATATATATTCCCAACAAACAGTAACATCCAAAATTCAAGGTTCTGATTTTGTTCAATTTGAGATAATGGAGAAAAAGCCATTTTAAAACTAAGCTGTTGCTTTGCATGGTGGCACATGCCTTTATTTAAGCACTAAGGAGTCAGGCAGGTGAATCCCTGTAAATTGGAAGCCAATCTGGTGGAGTTTCAGGACAGCCAGGGATACATAATGAGACCCTGTCTTATACCCACATAAACTGCTCCCCACCCAAAGTCAAGCTGTTGGTACCCATTCTGCCTGCTTATAAATAATAAGGTGGGGTTCTGGGTCCTTAAGAACCAGTATCTACATGTGGATTGCGTTTGGGTGGGTTACTAGTCTAGGGGTTGTAACCCACCCGCAATCAGTAATTCCAGGGTCTCGGAGGGGCGCTACCTGGAAGGGAATGAGCTAAGACAGAAGAAGGAGGCCAAGCAGATTTGTCAAAGCCTCCGTTTATTAGGGACGGCTTACAGTTTATATATGGTAAGGAACAGGGGGCAGGGTAACTGGATTCTTGCCGCGTGTTTCCGGTCACGTAGCTCGGTCGGACAGACAGGCCAGAAGTCACAAGTTGCCACACCTGGTTCCCTGGATAGCTGGAATGTGAGGCGGGTTCCGCTAATTGATAAGTTAATTGGGTGTGGGGTTCTCTGCAGATTCCCCAGGGTGATGGTTCCTGTAATGATTGAGGGGAAATGGCTCCTGACATCTACAAAACCCCAGCAGTGAGAAAGGGAAGCCTAGCCAAAGAGCTATTTACAATTGAACTGCCGGAAAGGGAACATCTAGTTTCTCCACTGTGTATAGCAACCATACTCCAGGGCAGACCCCAAGTCCATAAAGTGAACTTCATGGTTTTGCATGATTTTATTTTGTTTTTGATATTTTTGTCCTGTTTATTTCCTTTCTTTCATCTCTCTCCTCCCTCCCTCCCTCCCTCCCTCCCTCCCTCCCTCCCTCCTTTCTTTCTTTCTTTCTTTCTTTCTTTCTTTCTTTCTTACTTTTTGGGTTTTTTCAAGACAGGGTTTCTCTGTTTAGCCTTGCCTTGTCTGAGGAGGAGGCTGACTTTGAACTCACAGAGATCTGTCTGCCTCTTCTTTCCAAGTGCTGGAATTAAAAGCATGTACCACCACTGCCCGGCATCTTTTTTCTTTTTAAGTTTGTCTGTTTTGATTTTCACTTTTTGTTGTTTTTCTTGTCTTTTGGGGGTGGGCATGAGGTTCAGTGGCTAGCAAGGTGGAGAGGATCTGGAGGCTTGGGGAAGAAGAAATTATGACCAAAATGTATGAAAAACATTTTAATAAAAATTAAAAAATGAAACAAAAAAATCAAGTCTTATCAGATTGAGTACAGGTCTTTAATCCCAGCACTTGGGAGTCAGAAGTTTGGGGATCTGTGAGTTTCAGGCCAGGCAGGTTTACAGAGTGACTACCAGGCCAGCTACTCATGAGACCCTGATTCAGATAAATGAATAAAATTAAATCAAGTATTCTACTTTATTTACATTAAGAGTCTAACTACAAAAATTTCAGATAAACAGTCTAACTTCAAAACTGACAATTGAGGGCTTAGTAAGGAAAAGGCACTTGCTTCTATGTTTGACAGACAGTCTTATTTCTTACTTTAATCCCTGGGACCTGAGACCCATATTGTGGAAGGAGAGAACTAACTCTCATAAATTGCATATGAGTGTCATGCTCATGTGTACACTGTCTTGTGTGTGTGTGTGTGTGTGTGAGAGAGAGAGAGAGAGAGAGAGAGAGAGAGAGAGAAACTACATGCACAAACATACAAATGAACAATTTTAAAAAACCTGATAAAGGGCTGAGGAGGTGGATCAGTGGTTAAGAGCAATGGCTGTTCTTCCAGAGGACCCAGGTTCAATTCCCAACACCCACATGGCAGCTCACAACTGTCTGTAATTCCAGATCAGAGGATCTAACACACACAGACATATATGCAGGTCAAACACCAATGCATATAAAATAAAAATAAATATAAAAGAAAAAAATCTGATAAATGATTTCAATAAAAGTTGTAAAATCTTTTATTTTTAAACATAATCTTCTGTGCCAGGCAGTGATGCACACCTTTAATCCTAGCAGTCAGGAAGCAGAGGCAGAGGATCTGAGTTTGAGGCCACTCCAGTTCACACAGTGAGTTCCAAGACAGCCAGTGCTACATAGTGAGACCCTGTTCCCAAAAAACAACCAAACAAAGAAACAAACAAAAAACAACAAAACCCCCTACCTATATGTATAACTATATGTATCTATGTATTGCCTATATGTGCTTTGGTTTTGTATATTGTTTGTATGGTTCCAAATTGATTTTAAAACTAGTCTGTTTGGATGCTCACCTTCCTGGACCTGGGGGGAGTGGGGAGGACCTTGGACTTCCCATAGGGTAGGGAACCCTGACTGCTCCTTCGACTGGAGAGGGAGGAAGAGGGGAAGTTGGGGGAGGGGAGGGAAGTGGGAGGACGGGAGGAGGTGGAAATTTTCAATTAAAAAAAATGTTCATATAAGTTACAACTACTAAAATTAACCCCAAATTCTTTTTTTTTTTTTTTTTTTTTTTTTTTTTTGGTTGGGTTT